>NC_141673.1:136923503-137483503 GCF_028749965.1 Puma concolor | reverse complement strand
ATTAAGGGCTTGAACATAACACCTACAACTATAAAACTCTTACATGAGAACATAGGCAGTAAGCTCTTTGACATCTGTCTTAGCAATATATATATATTTTTGACCAGTATCATCAGGCAAGGGCAACAAAAGCTAAAATAAACAGATGGGATTACATCAAACTGAAAAGATTTTGTACTGTGAAGGAAACCATCAAGAAAGTGAAAAAGCAACCTACTGAATGGGAGAAGACATTTGCAAACCATATATCTGATAAGGTGTTAATATACAGAATATATAAAGAGCTTACACAATTTATTATTAAACACCCCCCAAACAATTGTTTTAAAAAATGGGCATAGGACTTGAGTAAATACTTCCCCAAGGAAGACATACAGATGGCCAATAGGTATGTGAAAAGATTTTCAACATCACTAATTGTCAGGGAAATACAAATGAAAATCACAAATCAAAATCACCTCACACCCGTAGATTGGCTACTTGTCAAAAACACAAGAAACAAGTGTCGGTGAGGATGTGGAAAAAAGGAAAGAACCCTTGTGCACCATTGGTGGGAATGTAAATTGGTGTAGCCACTATGGAAAACAGTATGGAGGTTCCTCAAAAAGTTAAGAATAGAACTACCCTATGACCCAGCAATTGCACTTCTGGATATTTATCCAAAGAAAACAGAAACACCAATTTGAAGAAACATATGCACCCTTATGCTCATTCTGGCATTATTTATAATAACCAAGATATGGAAGCCACCTAAGTGTCCATTGATAGGTGAATGGATAGAGAATATGTGAGATTATCTATCTATCTAGATATCACACACATATACATATAATAGATATCTAGATATCACACACACATATAATAGAACATTGCTCAGCTGTAAAAACAAATGAAATGTTGCTGTCTGTGACAACATGGGTGAGCCTAGAGGGTATTATGCTAAGTGACATAAGTCAGA
Organism: Puma concolor; assembly: GCF_028749965.1. NCBI lineage: Eukaryota > Metazoa > Chordata > Mammalia > Carnivora > Felidae > Puma > Puma concolor. The sequence goes on along the minus strand of NC_141673.1, from coordinate 137,482,545 downwards.
GAAAGACAAATACTGTGTGATCTCACTTATATATAGAATCTAATAAAATGAAACAACAGAAACTGACAAAGACACAGGAAACAAACTGTGAGTTATCTGAATGGGGAGGGGTTGGGAGAGGTGAGTAGAAATAGGTAAAGGGTATTAAGAGATACAGACTTTCAGGTATAAAGTAAGTAAGTCATGGGGATGTAATGTTTAGCATAGAAAATATAGTTAATGATACTCTAATAACTTTGTATGGTGATGGATGGTGATTAGGCTTATGAGGATCATTTTGTAATGTATAAAAATACTGAATCAGTATGATATACACTTGAAACTAATAGAATATTGCATGTCAATTATACTTCAATAAAAACAATAATAAATAACAAGTGAAAAACTGTCTTCAGAATCTCCTGAATAATTGGCATTCAACGGGCTGGGCTCTTTGTAGGTAGAAAGCCAATGAATAACTTTTCCTAAAAATAACAATTCTCCAGAAGAGTAAATAGTTCATGTATGTTACCTAATATCTACACTAGTGTGCAAAGGTAACTGTCATTTCCTCAAGAAAGGCAATTTCCAAAATGCCCCCCACAGCCAATCATTCATTTCAATTATTGCTTTCTATGTTCACCTGTGGTATTTAATTGGTTATTCTGTTTGACACGCAAGATCTGAACAATAAATCATGACATCCCCAAAACAACTCAGTATCCTTGGGAAAGTATCATGCAAGATTTCAGTCCCTCATCCCTCATTTCTTAGAAATAAGAAAGCACTCCCATTCCTTGAAACCTAAGTAGTGAGCCGGTCACTTTTACATTTGATATACACATTCTCTACCACTTTTCCCGAGGCATTGACTTCTCTGATTTTGGTAAAACATCACAGCTGCATGGAACCTTAAAAGCATCTCCTATGAGACAAAAAGGAGCAAACACTGCCTGGAGCTCTGATAGACAAGCACAAGAAGGAAAATACTGGTATTTTCTACAAAGCAGCATTCAGAAGAGCTTTTCCTAGAAGACACAAAAACAATTATACATACAGATATATATATATATGTGTGTGTGTGTGTGTGTGTGTGTGTGTGTACATGTGTATGTGTGTGTATACACATGCACAGCTGGGAGAAAGTACCAGATGAAATGTGATTACATCATGCTTCTAGAAGCCTGGTCTTAGGTGTATTTAGTAGTTTGATACAAGCCTTACAATATTTCTAGAGAAAAAGTGAGATCACGTATCCCATGATGCACAGAAAATCTGGAACGCAGATTAGGAGTGCATGGCAAAGCCTTCACCTTGTGTTTCGGTAACATATTGACAGATATTTATGATCTCCAGGAGGACATTTCTGGGAGAAAAAACTCTCTAACTCATTATCAGAAATCCCAAATGCCTTCTTGCTGCAGAAAATGAGCCTACCTTATTATTATCCCTTCATTCCTTTATGCTTTCTCTTGAAACCAACCACACCTCTTACTGCCCAAGACCCTTTCTGCCTACTCATATTCTAATTTCTAGTTTCTCTCAGCCCTGGAATGTAGAGTCTGCATTGTGCAGTTTCATACCACTCACCACCGTTAGAAGTATCTCTCTTTCCCCTCTAGTATTACAGTATGAAATTCCTGAGGTCAGGAACTGTATTATGTATTTCCATATCCTCTGTGGTGCTTTGGATACTATATATGATTATTAAGGTGTATTTAGTAGTTTGATACAAGCCTTACAATATTTTATTGTCCTTTAAAAATACTTACAAAAATAATCTCGTTTCTCTTTTTCTTATCTACGTGTATTTATGCATTTATTCCTTCATTAAACATTTGTTGAGCATCTACTGGGGGCTGGAGAAGTAGTGATAAAAGGCCTAGTCGCCATCCACGTGTTCCGACAGATTCCCATGGTTTCCTCACTACTGCTTTCTGTGACTGGGCAGCTTACAGGCCTTCTGTTACTTACACTTACATCAAGGTAGAACATTATCATGCAGACTTGAAATGGAATAAGAGAATAAAGTCTTCATGCTCTTTGGGTCTTAACCACACAGCCCCACATGGGTCTGCTTATCATTCTAGGCCATGTACAAGGCGGAAGTGTGAAAGAGAGTAAACAAGGAAAAGCAAATCATAATGCTAGTGCATGAAGACCGGTCCACAAGGATGTTCACTTCAGTGTTATTTAAATCAGAACAGAAAGTTAGAAATGTTCTAGTGAGATAAATCACATTGTAGAATATTCATAGATGTGAGGAAATGTATATGAGAGAGTGTTGAAAATACCAGTTGCAGAACAGTAGGTATTTACAATGGGTTTCTATTTTTTCAATTTTTTAAATTTATTATTTTTGAGAGTGAGCAGAGGAGGAGCAGAGAGAGGGAAGGAGAGAGAGAGGATCCGAGGTGGGCTCTGTGCTGACAGTTGAGAGCCCCATGCGGGGCTCAAACCCATGAACCATGAGATCATGACCTGAGCTGAAGTTGGACACTTAACTCACTGAGCCACCCAGGCACCCCCATTTCTATTTTTAATTTTACAAAATCCACTGAGTGAAAAAGTCTAGAAGGTTAAACTTGAAAGTATTAGTGGTGAGTATACCTAGATGGTGAGATTATAAATGATTTTCTTCATTAATTTTCCAAATTTTCTAAAATGATCCTGAATAGTTTTTGGTCTGAAAAAAGAGGCAATTGAATTTTTTTTTAATTTTTAACGTTTTTCATTTTTGAGAGACAGAGCACGAGTAGGAGAGGGGCAGAAAGACAGGGAGAATCTGAAGCAGGCTCCAGGCTTTGAGCTATCAGCACAGAGCCCAATGTGGGGCTTGAACTCATGAAGTGCAAGATCATGACCTGAGCCGAAGTCGGACGCTTAACCGACTGAGCCACCCAGGCGCCCTGAATTTTTTTTTTAAGGCATAAAGAGAACAGGAAGAGAATCCTCCCAGAATAAGAGCATCTTCTGACAAAATTTACCTTTTTACCTCACTGCTCAGGCCTTGCTCACTGATAGCCCACTGTATGGGCTGTTTCTCTGTGGCCCATATATAGGAAAATAACAGTACACACGCATTTTGACTTACTGTCCAACTTTTGTCTCCTCAAATACACATATGGTAGCTGAACAAACAGTGTCATGTATTTCTCCCTCACAAAGCACTGCTTTGTCAAGCGAGGCACAGGCTGCCTAGAATCCTGGTTGTTACAGAAGTTAAACCAAATTCTAGAAAACAAGAGAAAAGACAAACCCAGAAGGAAAGCCCCTTCTCAACAGACTATGTTAAACAATTCGAAATTGTATCTCACTGGTGTTTGGAGAAGAAGAAGTTTGTTTGGACAGATGGAAGGTGAGCTGAAAGGTAAAGAAAAATATGGGGACAGTTCCCCACATGTCCCAAGGAGGGCGCCACCAGAGGCCCCGGCTTAGACAGGCACATTTGCTGGGCAAGAAGTGGATGAAGTGTTGTCTGAGCAGAAGTCTTACCTTGGTCTGGAATGTACAGAACATGTGCGTTAGGAACGGATGCTCCCAGGCCAAGGAGAGAACTCTCTTCTCTACCATTGTGCACTCAACATCATCGTCCATCAAAACCACATCTTTCTTTAAGGCTTTTATTGCAAAAAATTGATTGGTCTTCTTGAACTCTGCTAGGAAGACCTAGAAGCAAAGGTAAGAAGTAACTTTATTTTAGAATTTGGTCTCACTCATTAAAGAAGAGACCATGTCCTGAGATCTGTGTTGGGCGAAACAAAGAGGATTTCTTCTCCAACCCCCTCCTTTCCCTTGACAGGGACAAAATAGAGCACTCCATCGATCAGGGATATTACCTAGGAGTTTCACACTTGCTTTGTACCTTTCCAAGGCATTCACAAAACTACTGTACAATTGGATGGGTTATTCTCAGGTTCTGAAAAATTCTGTGTAAAAAAGTATGACCTGTCTGCTCAGGGACCTGAGTAAATTTATAATATAAATTCCCAGACACTAAGTGCATATTGAAGAAAGCAGCAGCAAGTAGCAGAGAGGAGGACCTGATTATACTTGAAACATCAGTGCAAATGAGCATAAAACTCAGCTCTGAGTTTTACCCAGTTTTTCAGGGTGAAACTATAATACAAGGGGAATAGAGTTTTCCTCATGTGCCTAAAGAGTGTACACCATTTCGTCTGATGGCATAGACCTAAGGCCATTTTTTGGACCTACTATGTGTCAGACACTCTGCTACCCTTTACATGTGCAATCTAATTCTTAGCTCAGAACTCTCTGCAAGACAGGTAGTAATAACAAAAAGAACGAACTTCAAAGAGGAATTTCACTTGCTCAAATTCATGGAGCTCCTCAGTGGAAAAATCTAACTCCAAATTTACTTTTTCTACTGGATTTCATGACTTATATGAAAGGACACCAGATGGCACATAATGGGGAGTTTCTACAACTTGTGCTTTTGCAAATGATGCAGCAACAGATGACTGACAGTTGTGAGGACGTGGCATTTGGAAATAGAAAACTCCAGCCTGGGTCTCTTTTCACAGACATTTACTAGCTGTGGGAATGTGGATAAACCAATTAACCTCTCTGGGCTTCAGTTTCCTAATGTGTAAAAGAGATAATTGTCATGACATTCTCTAACTTGCAGGACCATCGTGAATATCAAATGGCTACCACATGGGAAAGTGGTTTAGAAACTATAAAATGCTCTCTAAATGACAGTTATTAAGAATACTTGTCATTTGTTTCTTGACTTTTAGGGAATGTCGAAGTCAATGACACTAAACCAGTACTGAAAATGCACGTGTCTACGTTTAAAAATAATATGGTGCAGATAGCTAGCTTTGGGGTAGCTGGCTTGACAGAGGGCATAGAACTTACGAGAAGGCAGGCAAATGGATGATGTGCATATACCCAGAAAACAATGCTGTTTTTTTCTGGACTGCAAAGTACATTGAGATAAGAATATGGAGGCTACCATTTTGTTGAGAAACCATGCTTCCTGTATAAAGCCAAAAGAAAGAAGAAAAACAAATTTTGGAGTGTTCTTAATGTTGTGAGAAAGGGAAATATGGCTACTCCATTTTGCTTTTGTGTTTCATTCTCCTTTCCAGGGGCCCCATGGCCCATCCTCTTCAGTCTGTAGGGACTCAGGGTCCTGATGGCAAGAGCATACTGTTTTGGACATAGAACAGAGGACACCCTAAGGCTCTCAGTGTCCTTTGGGATATTTTATGAAGGCTTGTAGGTTTAACTTAATGTCTTTCTTATTAACCTTGTTCAAATATAGAAACCCACATGGGAACAAAGAATGATAAACATTTCATTAACAATTAAAAGTACTCTTTTGGTAATTGTTTCTTTCCATAAAACATCCCCAAACCAGCCATAGCCGAAGAAGCTGAAAAGCCAATTTCCATCTCTATAATGGGCTTTCAATTTTTGGTAACAGGTTATAAGTGCACATTAATTGGTACTAAATTATAATGAAGAGTGGCTTTAAAATTGCTTATTACACAGATTAACAGCAAATGAGCCTGCTGTGTTTCATATTATTGTGGAAATGAACTCAAAGAATTAATGGATATCAGCTAGTTTGCAGGGCAGAATGCATTTTGCCAAAAGCAATGCACTGGTGTTTAAATCCAACCCAATTGCGGCACAATGTCATTCAGCTGTGGTGATGCTTATTTGCATTCTAGTTTACTATTAAATAAACTGGGTGAGTTTCCCAAAGTCTGGTGAGCAGGTGCAGAGCATATTGCTGGCCTTGGATACACAAATTTATAGAATGGTAGTCTCTGGCGAAAATTTTCCTAGGAGTTTCATCCAAGAATATAAAACAATGAAGGGAGCAATTAATACAGTAGATATCCTTGGCATCTAGAATAACCTCAAGGCCTGTGTTCCATGGTATCCCTCTTTACATTCGCGAACTTGAAAATTATTTTCCATCACTGACAGTTGATGGTTAAATTATGTCATCTTCCTCCTTTTCTTCTCGTCTTCTGTGACTGACAGAGATAGCCCGTAACTTGAGTGTGTGGCAGGAAGAATTTAGAGGAGGGACTTTCCCCCATGAAACTTTTCTCATGACTCTCCAGCTACAGCTTTGTTATGAACTGAATTGTGCCCCCTCCAAAAAAATGTGCATGCCAAAGCCCTAAACCCTAGTACCTCAGCATGTGACTATATTTGGAGATACGGTCTTTACAAAGGTAATCAACTTAGAATAAGTTCACTGGGGGGCTAGTGTCCTTAGAAGCAGAGATGAGGACACAGATACACACAGGGGGGCGACCATGTGAGGACACAGGGAGAAGATGACCATTTACAACCCAAGGAGAGAGACCTCAGAAGAAATAACCCTATCAACACCTAGATCTCAGACTTCCAACCTCCAGAATGATAAGAAAACCAATGTCTGGTGTTTGAATCACTCAGTCTGTGATACTTTGTTATATTAGTCCTAGCAAACTAATGCAAGACTGAAGACATTTGCTAGGAAAAAAATTGCATTCAAAGGAAAACAACTCTCCAAGTTTGAGAAAGTAGCAAAAGAGAAATAACAACCAAAAAAAAAAAAAAACCTGTATGAAATAGAAACTATAGACACTGGCTGAGGCAGCTTCCCATTTCTTTGATATCCATATACATCACACTCATAAGTATATGGGATATACACCTTTGAAGCAAAATGGCTTGGGAACAATGATTCCCAGGAAGCAGAGGCCACTGTCCCCTAGAGTTCCAGATTTCCTTTTAATCAGACCTCTCTCTACCCAGTCAAAAAATGCATAGGAATGCTCTCTACACACCCACAACCTGCTCTGCTCCAATGAGTTCAGGAGCTTTGCTTTTCAATTCCCGTTAGTTGGTCTGTAGAATTCTACAGCATGGTATCATACCTTGCCAAAACTTCCTTTCCCCAACATTTTGTGCAAGATAAAATCCTCAATTTTTAGCTTCATATGTAGAGATGGTCTTTCTATGTTCGGTTCAGGTTCTGGACGCTGACGTATGTTCTCCATCCCGTCCAAGGGAGACTCCCAAGAGATTCCCTGAGGCTCTGAAAATAGCAAGCCAGTGGTTAAAAGTAAACAAGGAACAATGAAGGGGGCATTTTAGCTACTTTGAGAACACTTTCTCTTCCACTTCCCACTCTGAGGCTCCATCCACAAAAATGGGGGGGAAAGGTCCCCTGCAGGGCAAAGGCAGCACCTTCCTCCTGTGAGCCTGGCATTTGGGGCGTGGACTGCATCTCTTATCTACTCAACTGACTGGGAGAAATTTCATTTTAAGGAACATTCCAATCAGCAGAAGTCCATACATGCAAAACACATGAGCACTTTAAATAATGTCAAATCATGGACAAATAGAGATTTTAACCAAATTTGAGGAAAAATAATTCTCAGGTACTTGCATGGCTCACAGGCTCAGTGGCATTGATTCCTGTGGCTTCCACGTGAGGGATCAGGAAATGAAAAGCAGATCACTGAAAATCTGAATCACATCATCCATCCCCACATTCAAGGTCAGCCAATTTATTCCTCTCCCAATGACAGAACAGGTGCAGAAAACTTTTTGGAACCTTCCTCCTACCCCCTTATAACATTTATTTCCTTTTTTATTAAAATACATTTGACACACCATATTGTGGTAATTTAAGGTGTCCAACATGTTGACTTGATACATTTATATATTGTGATATGATTGCCATTTTACAGCACCTCTAGCATATCACATAATTTTGTGTCTTCTTTGTGGCTGGAATGACCTTTTTTATTTTCAGTCTCTAAATTTAACTTTCATCTTCTCCTTAAGTCCAAGGAAAATAATTACAGGAACCGCCCATGTTTTGAAAGCTTGCATTTGTCACTTTGCTTTTGTGAAAGATCTACATCACTACCTGTTTTTGCCAACCAAACAAACAAACAAACAAACAAACAAACAAAACTGGACAGGATTTTCTCTTTTACAGAAAAAAGAAACATGCAAACAACATTCAACATTGGTGTTGCAGTGAGCAGAAAGAGCCAGTGCACCAGAGCAGTGAGAGTGGTGCCATCCAGCCCCTTACCCGGGATCTGCACTCAGCACCTTAGCATCCAGCTGCCAGAGCTTTGAACTGTGTGAGCATCTGGGCCTCCATTAGCAACATGTATTCTAAGCTATCAGAAAGCCTAAGGTGGTTTTTGGTTCAGGGAATAATCGAAAATTGTTCCATGTAAATTAATGGTAATTTATGCCATTCTGGCTTCCAAAAGAGTTCATAGGGAGTCATGCGGAAGATGGCAGAATAGAAGGATTACCTCATTCCCTGGGCACACCAAAGTAACAGCTACATCCCTACAACTAACACAGAAAATGACCTGAAGACTGGCAGAACAGACCTTCCACAGTTGACTATAGACAGGAGGCCACACTGAGAAAGATAGAAGGGGCAGAGACGTGGTTGGGAACCCAACCCCTGTGAGTCTAGCCACAAATGGGAAGGGCACCACAAGCACAAGGAGGCCAGAGGATCAGACGCCATAGAAGGCATCCCTGGCATGGGGAACCTGTACTGGGAAGACAAGTCTCAATAACATTTGGCTCTGAAAAACAGTGGGGCTTAAAATTAGGAGCTTTAAAAATCAGCCAGGCTTAACCCTGGAGAGGGCAGGAGGGTGATAGGAAACTGAGTCCCTACCATAAAGAACGTAAAGAACCACCATAATAACTTGACCCAAGACAGAACAGAAGCAGCAGTTTAAAAAGTTCCAGGGGGTATAGATGAAGGAGATTTGTTGACTACTCTTAGAATGAGTGCTGGAGGCTCAGGGATCTTCCCCTTCCTAAGCCTAGATAGCCATCTATCTTGCAAGTACCACGTGCCCTGCCCTAGCACTCACCTGTGGACCTGCTCCATTCAATCTGTACACCCTCCAAAGCAGATATTGCCCCACCACCCCCAACTGGAAGCCCCAGTAGGGATCAGTACCACTCCAGAGCAATTCTTCCTCTGGGGTTTAGGGGAGATAACCCCACATACCAGGCACCCACAGCGCCAACAGCTCAGTCTCTAAGGGCAATCCCTGCCCCTCAATGTACCTGCAGCAGTGACAGAGATGCTAACTGCAGACAGATAGGCTGACTACTGGCCCCACCCACCAACAGCCCCATGACAGCTTCAGGCAGGCCCCTCAACAGCATGGGGAATAAATCTTGCCCTGTGTACCCACAGCAGGCAAAGTGGATCAGTGCATCCAGCTGGGCTGCAGACAGTTATGGCTCAGCCTCAATAGTAGGATGTCCACAGCCCACCCAGGGACACCTCTAGAGTTCCTAATTCTGGTGGCCAGGGGAATTGAATTACATGACACCAATGGACTTCTTCTGATCAAGGCCACTACCTTCAAGACCAAGAGATGTAGCTGAATTACCTAATACATAGAAACGAACACAGACAGACAAAATGGGGGAGATGGAGGGATATGTGTCAAATGAAAGAATAAGATAAAAATCACAGTTAAAGAGCAAAATGAAATGGCAATAAACAATTTGCTTGATAAAGAATTCAAGGGAGTAGCCATAAAGACACACACTGGGCTTGAGAAAACAGTAGATGAGCTAAGTAAGAACCTCATTAAAGATGCAGAAAATATAAAAAAGAACCAGTCAGAACTGAAGAAGATGTAACTGAAAGAAAAAAATACACTAGAGGGAATCAACAGCAGCTTAGGGAATGCAGAAAAACAGGTCAGCAATCTGAAAGAGAGAGTAATGGAAAGCAACCAAGCTGAACAGCAGAAAGAAAAAAAGAGCAATAAAAAATAAGAATAAGTTAAGCAACTCCGCAACACCATCAAGCATAACATTCGCATTATAGAGAATGGGAAGGAGAAGAGAGAGAAAGGGGGCAGAAAATTTATTGGAAGAAATAATAGCTGGAAACTTCCCTAATCTGGAGAAGGAAACAGCCCTTCACATCCAGGATGCACAGAGAGCCCCAAACAAGGTGAACCCAAGGTGGTCCACACTGAAACACATAATAATTACAATGGCCAAAAGTAATGATAAAGAGAGAATCTTAAAAGTGGCAAAAGTACACAGTTACATACAAGAGAAATCTCATAAGGCTATGAGCTGATTTTTCAGCAGAAACTTTTCAGGCCAGGAGGGAGTGGCATGATATATTCAAAGTGCTGAAAGAAGGCGCACCTGGATGGTTCAGTCAGTTAAACGTCTGACTCATGGTTTCAGATGAGGTCATGATCTCAGAGTCATGTGATGGAGCACCACACTGGGCTGCATGCTGAGCATGGGGTCTGTTTAAGATTCTCTTTCTCCCTCTACCCCTCCCCCATGCTTTCTTTCTCTCAACACACACACACACACACACACACACACACACACACACAAAACAAAACAAACAAAAAACAACCAAACAAAATCTAAAGTGCTGAAAGAAGGAAACCCGCAACCAAGAATACTCTATCCAGCAAGGCTATCATTCAGAATAAAAGAGAGAGAGTTTCCCAGACAAACAAAAGTTAAAGGAGTTCATCATCACTAGGCCAGCTTTATAAGAAACTTCGAAGGGAATTCTTTTTTTTTTTTTTTTTTAATTTTTTTTTTTCAACGTTTATTTTTATTTTTGGGACAGAGAGAGACAGAGCATGAACGGGGGAGGGGCAGAGAGAGAGGGAGACACAGAATTGGAAACAGGCTCCAGGCTCTGAGCCATCAGCCCAGAGCCTGACGCGGGGCTCGAACTCACGGACCGCAAGATCGTGACCTGGCTGAAGTCGGAGGCTCAACCGACTGCGCCACCCAGGCGCCCCCGAAGGGAATTCTTTAAGTGAAAATAGAAGGCCATAATTAAAAGAAAATTATGAAAGGATGAAATTTCACTGATAAAAGCAAATGTATATTAAAGGTAGTAGATTAATTACTTATAAAGTGAAAAGGCTGGTTAGAACACAAAAGTAGTAAAATTATATCTACAAACATTAGCCAAGGTATTCACAAAATAAAAAGATGTAAAACATGACATCATATACATAAAAGGTGGGGCAGGGGTAAGAATTTAGTGCTTTTAGAATGTGTTTGAACTTAAGTGTCCATCAACATAGTATAGACTGCTGTACACATAAGAGGTTATATATGAACCCAATAAACACAAATCAAAAACCAATGGTAGATACACAAAAAATAAAGGGAAAGGAATCCAAGCATAACACTAAAGAAAGTAACCAAATCACACTGAAAGAGAGCAATGGGAGAAGGAAAGAAGAAAACTACAAAAATAGCCAGAATAATTAACAAAATGGCAAGAAGTACATACCTATCAATAATTACCCTAAAGGTAAATGTACTTCATACTCTAACCAAAAGACAGACGGTGACTGAATGGATTAAAAACAAAAGGCAAACAAAAAAACAAGACCCATCTATATGCTGCCTACAAGGGACTCATAGCCCTAAACACACACACAGACCGAAAGTAAAGGGATGAGAAAACATACTTTGCAGATGGAAGCAAAAAAAAAAAAAAAAAAAAAAAAAGCTGGGATAGCAATGCTTGTATCAGACAAAATAGACTTTAAAACAAAGACTGGATCAAGAGACAAAAAAGGGCACTACATAATGATAAAGGGATCGATCCAACAAGAGGACATAAAATTGTAAATACGTATGTACACAGTATTGGAATACTAAATCACATAAAGCAAATATTAGGGATATAAAGGGAGAAATTGACAGTAATACAATGATACCAGGGACTTCAATACCCCACTTACATCAATGGATAAATCACCCAGACAGAATGTCGATAAGGAAACAGTGACTTTGAACATGTTAGACCAGATTGACCTAACAGACATGTATAGAATATTCCATCCTAAAGCAGCAGAATACACATTCTTCTCAAATGCACGTGGAGCATTCTCCAGAATACATCACATGTTAGGCAACAAAAAAGTGTCAATAAATTTAGGGAGACTGAAGCCATAGCAAGTCTCCATTCCAACCACAATGGTATGAAACTAGAAATCAACTACAAGAAAAAAATCTAAAAAGCCCCACAAACACACAGAGCTAAACAACATGCTCCTAAACAATGCACGGGTCAACAAATCAAAGAAAAAAATCAGAAAATACATGGAGACAAATAAAAATGAAAAAACAATGATCTATAATCTTTGGGACACAGTAAAAGTAGTTCTAAAAAGAAACTTCAGAGCAATACAGGCCTACCTCAGAAAACAAGAAAAATCTGAAATAAACAACCTAACCTTACACCTAAATGAGCTGGAAAAAAAAACCCAAAGATACTGGAAGGAAGGAAATAATAAAGAGTACAAGAGAGGTTGCCTGGGTGGCTCAGTCTGACTTCGGCTCAGGTCATGATCTCACAGTTTGTGAGTTTGAGCCCCATGTCAGGCTCTGTGCCGACAGCTCAGAGCCTGGAGCCTGCTTCTGATTCTGTGTCTCCCTCTCTCTGCCCCTCCCCTGCTCATGCGCTCGCTCTCTCTCTCTCTCTCTTAAAAATAAATAAATAAATAAAGAGTTAATACCTATTCTTCTCAAACTATACCAAAAACAGAAGAGAAGGAAAACTTCCAAATTCATTCAATGAGGCCAGGATTACCCTGATACCAAAACTACAAAAAAAGAAAACTGTAGGCTAATATCTCTGATTAACACAGATGCAAATATCTTTAAAAAATATTAGCAAACTGAACTCAGCAATACATTAAAAAAAGTCATTCACCACAGTCAAGTGAGTTTTATTGCAGGGATATAAGAGTAGTTCAGTATTTGCAAATCAATCAACATGATATACCATATTAAAAAGAGGAAAGATAAAAAACACATGGTCATCTCAATAGATGCAGAGAAACCATTTGACAAAATACAACGTACCTTAGTGATAAAAACTCTCAACAAAGTGGGTTTAGAGGGAATACCCCAACGTAATAAGGACCATACATAACAAACCCACAGCTAACACCATACTCAATAGTGAAAAACCTAAAGTTTTTCTCTAAGATAAGGACAAGATAAAGATGTCCACTCAAGCCACTTTAATTCCACACAGTGCTAGAAATCCTAGCTGCAGCCATCACACAAGAAAACGGAATAAAAGCCATCAGAATTGATAAGGGAAAAGTAAAACTGTCACATTTGCAAATGACATATATTTGGAAAAACCTAAAGACTGCACCAAAAAACCTATTAGAACTGAAAAGTCAAAGAATACAAAATTAATATACAGAAATGTGTTGCATTTCTGTACACTAATAACAGAGTAGCAGAAAGAAAAACTAAGAAAACAATCCGAATTACAATTGCATCAAGAAGAATAAAATAAAAGGAAGAAACTTAACCAAGGAGGTGAAACCTGTACTTTGAAAACTATAAAACATTGACTAAAGAAACTGAAGTGACAGAAACAAATGGAAAGATATTCTGTGCTCAGGGATTGGAAGAATTAACATTGTTAAAATGTCCATACTACCCAAAGCACTCTACAGATTCAGTGTAATCCCTATCGATATACCAACAGCATTCTTCACAGAACTAGAATAATATTAAAATTTGTATGGAATCACAAAGACCTTGAATAGCCAAAGTAATCTTGAAGAAGAAGAACAAAGATGGAAGTATCATAATCACAGATTTTAAGATATACTACAAAGCTATAATAATCAAAACAGTATGGTACCAGCACAAAAGCAGACATATATCAGTGAAACAGAATAGAGCTCCCCTAAATAAACCCACACCCATATGGTCAGTGAATCTATGACAAAGGAGACAAGAATATACAGTGGGGAAAAAGAGTTTTTTTTTTTAACAGTCCTTTCAACAAATGGTGTTGGGAAAACTGAACAGCTACATGCAAAAGAACAAAACTGGACCTCTTTCTTAAACCACACACAAAACTAAACTTACAGTGGATTAAGACCTAGTATGAGACCTTAAACCATAAAACTTCTAAAGGAAGACACAGGTAGTAATATCTTAGACATCAGTCTTAGCAACATATTTATGGATGTGTCTCCTAGGCAAGGGAAAGGAAAGCAAAAATAAACTATTGGGACTATACTAAAATAAAAAACTTTTGCACAGCAAAGGAAACCATAAACAAAACAAAAAGGCAAGGTAGAGAATCGGAGGAGATATTTGCAAATGCTATATCTGATGAGGGATTTATATGCAAAATATATAAAGAACTTGTACAACTCAACACCGAAAAAAAAAAAACAGATTAAAAAATGGCCAGAGGATCTGAACAGACATGTTTCCAAAGAAGACATACTAATGGCCAACAGACACATGAAAAGATGCTGAACATCATCAATCATCAGGGAAATGCAAATAAAGATCGCAATGAGGTATCATCTTACGCCAATCAGAATGGGTAGTATCAAAAAGACAAGTAATAGCAACAGTTGGTGAGGATGTGGAGAAAAAGAAACAGTATGGTGGCAGTGGGAAAGCAAACTGGTCCAGCCACTGTGGAAAACAGTAGGAGGTTCCGCAAAAAATTAAAAATAGAACTACCATGCGATCCAGGAATTGCACTACTGGGTATTTACCTAAAGAAAATGAAAACACTAGTTCAAAAAGATATACGCATTCCTATGTTTATTGCAGCATTATTTACAATAGCCAAGATATGGAAGCAACCCAAGTGTCCATCAATAGATGAGCGGATAAAGAAGCTATGATATATATACAAGGGAATATTACTCAGCCATAAAAAGGAATGAGATCTTGCCACTGTGACAACGTGGATGGATGTGGAGGGTATCATGGTAAATGAAATAAGACAGAGAAAGACAAATACCATACAATTTCACTTATATGTGGAATCTAAAAAACAAAACAAAACCAAACATTCTTTTTTTTTTTTTTAATGTTTATTTATTTTTGAGACAGAGAGAGACAGAGCATGAACAGGGGAGGGGCAGAGAGAGAGGGAGACACAGAATCTGAAACAGGCTCCAGGCTCTGAGCTGTCAGCACAAAGCCCGACGCGGGGCTCGAACTCACGGACCGTGAGATCATGACCTGAGCCGAAGTTGGACACTTAACCGACCAAGCCACCCAGGCGCCCCCAAACATTCTTAAATATAGAGAATAAACTGGTGGTTGCCACAGGGGAGGTGGGTGGGGGAGTGTGTGAAATAAAGGGGATTAAGAGGTATAAAATTCCAGTTACAAAAAAATAAGTCACAGAGATGAAAAGCACAGCATAAGGGATACAGTCAATAATAATATAATAACATCATTATGGTGACAGAAAAACTTGGAGTAATGTACAGAATTGTTGAATCAATATGTTGTACACCTGAAACTAAGTCACACTGTATGTTAACTATACTTCAATTAAAAAAAAAGTTTCACAGGAATAGTCTACTTTAGGATAGTGGGGAAAACCTATATTTTATAATGTATGTTGAAACTATTCATCTCCCGGATTCATGTGGGCATATCTTCTCATGAACTACTTTCAGAAAGTAGGCTGGGGAACTTCCATGATGTCATGTATGTTGAGGCACCACTAGTCTTCCCTTTTCTACTTTTAACCTTCCCCAAAAAGTCTCAAAGGTATAGAACAGGATGGCCTACTGTGACACTCCCACCATTGAAATTCATGGTAGATTTATTTTGCAAAACCTTTTAACAGTGACAGGAAGTAACATTCTAAAAATAAGGAAACGTTTGCAGCCCTACTGTAGACCTATATCCCATTCTCTCCCTGCCCTCACCTCCCACCCTCTTACAAAGGTTTCCTAATGGGGCATATTTTGGTTTCACTTCCAAGAAGTAGGAGCCTCCCACCTATCAGACCAGGTAAATGGAGAGTTGAAATCTAGAGGACTCCATTAGGGCTGACCAAGATTAATTGCTGACAATGATTCTACCGAGGATCAGGATAGCTACCTTTCTTCCCAGATGCTGGTACACACGGCGGCCTTGCTTCACCTTTTATGGAGCACGGGAGACCAATTTCAACGGGACCTTCTCTGAAGATGTGTTCACTATCTCTTAAGCAGCGAGCCTAGATTATAAACAAAGAGTCAGACCACCCACCTACCTACCCGCTACGGCCCCATCAACTCAGCCTGCTGCCCTTGGGGATGAGATCCGTTTAAGAATCCTAAATGCATAGATAACCAACATCCTTCCTTCCCTCAGCATTCTTTTAGGATCTCATATGCTGTAAGAGTCTACCTATTATATTTTATACACGAACAGGCACATATTCACTTCCTTCATACTTTTCCAGGGGCTAACTGGTTTCTCCTGTACTATCTACATCATTTGGTCACAATTAAGAATGGAAGGTTAATGGATGGAAAGAGAGCTTACAAGGCAACACCAAGAGGGTTTGTTCTTAGATATAAAAATTCAATTCTAGTCCTAGTGCATGTGAGTAAATGGCAAGGCAAAAGTTGCCCTCGACTCAGTGTTCCGTGCACATTTTAGGGATGATTCTAGCCAGTAGATAGGTACAAAGCTGGTAATGAATCCTCAATGATTTCCATGAATTTGTTTCTGCCCCTGCTCATGCCACAAAGAATTTAAGATCCTAAAAATATCTATGATACAAATGCATGAAGTAAATCAATATCTCCGAGTGGGGATATGGGCATAAGGATGAAAGTCAGAGGCAAGGCAAATGCTCAGAAACAGACTCCATATTGCTCCACAGATCAAAGGGAAGGAGGACTCGAGTAGTCCTTGCTAAGTTGAAACTGGAGGAACTTAACCTAAAAGCCTTTCCTACCTGTTGAGTGCTCTCAATCATTGCCAGTGCTTCGGCCATCAGCTTCTGATTTATGCCACAAAGGTTGGCCACCTTTGTCTGGCATCTGTGATGTACGTTCATACCACATGCTGCAAAGGAGAAAGAGACACTGTGAGCCAGAGAACAGAACTCACTGAGCGGACTTTGCACAGGTCTGCTTCAGGTACACATACATTGAAGAACGATTGGCAAATCCCTAGAGCCATCTTCCCAGCAGCAGGAGACACTGAATACAAATAAATGAGGGCAGTGCTTCTACAATGCCACCACGCGTCCACCTCCCCTTCCCAAGACTACACACACAGACCAGAGGCTCCTGGATGTGGTGCTGGGGAAGGACTCCCACCAGAGGCAGAAGCAGAGCTTTGCTGACAGCAGAGGAAGGCTGCTGTTGGTATGCATTTAGACTATGCCATTGCTGAGACACTAGCACCGATGCTGGCTCTCTCTGGTGAAAATGTGCCATGCCAGGATAGAAGGTGGTTCACTTCCACTCTAGATTGGAGTCCAAGTATCCCCTTCCCCACATGGGGTGCAAGGAGCTTCCCTCCCCTCTAGGCTGAAGCCTCAGCCTGCATGCATGGTGGGTGTGGTCTGTGCTTCGGGATGGGAGTGGGGAGAAGGGAAGTAGCCTGGAGGCCATTCTCCCCATAGGGCAGAGTTGGGCTGGTTGAACCAAATGATCTAGCTCTAAGTCCTATGATTCTCGGGGAATATTCCAATTTATGAGTCTTGAAAAAAGTGCAGTGAAGGTCCACCCTCCACTTTCTGTGATCCCGTGAGCCTTCCTGGATTGGGATGTGTGTGGACCAGGGCGTCTGTAGAAAGACAGCTACTACTTCAAGTCATTGGTTTAGAAAAATGAAATTCTGCTTATGAAACACTGCTATTACAATAAAAATTTTCTAACGTAAGATTTTCAAACTCCACCTGATAGAATTCTGTTTTCAAGTCCTATTTCATTCTGTCAAGTCCATCAGTAGCATTTGTTATAACGGCATTAGGCAAGAGAGGCTATAAAACAACGCACTTTTACTCTGACCTGCTTTTTTTTTTTTTTTAATGTTTGTTTATTTTTGAGAGAGACAGAGACAGAATGTGAGTGGGTTGGGGCAGAGAGAGAGGGAGACACAGAATCTGAAGCAGGCTCCAGGCTCCGAGCTGTCAACATAGAGCCTGATGCGGGGCTCGAACTCACGAGCCTTGAGATCATGACCTGAACCGAAGTCGGATGCTCAACCGACTGAGCCACCCAGGTGCCCCGTACTCTTACCTGCTTATTAACCCATTTGTGTGCAAAGAGCTTAGTACAGTGGTTGGCATCAGATGCTCAACAACTACAACTTGTCTTTTATCTTCATTATCTATTCCAAAGAGATATACATTAAACTACTGAAATGGAATTTGAGCAGGCTTCGGCCCTTAGTTTTAACTGGCTTACTCTTCCTCCAACAGTTCATAATAAAATAGCATTTTCTATGTAAATATAAACCAGTACTTGTCCTGGTATATTGCATGATAGAACCCAAATCCATTCTAAGTGAAATCTTTTATGTATGACTAAAGCCCTTAATATAGTCACTATGCTGTTTATAATGGCTTTCTGCCCTTGTGAATTTCAGCACGACTCCTACTGGATGTATTTCTGCGGGTTGCACACTGGGAAGTCCCAGCTGCATTTCCTTAGTACCACAAGGCAGAGGGAGGCAGTTGGTGAGGACGCAGCATGAAGCAGTGGGAAGTTTCACTTTGCTTTTTAACATGGTAGCCAGATCTAAGCTTGTCTTGGATGCTCTGGCATGAAGGCAGGCCCCACCCCCACTATGGTAATGTCCTACGTCTCTGTTACTAACCTATGAGGTGACAACTTGATCTCTTTGAGTGCAAACAGGCCCTTTGGACGATGATTTTCATGGGAATTAAAGTGGACAGAGGAAAGGAGACAGAATCAAGACAAAGGGAGGCCCTACTTAAGAAGGTGGCTTAGAAAAGAACAAGATAGAAAGAGCAGGGCCAAGGCAGAGGAACAGAGTCCAGAGAGTAGAGAGGGAGGAGAGATGAAGTCAAGGGCATGGGGGGTGAGGACACAGGGATGTCTGTAGGTATCGGCCAGATACCTACAGAGGGTGCTGGGGAGGAAGGGAGGGGAGAAGAGGGAAGAGGAAAGGAAGGGAGAGTGGAGAGGGGCTGCCTGGCATGCAGGAGGTGGGGGGAGACAGGGAAAGAGAAGGGAATGGAGGAGAAAGAACATTAGGGAGGACGGAACAGAAACAATGGCTGTGAAAAAATGGCGAGGAACCCTTGTAGAGGGTTCTAAGCTCAGAGGCAGAGACAGGCTGTTGGCACCACTGGGCAGTTGAGGTGCTCAGAATCTAGGGAGGGGAAACCTGAGCTGTGAGAGAGACCATCAGAGGACCAGGGGAGCCATCACTCATGCCCCGCGTGTTCCATTCGGGAATTACTTCTTGCCTATGAACTCCTAAAGATCCTCCAGACTACTAGGCCCACCTGTGTGTTCTCGAGCAGGTATAAATAGCTACGTGCTCAGTGGCACTTCTGGGCTACGGAGGGATTATTGAGACGAATTCTCACTACATCTGGGTTTTGCCTTCAGTGATGGTTTGAAAGCCTAACCTTCCTCCTGCCTCCACTAACATGTCACTCCAGACTCCACCGGGCGTGTAAACGCAACGGGGATGAGGAAGAGAAGGCTGTTGAAGGGGATCCTTGCCTTTATTACTAGAACAGGTGAACACAGGGGAAGGGAAGGGAAGGGAAAATAAGATCAATACAGGCAGCGAGGCAAACCACAGAGCCTCTCAACTACAGAGAACAAACTGAGGGTTGCTGGAGGGGAGGGAATGGACTAGACGGGGGATGGGCATTCAGGAGGGCACTTGCTGGGATGAGCCCTGGATGTTATATGGAAAGGACGAATCACTGGGCGCTACTCCAGAAACCAAACTACACTGTAGGTAGCTAACTTGAATTTAAAGAAGTTAAAAAAAAAAAAAAAGATAATTGCAGAAGATTTAACCAGTGCGTAAAACAAAATGACCAAGAAAAAGTAAAGTGGCTTCTACCTTTAATCATTCAAAACAGAAAGGCCTCTGCCGCAGCAGAACTCCCTCCTTTTCAAAAGTCTATCTGGCCCTGTTCCACCCCAGCCCCACTCAAAAGGCAGAAGTGGCTTGTGGGAATCTTTCCCTCCCTCCGGCCTAATCCTGATGTGACAGCATCTCGGTGTCTAGAGGTTATCGCCTTAGCCATTTGAACTTTTAGAGCATTGCAGTGGTTTTTACTCTTTCTCAGGGCAGGTCCAAAAATCTTGACGAGTGCAGAGCTGTAGGCTCAGTCCGGCTGCATTGCCAGCTGCAATGCCAGCCTTCAAGGGGGAGATCAGAGGAGGGAGAATGGTAAGAGGGGTGGGCCTCTTACTGGGCACTGTGAGTTTGCAGCACGCTTAGGGCCCAGGGCCTAGGGTCTCAGTCACAGAATTCTCATGTGCAGGACCATCCATCAGCCAAGCAGATGAGCTGGGCTTGCTCCCTGATGGGCTACACAGAGAATCTGTAGGGCTGGTGTGAGGGAGAGAGGCAGGGTCAGAAGGGGCAGGCTCCGAACACTGAGACACGGCAGGGCAGGTCCCAGCCAGGGGGCCAGTCAGGGAAAATGCTATCTTCCTTTCTCCCCAGCACAACAGGGAACAAGAGAAGGGGGACAGGTCAGGAGACTTGACATTTAGACTCAACGGGCTTGCACTTCTCTGGGCTACAAGGATTAAGGTGTTGGGGGTGGAAAGGAAGGAACAGCACTGGTGTCTCATCTTGGGCACTTCACATTCAAGACGTTGGGGTCATCCGGGTCAGCTGGAGAAGTCCAGCCTCTCTCCTCCCCCTTCCCTCATGCTCTCCATCAAGGCTGCAGAGCCACCCCTTGGGGGGCCCACAACGGGGCCCACGCTCCTTTCCCACTGGACTCACCGTCGCACTTGAGTCCTTGCCTCGCCAGGCCCCACAGCAGGGTCCCACAGTGCTCACAGAAGGTCGGGCTTTTGTAATTGTAGACTTTGAATCTATGTGGCATGTCAATTTTGAATCTCTCCTTGTGGAACTGAAAAAAGGAAGAACGTGTGACCAAACGCGCGTCCCTGCTTTTCAACTTTGGGTGTCTTGGCAGGCACTCGAGTCCAACAGAGCACTGAA
The DNA here is from genome assembly GCF_028749965.1 of Puma concolor. Taxonomy (NCBI): domain Eukaryota; kingdom Metazoa; phylum Chordata; class Mammalia; order Carnivora; family Felidae; genus Puma; species Puma concolor. The sequence continues at coordinate 137,461,551 of NC_141673.1, read as the reverse complement.
AACACTGGAACAATGTGCACTTACCTCAGGGCATAAGTGTTACTTGTCAACCCTTCCAGCCATGGCCAAAGAAGGCAGGCAGCCATTAGCTCTTCCAGGCAAGGGCCAAGTGCATAATATGCAGACGTCGGGTAACCTGGAGTAAGCTGAACGCGTGGGGCGTTCCCACAGAGAGGCTCGCAGCTTCAGGAAGAGGGGACTGGGGTCACTTATCTAAATGGGATCTAAGTAAACGTTGCACTGCCCTTCCTATTTTCGTACAAATACTTCCTTTTCTTTTTCAACCCAGAACGAGTATGCTAACCTTTGGAAGATGTTTACGTAATACTTCCTCTAGGGGAAACACTGCTATGGGCTTAACAGTATAAAAGCCTACGTGTGAAGCATGTCACAGCTCTTGCATGTGGATGGAGGGGGTGACAGGCAGGGAAAGGGGCCTGCCAGGGGCTGGGGACAAGTATGCTGCACATATTACCTCTCACACACGTGATATTGCAAATACCCCCTTGGAAGTCGCCTCTATTAGAATCCTCACTTGATACATGGGGAGGTTAAGCACAGAGAGGGCAAGACTCGTCTAGGTCGCACACGAGCGAGTGGGCTAGGGCGTCTACAAGTCGAAAGTCAGAATCAGCCTATACCCTTTCACCGTTACCCTTTCTCCAACAAAATGAACCTGATGATTTAGGCGATGGGGAGAGGGGAGATAAGAGAGGGATGCTGTTGGTAGATATACAGCAGGATTCTTTTGTTTTGTTTTGTTTTTAGTTTTCTGGAGTTGAAATTATCTCCGTTAGCCAACCGTATCACATGAACAGCATCAGCAGCCACAGCATCAGGAGGTTTGATTCCTGGTAAGAATACCGATATTCTTGTGTAAGAAAGAAAGTTTTACCTAAGATTTATCATCTCTCCAGAAGTTCTTAATTAGACAATTCCCTTGGGGATGTGCACAGCAAAGAAGACCTACTCATTCACGGTGATGTATCTAATATTGCCACCGAGGATGTTAGCCACCATCGGGTCATTAGAATGGCTGTCTGAAATTATGTAAAAGTTGCCTAGAACCTCTTCTACTCATTTTCAACCAAGAAAAAATAATTTTCAGATCTCAGTCTGTATAAACATTCCCATGTAAATATGAACAATTAATGACAAGGTCCAGGCTGGGAGTCTTCTCCCTCAAATCTAAACCCCAAGCTCAAATAGTTCAAGATATGTCTGGGAAAGACTATAGATCTGTACTTTCCAATATGATATTCATTTAGCCATGTGGGCCAAGTGAGCACCTGCAAGGCGGTAAAATGATACACTCTCAGTATAAAATACACACTGCATTTTGAAGATTTTGTAAGAGAAAAAGAACGTAAACTATCTCATTAATTTTCATGTGAGGATACCTGAAAATTTAAAATTATACTCGTGGCTCTCATTCTATTTCCAGTGGACATTAGCCATTGAGGGTAAGAGACATTCTTATAATTTGGGATTTTTCCAGGAAAGCTGAAGGCATCAGGTAGAGAGAGCAGAAAGGCAGGTTGCGAGGTTGTGATTTGATTTAAACAAACAAAACACTGGACTGGCAGAGAAAGACAAATACTGTCTCATCTCACTTATATGTGGAATCAAAAACAAAACCAAAAACAACCCCCCCCCCCCACCAAACTCATAGAAAGAGCTCAGACTTGTGGTTCTCGGAGACAGGGGGTTGGGGGGCAGGGGTAAGTGGAGGAAGGTGGTCAAAAGGTACAAACTTCCATTTATAAGATAGATAAATCCTGGGGATGGAACCTACACCATGGTGACCACAACATGGCTGGGTGATGTACAAGGAAGAGAGTAGATCCTAAGAGTTTCATTACAAGGAAAAATCCTGTTTTCTCTTTTTATTCTACCTATTTATTTTTTTTTAAGATGAAATTTATTGTCAAATTGGTTTCCATACAACACCCAGTGCTCATCCCAACAGGTGCCCTCCTCAATGCCTGTCACCCACCCTCCCCTCCCTCCCACCCCCCATCAACCCTCAGTTTATTCTCAGTTTTTAAGAGTCTCTTATGGTTTGCCTCCTTCCCTCTCTGTAACTTTTTCCCCCCCTTCCCCATGGTCTTCTGTTAAGTTTCTCAGGATCCACATAAGAGTGAAAACATATGGTATCTGTCTTTCTCTGTAGGACTTATTTCACTTAGCATAACACTCTCCAGTTCCATCCACGTTGCTACAAAAGGCCAGATTTCATTCTTTCTCGTTGCCAAGTAGTATTCCATTGTATGTATAAACCACAACTTCTTTATCCATTCGTCAGTTGATGGACATTTAGGCTCTTTCCATAATTTGGCTATTGTTGAAAGTGCTGCTATAAACATTGGGGTACAAGTGCTCCTATACATCAGCACTCCTGTATGTATCCCTTGGGTAAATTCCTAGCAGTGCTATTACTGGGTCATAGGGTAGATCTATTTTTAATTTTTTGAGGAACCTCCACACTGTTTTCCAGAATGGTGATGGATGTTAGCTGAACCCATCGTGGTAATGATTTCATAGTATATGTAAATCAAACCATCATGCTGTATGCCTTAAACTTAAACAATGATGTGTGTCAATTACTTTTCAATAAAACTGGGGCAGGGGGAACCCCCAACACCACTGCTCTGGGAGATTGAGACCTGAAATTTAGTCCCAGCCTGGCTACTTATATTATAGATGGTTGACTATGGAGGAACTACTTTAACCTCTTTAGGCCTTAGGAGAGTCACCTGTAATAGGAGACTGTGCCCTTTCCAACTCTAAATTTTAGGAGATATTCTGCTCTGCAAAAATTCAATCAATTTGCCTTCTCTGTGCCTGCCCCATGGCTGGAGAAAATCCCACACCTGGCAGGCTGGCCCTTCAAACTCAGATGGACTTTTCACTGTCCTTGGCACTCCTACTGTCCTTCTCTAACCACCTTGCTTTCCCATCCCAAGAAAATTCTCTCACAGATCCTTTCTCCTCAAAGCCACTTGCTGCTTTCTCTTCTTCCTTCCCCCCATCTCCAGACTGCACTGAAGTAGTAAGCTGTCTAAGGGAAGCTCTCTCACCTTCCTGCCCCCAAATCTACAACGCACTGTCATCTGCAACCATCTTCTCCTCCCTTTCTGCTACAATTGATGAACCATCGGTCTGTCCATCACAGACTCATCTCCACATGTGCTTTGGACATCTTCCCCTCTTGCCAAGGGTGGACTTCTTCCCTCCTGACTGCTCTGGTTTTCCCTCTCTCTAGCTTCATCCATCTCTCATCTCTCTCCAGCTATGGGAGTACTGCCATCCTTTGGGTCGCACCTCTTTTCAGCTACTGTTCTACTTCAATGAGCTTCAGGTTAGTCTTGTTGGTAGTATTAGCACATAAATTGTGTCCATGTCGTCAACTCCCAGGAACCTTCAGTGCTGGTCAATGAAGCGAACACTCTACAATTTTTTGAAATGTCTTGGATCAAGGGCCCCAGATATCTCCATGTGGTCCTTATTTTAGTGGCAATGACCACAATTGACCCCTTTGCTTTCTGGTTTCTGTAACCTCATTTACTGTTAATATATGGAGAGCCTTTTCTGAACTCTTATTCTCAGTCATTATCCCAAGCTCCTTCTCTTCTACCTAATGCAGTTTTAGATTCCTTTGGGGAATTTATATATTCGGTCTATGGGCTCATATAAATTCCAAGTGCATATAAAATTGTCTACTGATACCTCTACTTGGATGTCTACAGGCATCTCAGGTTGGACTTATTGAAAAATGAAATAGTAATTTCTCCTCTAGTCTTACATTGTTATGGTTCTGCCTCTACCCCACTGCTCAAGACAAAAACCTGGGCATCATCTTTATTTCCCTCTCTTTTATTTCTCACATCCAATCCACTGGCAAATCCAGTCATTTCTAACATGGCAATCACCTGAAAATCTGCTCACTTTGCTCCACCTCCATTGTTACCATACTGGTAACATCAACCGTCCCCCTTAGGGGGACTTCTGTAGTCACTTCTGGTTTTTTATGTTCACACCTCAACCCACCATTTCCTTACAGCAGTCACCAAGTGGGCTTCCCACTATAGGTCAAATAAAATCCAACCACTTCACTGGGGTCTAAAAACCTCCATCCAATCTAGGTCCTGCCAAGTTCCCCAAATTCGTGTTCTATCTGTTCTCTTGCCCTTGCTGTTTCAGCCTCATGGTCTCATTTCAGGTCCTAGAACATACGGACTCTTTCCCCCTTGGGGCCTTTTCTGTCTGGAGGCTCTCAGCTTAAATGCTCCCTCCCCTGGGAGATTCCCTGACCTTTGGTTTAAGTAGGTCACTCAGTTATTTTCCACCATCACACCCTGTTGGCTATTTTCTTAGCACTTAATATAAATGGAAACAATACATTGTTGTCAATTACGTAGTTCCCTAATTTTATGGTAAGGTCCATAAAGGCAGGACCGGGTCTGTTTTGGCTCTGCTGTGCATTGTCTGTAGTAGAGTATTTTTCATGTATTGGATACACACTAAATACCTGTTGAATAAAGAAGGCAATATAGGAAAAGGAAGTGTGCCTGACTTTCCGGGTCTGCTTCCCTTTCCTAGGGGGTAACTTGTTTCCATGCCATATGCCTCACAGTTTGTTATGAAAGAAACACTTGCCTCTCCACATAAGAATTATATTTCTGTTACATCTCATACAAACCGTGTAAATGCTTACAAGTATTTTATAATTGTTTTCCTCTATTCTTTAACTGTCCCTTCTAGCTCTAGATGCCACAAGAGTCGTTCTCATATAATTGCCCCAAACTGTGTTTTCTGGCCACTTTCTATCATGCTTTTCCAGAAAAGGTAGAGTCATCGATATTCTTATTAGTCTTTTCTTATTCATCCTCTAGTTTTGAATCTCAGTAACAATCATTATTGAAGAGGAAAGGGTTTTAGGGAGATTGACGTTCATTGATATGCGTAAGGATTCAAGCTCAGGCAGTGCTAAAAATTAGTGGGTTGTAAAATTTGATGTCAGGATAAAGAGTTCTCATATTTCAGACAAAAAAGAGGAACTTAAACACATACCATGGTTTCTCTGCTATTGATAGCTGATCCTGTGCACTTAGCTATAACTTTATCGATACACTTCTTGTGGATTGCCGCATTACACTCTGGAAAGAAATGATTGTCGCTTAAGATTTTCAGAAGTGAAGGAACAATTAAATACAAAGAATGACAGTAATACAACAGAAACCCTTCTTACTTACGTCGACACTGGTAGCCTTGTTTGTTCAGACCCCTGCAATAAAGCAGATGTTTGATTTATTTGGATGTTCGAGTCAACAGCACCACAAACATTAAAAGGTAAGCAAGATCTCATAGCTTCCTACTATTTACTGATCAGCAGCCCTGGTCTATCACTGGCCAAGAGTGTTAATATATTTGTTTGCTTGTTTTTTAAGCTGCTTTGTTAAAAGTCTGATAGTTAAATAAACGAGGAGCTTTTGTTTTCCCCCTCACTTGCGAATTTTCCAAACCAACACGTAGAGATGAAAATGACTGACTGAAAACGCATCACAGGCACCTAGCAGCAAATTTCTATGTCCTTCACGTAAAAAGTCATTGTCTCTCTAAGCTCAGTACTGATGGGTAAAGACATCTGTACGATGTTTTATTTTTTTCTGAGTGTCTGATAATATTTGCAGTTACTAAATTCTTAAGCTTAAGACCCATTCCCGTGTAACACTATTAGAAAGGAAGGTGATTCTAGTCATTCAATGAAAACAGCTGGTGGAAATACACCAAAACACTATTTGACCTTTGGGTACCCTAGCTAGGCTGAGGTTGTGCGTTGATGATGCTCAAAGAAAATAACACCCCCACCAAGAGGTGAGGAGGCTAAAACCTGACACAAGAGTCATTTCAGGTCTCTGCTGTCCCATCGCCTTTGCTATGTGCCTACTGAGGCTTGAACTGATCTCTGTCTGAAGACTGCTAAGACACCCGAGAGCCCTGTAAACATCTAAACCTATTAGCTCCAATGCAGAAGTGTTTCCTTTTGCACACATTAGTACCAGCACAGTTGGGCTATCAAGGTGGTAGAACTTTCGACTGTAAAACTGTGCCAGCAGTAAAGGAGTCTCCCTCTTCTGCCCTTCCCTCTTACCCCCAGTAGCCCCCATTTAATCAGAAGCCAAAGTTCTTGGAAATTATTCCTGCTAGAGCTGGCTTCCTTGCTCTATAGGGGTCACATTATGAAAATACTGTATAGAATCACACTTTCAGCTTCATCCATCCAGGTGAGGCCGGTGAAAAGGCTCATGTAGTATTTATGCCAGCACATCCCACTGAGGTAGAGCATGCCAGCCCTGGCAGGTTAAGAGGATGGGACAAAATGCGTAACGGGAAGCTTGGAGTAAAATGCCAAGTTACCATACCAGACAAACTCATGGCAGACAGAGCAAAATGTGGGTTGGGGGAAAAAGGTGGCGGTAAACTCATGGCACTTGACGTGGTGTACTTTGGCCTGTTTGATGGCTCCTCGGCGGTGATGCAAAGCAAAGAAGCCTTCAGACTCGAATTCACTCATATCCTTTGTGTCTGCAGGAACAGGAAGGACAGAGAACAAAGTGAAGTTCTGCGATATGGCTGTCACAACCGGGTGGGGAGGATGGGGAGATGGGGAAGGGGTAGAGACGGACAAGGAATCAGGCAAGCATCGACACCAGTAAAATTCCAAGTACTTATTAAGGTTGGTATAGCACTAAGCTTCTTTCTTCAATTATATGATACAGAATTATCACAGGGTGTATTACTATAGGGTTGAAACAATGAGGTTGCATCACTGGCTCAATCCCTCACTCCTCTCTGACTGACCTGAGCTATCCTCTTTCCATTTTTAAAACCAGAGGTCAGAACTTTCAAGGTATTTATCAACCTCTCCTATTCGCTGTCAGTGATGAGTCAGCCAGAAAAAGCAGGAAGTGGCAAATACTTTTCTGCCTGTAATTCTAGAGAATACTGTGGTTACTGACAGCAACTTAGAAATAGCACTTTTTTTTTTAATCTCCCAGAATGCTTTACATCTGGTTGTTTATGGGCAGGGTCCAATAGACTGAGAGGAGGTAGCTAGACTTGTGTGTGAGGGCAAAACCACTTTCGAAAGTTGTTTATGCTCTGGTTCCTGACGTCTATAGTAACCAGGTGCACCAGCTACAGACTATGCTGGTCAGTGTAGAAAAAGCCAGAAATTAATAGATCACTGCAATCATTTGTTAATGTCTCGGTAATCCTGGATGTAACCTAGTCATTTATATCAAATCATCACATTAACTTCTTCAGTTCACCCTGGGTTCTGGCTATTGGTGAAGGTACTATGGAAGTCACTGTCTATAGTGCCCTATGCCCTGATGACATCTTCCCAAAAGGCTAGAATACTAGTGATTTCCTGGCTGAAGCCCAGACTCAAAGAAAACACACAATAGCAAGGCAGTCATGGCTCAACAGTGTGATGAAAACCCCAGCATGCAAGAAAGAATAAAATAGTAAATAAGAAAGGATTAAAAAAGATAATCATCATTACTGAAATAAGGATAATGAATTTAATGATTATAAGTTCTAAAATTATAATTTTAGGGGTGCCTGGGTGGCTCAGTCAGTTAAGCATAGGACTTCAGCTCAGGTCACGATCTCACAGCTTGTGAGTTCAAACCCCACGTCAGGCTCTGTGCAGAGCCTGGAGTCTGCTTTTGATTCTGTGTCTCCCTCTCTCTCTTGCCCTCTCTCTTTCAAAAAATGAGTAAACATTTAAAAAAATTTAAAAAAATTAAAATTATAATTTTAAATACCTTGGAAGATTCTTAGATTATTTATTCTATTTCTTGTGTTCATACAAGCATAAAACATGGACGTTTAGCAAGAGTAAGAGGCTCATATTTCACAAATAGAAAGAATTGACAATATTTAAACCAGATTACTTCCATTCTGGCTAAGTAGTGGCAGGGTCTGACAACACGTTTGATACAAATGTCCCTGACATGATACCTTATTTTCCACATCCCTAATAGTGGCCAGGCGAGAAACCTATTGGTAGATAATGAGCAGGGGGCATACGGATGGAGACCTCTCCCCTAGGAATCCACCCAAGTCCTAGGCTACATTTTATGACTCAAGTCTTCTCTACGGTGGTCCACAGGTCTGTTTTATGGCAACTCCAAATTCCCAGATAAAGAGCATTCCCCATAACTCTCTAAAAAGTTCCACAGATGAGACATAATACTTTTGCCTAATACTTTAAGGTTAGGTCATGTAAGTTTTTTTATTTGGAACTGAGCTATAAATAATTGGGTTTGACGAATGAGGGGTTGAATTCAGGGTCACTGAGGCAACTGCCATTTTCCACAAGTTCTGATATAAGCAGATCTATTTACAACTTGTGACTGGCGGAGTAGGTGGTTTGTCAGTAAGATTTGACTCATTTCTATTTTGGTCCAGATGAAATGCAATAAAGTATAAAATTACTTTTGAATTCAGGCAATAGAAGTGAGTTATTCTGGGAACCCTACTGTATTACTGTAAAAAATTATATGTACACACACACACACACACACACAGTCTGTCAAACTAGAATACTGTAAAATTTTTTTAAAGGTCAGAAAGTACTAGAAATAAGTTGACTCCCTTGGTCCTTTCTCTGATTTTCTTTATCCTCTAACCATTTTGGTCATTACAAGAGAGCAACTGTGTAAAAGCTCAGAATTTCTTGAATTCTTCTGGAATTTATGTTTTTTCTTTCTGAAGTAAGTTGTTCCTCTGTTTAAGTTTATTTATTTTTGAGAGTGAGAGAGAACATGAGCAGGGGAGGGGCAGAGAGAGGAGAGAGAGAATCCCAAGCAGGCTCCACGCTGCTAGTGCAGAGCCTGACACAGGGCTTGATCCCATGGACCATGAGATCATGACCTGAGCCAAAATCAAGAGCGAGATGGTGACTGACAGAGCCCCAATGAATGAGGATTTTAAAAGAGAATGGAGTGATTTGTGTGTGGAGAGCAATGAACAACTTGTTTCCCTGTAGAGTAGAAAACTATTGATGCTTCCATTAAAGAGGGTGTGGGAGGCATGACATTATCTTTTTATTTTTTAAAAAAAATTTTTTAATGTTTATTCATTTTTGAAAGACAGAGAGAGACGGAGCACAAGCAGGCGTGGGGCAGAGAGAGAGGGGGACACAGAACCTGAAGCAGGCTCCAGGCTCTGAGCTGTCAGCACAGAGCCCGATGCAGGGCTTGAACTCATAAGCCATGGATGAAGTCGGACGCTCAACCGACTGAGCCATCCAGGCGCCCCGACATGACATTATCTTAAACTTTATCCAAGACTGAATTCTGTGTCCTCCCCCAATTGCTTTCTCTTCCCATATCCCCCACTCCTACCACTCCTATTATCATTTTCCTACTCTACTTATTTTAATAAATATGGTCAATGTTTTCCCCTTCATTCAACTCTCATTTTTAAAGAAGTATAAAGCACCTCAACCATGCGCTTATAATGGGCATACCCTTTCATCTAAACTGCCGTGAAATCTTACTTTCTTTTGGGCTCTTTATTTCATTCCTATAACGATGCCCCTAGACCAGATTCTCATCACCTCTCCACTAAAAAAATGAAATTGTGTAGGCTCTCTCCCTATCCAGTCTATCTCCTTTTACAGATCTATCCCACATTCTGACACAAGCAATTTCCCCCAAATACTTTCAACATAACATGGCCTGCTTGTTATGGGACTGTGACTCCTTGTTGGTGACTTTCCTAGGTCTGCACACTCCTCTTGCCTGATTCAAGTCCTCCAAGATCTATCTTGGATTCTTCATTCTGATTTTAGCAAGGGCCCTCTGATCTGTGCAGACTGGTCTTCCCACAGTTCTGCAATGCATTAATATTTGTACTTAAACCTGCATGTTTTCCTTCTAGAAAACAATCCCTCTTCTTTGCAAATTCAACTCTGCCTGTCTTTCAATGTCCACTCCTATGGAATTTTCTGGAATGAAGGCAACCCATATGACCTCTTGCTTAATACTAAGCAAAAACACTTGCTTAGTATTTATGTGGCTTAGGACTAAATTCTTCTCTAATTGTTCAGTCTCTACCACCTCTTTGATCTAGGCTTAAGCTCTTGAGTATGAGAACTCATGTCTTGGTTTTTTGAATCCTTCCGAAAACTATTTTTTTTATATGTAATAATAAACATTCTTACAATGGAATGAAATTATATACTTCTGGTCATCAATAAGGAATTTCCTAGTTGGGTTATTCCTTAATAGTGTTTGCTAAAAATAGAGCTTTGGGATATATAAAAATTTAGAAATGGAGCCTCAGTGTGGGTCTAGGTATAAAAAATTTTAAATATGACAAAATTTTACTCTTAAAAAAAACCCTTCCTGGACTTGAGTAATCACAATCTGTGAAATATCATTGTTTTCACCTTATCTGAATATTCTCTCTCATTCTTTTTTTAAATCTTTAAAAAAAATTTTTAATGTTTATTTATTTTTGAGAGAGAAAGAGAGAGACAGAACATGAGCAGGGGAGGGGCAGAGAGAGAGGGAGACACAGAATCCGAAGCAGGCTGCAGGCTCTAGGCACTGAGCTGTTAACACAGAGCCCGACGCAGGGCTCGAACTCACAAACTGTGAGATCATGACCTGAGCTGAAGTCAGATGTTTAACCGACTGAGCCACCCAGGTGTCCCATATTCTCTCTCATTCTAACAGAAAATTGAAGTTCTATAGCCATAGGATGAGTAACCATGAACTGTTTCTCAAAGCAGCAGTCTTTAAATCATTTACCCAAAATACTTGGCATTCTCATAGAAGACTTCTTTCAGTTTATGTTAGATCATGTTTTGAACTAATGGAAAGAACACACTTCCTCTACCTGAGGGAACTGAACACCATTGGAATTATCATTTGGGCCAGCACTTTCACTTTTTAGGCAGGCCTGGTTATTCAGCTTCCTACAACCACTCTGTATCATTTGGCCAACTCAGAAATAGTCCAATGCCAAGTATTATGTTTCTAGAGCCTCTACAAGATAAAAGAAGAAAAGTTCAGATTGTATTGCTGCCTCTTTAGGAATTCACTTCTTTACCAAAAAAAAAAAAAAAAAAAAAAAAAAAGGATTATGGAAAATTTTGAATCCATACCAAAGTTGAGCAAATACCGTAATCAATTTCCCAGCACTGATCATCCGGCTTCAATAATTACAAGTCCATGACCACCACTCTTTTTCAATATACCCTATCTACTATTCATACCTGCATACCAACGGGTTGTTTTGAAGCAAATTCCTGGTATGATATTATCTATAAGTATTTTGGTATGTATGTTAAAGATGAGTACCTGTTTTAAGAAATAAAACCATAATACCATCTTCGCACCTAAAAAATGTATAACAATGTCTCAATATCACCAAATGTCTGGTGAGGGTTCAAGTGTCCCCGATTATCTCATCATATATATTTTTTAATGTATTTGCTTGAATCTGGAGCCAGAGACATTGTATATGTTAAGCCCAGACCCAGAAAGCACCATAAATCTACACTAAAACTTGTTTCTTGGTAGTAGAACTAATTCAGGAAAAAATAAAATCAATTTGTAATCCATAAGTACACAGATCCACCCTGAGGTTTAGGGTTTTATGAGTAGCAGCATTTGATTTATTTACACAGACCTTTGGTGACAGTACAAATGCAACAGAAGGAAGAGACAGGCTGTCACAGTTACCAAGCATGAGGGCTCGGAAATGTAAACTCTCTGATCCACGTCTGTGTGTCACGTGGGAATGAAACTCTTTAGCTTTCCTTCCTTCCTGTTCCTAAAAGGATTTGAGGTGATGAACTTGAAGCATTATTATTTTGCTACTGGCATTATGGAAAATACTTACGAGTGTCCCATTTATTTTGTATTTTACTGAGATTGTGATTGCCTAGTTTATCTATCTATCGATCTATTTATCTATAAATGTTTATTTACTTATTTTGAAGGGAGAGCCAGAGAGAGGGGGAGAGAGAGAATCAAAGCAGGATTCTCTTGAGCCCCAATGCCAGGCTCAATCCCACGAACCGTGAGATCATGACCTGATCAAAAACCAAGAGTCAGATGCTTAACTGAGCCAGCCAGGTATCCCTGATTTATTAATTTATACACAATGTATATACACATAGTGACACATAAACAGAGCCTTTTATATTTACGTTACATTCCCAAACTGAAATAAAGACAGACTATAAAAGCACTGAGCACCGAGTTCACACCTTTTGGAAACTAACGCTATATGTGTTTTACAATTCTATGTGTATCTGGCCCAGATAGTATATTTTCAACTAATATTTGAGCACCACTGAAAACTTTTAAGAAAACTCACTGTGTTTCCTTTTCTCCCAATTCTCTTCTGTATTATTGCAAAAGTCAAATAAATTGCACGCGAGGAAAAGGCCCACGCCCTCCGCACCCCCAAAGGAGAAGACAAAATATCACTTGCCACTCATTTCCAGAAAGTATCTTGCATTCATTAGCATTCGGCCCTCAGGTTTTAGCTCTAACTGATGGAGAGAGAGAGAAAAAAAAGAAATATCAGTCAGAATGTGAAATAATCAGGAATTTAATGACATAGTAACTGGCGAGTGTAGCGATGGCCAGAGATTTCCAATGTAGAGCCCGAGCAACGCCTTCTTCTTTCGTTTTACTCATATAGGTCATCATCAGAGTAGCACAGCCTCCGTGGATACAGCCTTTCTCTCATTAAAACACCCCAGAAACTCATTAATTTTGCTTGGAGATCCAAATTTCCAACAGGAAGCAACACAATTCTCAGTTTCTATTTGATTTTCTTGCCCCGTGCTGCTTCCTATCTGTACACTTGCCGTAGGGCAGATTCAGATCGCCACCATGACAAAAGAATCAGAGACACCAGGGCCAGCTAATTGGGGGAGCAGTAGGTCTTTTGGAAGGAAAGATGGATCCTGCCTTGAGGGTGCCTACTCAGTGTCCCTAGGTTAACCAGGGCATTAAGTGGAAACAGTGTTTTCCTTTCGGTAGGAGCAACTGTTTCCTTGGGAAAGTGCTGGATAATCTACCAAGGGAAACTTCAACTAGATGAGTCTAAGAATGGATAAAAATGCATATTTTAATATCGTCATGTAGAAGAGACCAGAACAGAGTGACATTAAAGGGATGATGCAGGATATCATGTGATGTGACGTGGGGGAAAATGACAAATCCAAGAAAACTTGAGTACTATTGCTCACATCTGAAGCCACTGCACTAGGTCGTTAGTATACGGAAAAGACTCAGAAGGTGAGCTGAAGGTCAATATTGGTCATTGCATCCATGGGTTAACCAGAATCACTGAGAAATAGTAAGAAATGTGTGGCTGAACCCAGGACTGAATTGAACCGTGGTTAAATAATTTACTGGCTGTGTGACCTCGTGCGTGTCACTAAGCCTTTCAAGATCTCTGCAAAGCTGACACAATAACGAGAGTTACGTCACAGCATCATAACTATTTGAATTTTATGAGAACATAAGCATTTACTGCTTGGTCAACTATAAATCTTCACGCAAGCTTAAAACAGATCAGTGAGAACAGAAGTGCTTTTAACATCAAGTATATACACCTTGTCCTCCGGTTTGTGGAATAAATAATAAAGACGCGAGCAAAAAGGCACCAGGAAGAGCAAGAAATAAGGGGCTCGTTCCCAAGTGAAGTGGGGACAGTTGGTCCCAGGTGACCACCAAGTTGTGGGAATTAGTGATGACGGAGGAAGTTGAACCAGTTGGCTGCTGGAAAACCAGTAGCCATAGGAAGTCCTGTTTGCACCATGCCTTTGAGAGCGAACCACACAAACAGGTGAAACCTTGGGAAAGCGGACGGTAAGTCTGAGTGCGGTGCGGAGAAACTGGATGGAGTCTGGGGAGGTGAAGGGGCAACTTTCAGACAATAGAAAATTTTTAAGTAGAGACATTTTTAAGGAAGTGGATTTCAACAGAGCGAGGGGAAAATCTAAGCCCAAAGCACCCTGTTGGCCCTTAAACACTATACGTGAAAGCAAACTGAGAAATGACCTTGAAACAAAGAGCTGGACAAGGTAACAAGGTTGCTAGATAAATGAGGATCTGAGGGCCACCAAGTGCTTGTGTCTAAATAAGCTTAGAATGCAAAAGAAGTGAAAAGTCTGACAGGAATAAAACCAGGAACAGCCAAGGCAAGAAGGCAAATGCAACTTTGAGATCTAGATATAATAGAAAAGCGACCTGCTCATCAGTGAAGTCTAAATAAATAATTTAAAAATTAGTTGTCCTTTCGTTACCTGAAAAGGAAATCAAATAGCATGCTATTTTAAAAAATTGGGGATTTGGTGACTTTAAAAAATGAGGCAGGGGGTGCCTAGGTGGCTCAGTCGGTCGAGCGTCCGACTTTGGCTCAGGTCGTGATCTCGCGGTCCGTGAGTGCGAGCCCCGCGTCAGGCCGTGTGCTGACAGCTCGGAGCCTGGAGCCTCCTTCGGATTCTGTGCCTCCCTCTCTCTCTGCCCCAACCCACTCGCATTCTGTCTTTGTCTCTCTCAAAAATAAAAAAACATTAAAAAAAATTTTTTTAAATGAGGCAGAAGGCAGAAAATAAATGGGAATGAGCAGAATATGGAGGGAGACTTGGTTGAATGAATGTCTTCTCCCAGCCGAGCTAACTACTGCCCTGCCTTAAGCTACAAACAGTCTCGGGGTCTCACATTCTCTGGTTTGTGTAAATCCTTTCATGCCAACTCACACATCTATGACGTCATTAGATTATTTTGCCTCCTCTTACCTGCCTCCGCAGTCCCTCAAGAGGAGATCTGTTTCCACGATCCTTTCTCCAATGGACACGGAATTCCTCCAACAGATATTGCTGGACTACCTTTTCTAAACATACGTAAGCATGGGAACTTAAAAAAAATCTTGGTATATGTCTATCTTCAAAGATCACTTTAGTGTCACCAGCAAAGATGTGTATGAATATATATTCTTCTAAAAAGTACTGATTTTTTTTGAGGTCACATGTAGAACACTGACACAAAAATCTAGTTGGTAGGTTTCTAGCATTCCCATTTTGAAACCAGTGACTTCAAAAACTTCTGGGTGGAGTTCTTAAAAATCTGAGCTACAGGAAATAAGAAGCAGAAAGATAAGATTCTCTCCTTTTGCATAAATAATAAAGCATTTGAAACCATTTTCTGGGATTCAGGTAATTTAAAATCAGTATTTACCGGTGGGGTTGTTTTGTTTTGTTTTGTTTTTTTTCATCATTTTGTAGACCCAAGAAGTTTTCATTAGAATTTTTTTATGCATCCATATTTTACTCTTTTCTTTAACATTTCTAAGCATTTGCTACCCAAGCAGTTATAAGCTAAGGTTTCCAAAACTTGCGGTAACATGGATTGTTTATGACGTACTTTTTTTTTTAAAAAATTTTTTTTTTCAACATTTATTTATTTTTGGGACAGAGAGAGACAGAGCATGAACGGGGGAGGGGCAGAGAGAGAGGGAGACACAGAATCGGAAACAGGCTCCAGGCTCTGAGCCATCAGCTCAGAGCCCGACGCGGGGCTCGAACTCACGGACCGCGAGATCGTGACCTGGCTGAAGTCGGATGCTCAACCTACTGCGCCACCCAGGCGCCCCTATGACATACTTTTTACTGCAGAGTGAGCCTTACAAGTGAATAGGGAATTTTTTTTTAGGGCTAAGAAAATTGATAGGGATAGGCAAAGTATGGAGAGGGCAGATCAAATATCACATGGGTCTTTGCTGTTCCTCTCATCTATCTGTATGTTTCTCTAATCTTCGAAGATATCAAGAGATCACACAGATATGATACCTCCATAAATGGGGAGCAGTTAGGTTCCCAAGTTAAGGGGGATCTGTGATATTTCTGAGCTTACTTTTGCACTTATAAATCAATAAGTGTTGTTCACAGCCTAAGAGACCTTCTTCACCTTAACGTAGGAATTAAGATAGAGTGTGTTGATAAGTTTTATAGTCCACAACGAATAGTCACTGTCGTTAGCAGAGAATCTGTTTTCTCAAGGCTAGTGTGTCATAAATTCAGGATGACACTGGAACTACGCTCTTATCTTTGGTGAATGTGGTGCTGACCACTGAATGGTGTGACCTTTCAAAGAAGCCTGCAGCCTGGATACTTACCCATATCTCCGCCTTGCCGTTGTTCTTCCTGCATCGCTCAGCCAGAGAGGAGAGCTCGACAGTAGTTTCGGATATTAGGTCCACATTCTTGCCCTTCACAATGATCTGCATGACTCTTCCCTTGTTGATGTGGGCATCGAAAGTGCTGTCCCAGGGTGGGTACATAGTTGGCTTTTTCTGGATATACATCTGCCCATTCTCTGGGAACAGAAAGATATGTTCTCGTTACTCCTTTAGCCAACTCTGGGAAATAATTCCACTTGACATTGGCACCCATTCTCTCCGTTCTCTAGGATCTATAATTCCCGCTGGAAGGTCAAAAACAACACACACAACACTAGAGACAGGATGAGACAGTCCCAAGGTCTACATGCAAGGTAATGTATTGAAACTTTAAAGTCAATCTAGTAATTTAGGCAACAAAAATTGGATCATGTCTTGGACTAGCAGTGTTCTTTCTCTATTCAATAGTTAGTTTCTTCGCTTTGAGAGTGAACACCTGAGCAAATAAAAAGACATCAGGGCCTCGGCTTGATGTATTTGGGAGGGTAGAGTGACCTAGGTCGCATTCTCTACATGTTATATACTTTTATGCCTTTGGGGGTCTTCCTTTGTTAATCTGCAAAGGGTGGACACACTAATTAATTTCACTGCCATCTGGTAAAAAAAAAAAAAAAAACCAACAACTGCTGTGTGTTTATCTGAAAGACTCTGTGGCAAAATTTAAGGTTTATGGTGAGTGCTTCTTTAAAAAGATATTTAGAAGTTTTCTATTTGACATACATGCACTATGAGGTAAAACTTTTGTTCTTTTCCATTCTTTATTTTTTTGGGGGGAAGAGAAAGGGCATGGTGGGAGGGGCGGAGAGAGAAGGAGAAAGAGAGAATCCCAGGCAGGCTCCACACTGTCAGCGTGGAGCCCGATGCAGGGCTCGAACCCACAAACCGAGAGATCATGACCTGAATCGAAATCAAGAGTTGGACGCCTAACCAAATTGGCCACCCAGGTGCCCCAAGATAAAACCTTCAAAACATAAGGAGCCATTATTTGCTTCTCTAACTCTCAGGAAAGGATACATTTTACACGTATCATGCACCCTAAGCAAAAACTAACAGGTGACTCAGAGAGGCGGTGGTCTTAATCCATGGGGTCAGGGAAGCAGGCTATAGACCTACAGGTGAGGAAAGGCAGGCAGCCAGGAGACCCGGACGTGGTTGCTGAGAACCGTGGTCAGGGTAATAAAGAGTAAATAAAACCTTCCCAGAACCACCAAGGTGACTGGGAAAGAGTCTGCTGGCGGAATTAAGTAGTGTTGGTATAGCTTTCATCCCCACTGGATTTTCTACAGTATTTATACTTTAATCATTCAAAAGCAGCAAACTGCAGCTGTATCTGAACCTCGGTTTCTTGTGATAAACAGCACACTACGTGGCAGATTTAAATGCAGTCGTGTTGGTAAAGCAAAAGGGAAAAATCCATCTAAGCACGGAAACAAAGCAGTTCTGACTCCCGATAGCCCCTTCTCTCTCACGCACAATGCCAAAGCGGGACACACGCCTAGCATTTGCTAAATGATTTGGGAAGTATATAAGCACTTGAATAAGTGGAAACTTCTAATTCTAGATAAACCTGGCTATGAAAGGGATAAACTCTGACAATGGTGAGGGTGGAAGAGGAAGGGGAAGATTTTTATGGCTTGCTTAAAAAAAAAATTTAACCGGAGATGGGACTTTTGAAAAATGCCAATGGCAATTCTATAACGACCGGAGTAACATTTGGCTTCCACGGACTGGAAGCCCTTCTTTCTCAGAACTCCTCAGCTGCAACCATTCTCCACGCCCGGCATGGGACAGAGAAACGTGCACAATGGCGCTTCTCATGCTCTCTCACTAGGTTTGTAAGCACCCAAAAAGAGGACCAGAGCTCAGGATCCTCTCTATTTATGGTACGTTTTTATCATTTTCAAAGGCTCCCAGAATGACAACACTCTGCCCTGTTGACTCATTATGGAAAATGCAGCCTAACACCCTCAAGATTGATAGGGTTTTAAAAGTTGGTGCAGCCACTATGGAAAACAGTATGGAGGGCTCTCAAAGCTTAAAAATAGAACTATCATATGATCCAGTATTTCCACTGCCGGGTATTTACCCAAAGAGAACAAAAACACCAGTTTGAAAAGATACATGCACCCCTATGTTTATTAATGCAGCATTATTTATACAATAGCCAAGATACGGAAATGACCTAAGAGTCCACCAATAGATGAATGGATAAGGAAGATGGACGTGCAATGGAATATTACACAGCCATAAAAAAGGATGAGCTCGTGCCGTTTGTAACAACATAGACAATCTAGAGGGTGGTCGGCTCTAGAGAGAAAGAGAAATACTATACAATTTTACTCACATGTGGAATCTTTTTTTAAAAAAAACCAAATGAATAAATAAACAAAAAGCAGAATCAGGCCTATAAGTAGGGAGCACCGATGGTTTCTAGAGGGGTGGAGTGGGGTGGGGGATGGGCAAAATGGGTCAAGCAGAAAGGGAAGTCTAGGCTTCCATTTCTGGAATAAGTCACGAGGATAAAAGGTACAGCATGGGGAGTATAGTCAGTGGTACTGTAATAGTGTCCTAGGCCGACAGATGGCAGTTACCCTGGTGGTGAGCATAGCAGAAGGTATAGATTTGTCGAATCACTACACTGAACACCTGAAACTAGTAAGACATTTGAGCGTCAACGATACTCAAATGAAAAAAATCTAAAAAACCCAAACCCCATAAATTGTACAAAAATAATATTTGAATTGTGACGGGCAGAGTGATTTCTCGTCAGAACAAAACCAAAGACAAAATCAAAAACCAAACTCTCCAGATGCCACAGGCTAACCTTTTGGAAAAAACGAAGTCGTCGTCTTTTCTGACAAGGTCTCTTGATCCCCATGGCCGATCCGACCACGTTCAAAGGCAAGGCCAAAAGAAGAGATGAAAAAGAGGCTCTCAGGAGGCAAATGTCAGTGAGGCCCGTGCTTAGAGAGAACGAGCTCCCGGAGACCCATTAAGTGGAAAGCGGCTTTGAGAAACTCAGACATTTCACACTTCAAAGGTTTCTGTGACATTTGAAAGGTTTTAGATCCGGAGCAAGTGCCATTCTCACTTGCAACTAAACAGGAGAGGAATCCGGGCAGAAGGGAAATCAGGATGATTTGGACCTTCTCCTCAGCTTGGTGCACACTCCCGGTGGCTGCAAGGGTGGAGTCCGTCATGAAGGGAGGTCTCTAAGGGAGGGAAAGGCCAGCCTGGTGGGATTTGGAAACCCACGATTTTGAGCTGGAAACACCTCGTTGGAGGTTCTCAGCTGCCGAATCGGGTTCCTCCCGCATCCGCAAACGCCACTCCGAGACGCCTTTTCAGTACCACCCCATGGGAAATAACACACACTTCTCTGTCCCCAAGTCTCTCTCCCCCCACTTCGCCCTGCTTTGGTTTTCTGCCCAGCACTCCTCCTCATTATTCCTTATATTCTAGTTTGTTCCATACCTCTCTCCCTCTGCTAGAGTAGAAGCTCTAAAGGAAAGGCACTTTTTCCCCCACTGGACACTAGGCACTCCATAAATACATTCTGTGTGAACCACCCGGGATGGCTCCCCTCAATAACCATCTTTAGAGTTCATTGTAAGATTGTGCAGACTTAATCTATCTGTAATCACTGGAAATAACCAGGGTTAGCAGTGCAGGTGCCATGTTCGACTTGAGCTCACCAGTAGATTTTATCACCCCCATTAAGTCCTCACATCACGTCTTCAACCCATTTCTCCTTTTCTTTGTTCCTTTTGTGTATGTGAGAAAATGGCGCAGTGAAATGGAATACGAGGGAAGAGACCTGGGTCTCTGCCTGAGTCGGTCACTAAGCTCATACGCCCTTGAGGAAGTACTTGGATTGGCTGGCCATCAGTTTCCTGAACTGTAAAATTAGGTTGAACCAGATGACTCTGACGTTTCTGGAAGGACTTGCTTCCTAGTTCACACAAGGACTTTCCTCCTCCCCCACCTCGCATACCCACTCAAGCTTACCTGATTCAACATATTCTTTGACCAGCACAGCGCAGTAAGGGTTAACAGCCTCTCCCTGACATGGCTGGCAGGACCCACAGTCGAAGTTGGACAAACCAATGCGAAGAAATGGTGACATGGTTGCTCCCTGCAAAGTGATAAAGACACATGCTGTTGGGGGCTATAAAATATGTTATTTTGGGTGTCCCATTCCCACTTAACCAGCGCTTTATCACTGACAGCTCAGAGGCTCAAATGGCTCAAGGATCCATTTAAGCAAATACTTTTACTTCCCCTTCTGCAAAGGACATTATTGGGCTCACCCCAAACCCCAGACTGACTAGCCAAGGAAAGAGGCTTCCCGACGTCTGCATTACTCAACCTTGTCAGTTAGAACTATAATTCCACTCCTAATTTAAGGGGGTTACACTTAATAGTTGCAGAAACAGGCAAGAAAAGTTTCCAACATTCTATTTCTTCTGTTATGCAAGCAGGTACCCAAGAAACAACCCACAATAATAAGAAAATGAGTTTAGAAAGGGTGAGTCTATTTTAGTCACAAAAACATGACACCACAAAATTCTTACGTGGGCTATTTATGTGTGTGATGCACTTGGCTCTGGGCATTTAGCAGCTGAACTCTATTTACTTCAGACATTTCAAAAAGGTCTACTTTCTTCGCAGTCATATATGTGTGTGTATGTGTACATATATGCACACGTATATATACCTCCATATAAAATAAGCCTTTGAACATTCCAAAGCACCTAAAAAAATCCCAAATCATTGCCCACCATAAAAGAATGCCTTATCATCTAAGGATAAATGACAAAAGCCAAATTACCAATAATTATGCATACCTAGGGATATGAGGGGAAAGCCATCATAATGTTGGCGAACAAATTCCAGGATTCTAGTCTGGTTCTTCGTCTGCTATTCCTTCATGTCCTTGTTTGGACACTTACCTCAAGTAACCACCCATTGCCCCCACTTTTCTTTCTTTTACCTACTTTTCCATGAGGTCCCATTAATCTGAAACTACCATCTGGTATTCAGTGGAAAAGCTACGTCTTTGCTTCTTCTCTCTTCTTGAACTGTTCTCTCCTCAGTCTCTTAAGTAAGCCAAAGATAAGAACAATGAAGCATTAGCTGTCCTTTCTACCTTTGTAGAAAGAAAGACAAGTCCTCAGAATGATAGGACCCCACATGTGAGCGCCAATGGCATAATCCCAAATCTGGCAGGGCCATTCAAGACTGCTGGTTCTCTGAAGTGCTGGGTGGTCTTTGAGTGTTTTCTGAACCTACAGAGAGAGATTAGGGGCTCTTGACAACTGCTGTGAACTTCATGGATTCTAAGAAAGTCTCAATCGCCCACAATTTAGCAGGGTTTAACTAAAGGACACGGTTGTAAAATCATCATATTTTTCAGGTGTCCTTAGTCTCTGAAATACATTCCATATAAGTCACACTGTTGAAACGGTCACCAGATGACTTCTAGATGTGTCTTCAGGGGCCCCCTTCACCCTCTGACAGCCTCTGAGGTTAGTATTCTTGGACGGGAGCCAGGCTAATGACTGAGAGCTCTCTGGAGAAAACTTCCTTGACAACAGCCCCTTTCCTGGGTCACGTAGGTCTTCTGGACAAATCTATATTTTTCTGCACTAATAGGAAAGATCGCCAAGAGTGTCCTCATTTACAAGTGTTTACCATACATGGACCCTCTGAAGATTTCCTCAACACGAGTAAAGTTAAGTAATTAATTCTGAGTCTGGAGGGATCACTGACTCATAAAGCCTGAGTTACAACCACTGTGACCTTTAGTGACGGATGTGTCACTTTGCTATTTCCAGGCTGGGCTCAGAATTCACAGCAGCAACTCAACATGCACCTGGAAAAGTCTGTCCGGGGAGCAGACAGAAACCTCTAGGGTGATGAGGGTTTCCGGATGCAGTAGGGGAGGGAATCATAGTGGAACCCCCTTCTCCTCCAGCACGCCCTGCTTAGCTGATTTCCTAGCCCACCAGCCACCCAGATTTGCTAGCCCTAGCCCCACACCCATGAGCATCTTGGCATTTTACCCCAGGCATGCATCTGTTTGCTGGCCAGGCCACTGCCTCACTTTTTAAAGGTCTAGTCACGGGGACAGGACCTGACATTTTCACATCTAGAAGACAGAATGGGCATCTGTGTGCTGAACCTAACATGTTTGCTCAGGGGTGCGTGGTTTGTTTTTTAACATTTTTTTTAATGTTTATTCACCTTTTGAGAGACAGAGACAGTGTGTGAGCAGGGCAGGGGCAGAGAGAGAGGGAGACACAGAATCCGAAGTAGGCTCCCGGCTCTGAGCTGTCAGTACAGAGCCTGATATGGGGCTTGAACTCACAAACCGTGAGATCGTGACCTGAGTGGAAGTCAGATGCTCAACCGACAGAGCCCCCCAGGCACCCCTAGGGGTGCATTTTTTTAAGGTAAAAGGCAGCATTTCATTCCTGAGCTACTCAGAGTTTTTCCCCTCCTGTAGCTTCAATGTGAAATGTGATCATTATGAAAAATAAATACACAAATTGTAAAAAATCTTCTCATAGTTCCACAACGGAAGCAAGTTGCTACTACTCTTTTGATGTATTTTCTTTCGTCTTTTTTTAATGAACAGGTTTTGTGGTTTTGTTTTACATGCTTTGCTCATACTGTGTTTACAGGATTATATTTGGCTTTTTAATTTCACATCTTGCCAGGGGCGCCTGGGGGGCTCAGTCGGTTGAGCGTCTGACTTCGGCTCAGGTCACGATTCACAGTCTGTGGGTTCGAGCCCCGTGTCGGGCTCTGTGCTGACAGCTCGGAGCCTGGAGACTGCTTCGGATTCTGTGTCTCCCTCTCTCTCTGTCCCTCCCCCCCTCTCAAAAATAAACATTAAAAAAACCCAAAAGCTTTAATTTAACATTTTGCCATAAAAATTGTCCAAGGTAGTATGTTGTCTTTGTAAACATCCTTTAACTTCTTGCACCATCTTCTAATGACCTGTTTTACTAAAGTCTTCTAGTTAAATGTTTAGACACATGTTTTTTCATAATAGAAATAATGCCGTAATAAGCACCTTTTTATAATTTTTTTAAATTTAGGAATACTGCATCAGTGTAGATCACTAGTGTTTTCAAAATGACTAGATCAAGTGGTATTACTATTTGTAAGTCTTACACATTTGAAGACAATAATAAAACAAAGTCAAAGAAAATATCTAGAGTAACTACAACAGACAATAACTGTCATTCTTTATAATAAGCATACACAAATTTGAAAAAGCCAAACAAAATAAAAACCACCTATGACCCAAGGAATTAAGTGGCAATAACACAAACTATACCAAATATTAAACAAACAAACAAACATAGTTTCAATTAGTTATGTGGGAAGATGTTCAGCCTGTGAGCGCTTTAAGAAATGCAAAATGGGGGTGCCTGGGTGGCTCAGTCGGTGATCCCACTTCGGCACAGGTCGTGATCTTGGGGTTCATGAGTTCGAGCCCTGCATCAGGCTCTGTGCTGACAGCTTGGAGCCTGGAACCTGCTTCGGATACTGTGTCTCCTTCTCTGTCTGCCCCTCCCCTGCTCACGTTGTCTCTCTCTCTCTCAAAAATAGGTAAGCATTAAAAAAAAAATATATATATATATACATATATATATATAAATGCAAAATAAAACAAGATACTATATAATTGCATTTACAGGACATTCTTGAAAAGACAAAACCGTATGGCGACAACAGTGGTTAGCAGTGGTTTGGACAGAGGACAGGGGGTTATAAAGATAGAGCATGAGCAAGCTTTGGGCGTGGGGAGGTGACCCTGTACTATAGCCTGGTCACGGTGATGGTCACAGAAATCTAGATTTAAATTCACAGAATTATATAGCAAGAACAACTGTCAATTCTACCACGTGACCATTTCAAGACCAAAATTTAAAAATATGCTATTGGCATTTCAAGGCATGGACTATAAATTCAGAGGTGATATAGATAAAATGCACACCGGTATGGACAAAAGAATATACATCAGGAAACTAAGAATTCATACAATAAAACATTGAATTAAAATCTAAAGTAATCATGAGTAGCTTTGATTTATTAGAGGGAAAATGTCAGAGCCTTAAAAAAAAACAAATGGCTTTTACTCTGCTATTGAAGCTCTCTTGAAAGTTTTTGCCTTTTGGAGAAAATAACTGAGAAAGGATAATATTGGAATTTGATAATGCATATTCTTTGGGGATCTATTAATATTCAACTCTTCACAAAACTCTAACAATAAAAAGAGTTAAACTAAATATAAAACACGACACAATAGCATTTTTTTTAAGCCACTGCAACTAGCAAATATTTTTGAAATGCTCTCACCTAACACTGGCAAGGGCAACACGAATCACACCCTTGTAAACAATGCTGTTGTGAATGTAAATGTCCGCAATCCTGTTGAAGGCTCGCACACGTGTGTGTGCACAGGAGCACCAAGATGGTATGTAATAAGCATTCAAGGATGAAATTAACATGCAAGATTTTTGTCATCAGACCCTCAACCTACCGGGTCCAAGCAGAACTCAGGGTCCTGCCTTTCAAATGGGCCCCGTCTATTTCACCAGCTCGGTGACGGGTACCCTGGCGCTCTGCCCAGCACTCGGATGTCACCTTTCCCCTCCTGGACCAGAGCTGGTTTGCCTTGCCCCTTCCTTCCCCTTCCCGCCCCACTTGCCTCAGCGTGACTCCAAGCCACCACAACTTACCTGTTGCCCTACCCAGTCCCGACACCTGTCTCTCCCAGTCAGATCTCCATGCTGCAGCCCGAAGGAGCTTAGTTGGGACCATGCGGAGCTATTGCCATTTGTCCAACGTGTCAAGCTGTTTCATGGCTCTGGGCTTGTAGCAATACCATTCCCTCTCCCTGGAATGCTTTCCTATTTCGTTCCATCCTCCCTCTGCACCCCATCCCTACTTCCTTCATCTTTCAAGCTCCTGCTCAGTCCTTACCTCCTCTTTGAAGCCTTTCTTCCCTCCGCCTCTATCATCCTCCCTCCTCCCTCTGGAACTTCTTGGTGGAATCCATTCAGTCCTCCAGGCTCCCCGCCCCCCCCCCCCCCCCCAGCTCCTGGGGCATGGCTCTCAGACAGCACCTGCCATATTTATTTGCCGTGGCTCTGTCATTTCCCATTTCCCAGTGGGGTAGATGCTGTCACTCCCATGCTCTTTCTCTTGAGCCTCCAAATTTGGGGGGCACAGCAGAGCCCCACCAGGATTTCTCCTGCTTCATCTTTGAGGTACCATGTTTGTCACTCAAACCATAGAAGTCCTTCTGGTTTCATCTAGCAAGACCCCTCCAGAGTCAGTGCATGTGGGTGCCTTACTACGAGACCCAAGTTGTGATAAAGGGTTTTCTCTATTGCCACATTCCTTTGGACATTCCAGTCAGCTTCGTGGGACTGGGGAGGAGATCTGGTGCTCACACTGCCAGATTTCCCTTTAACACTTTATTAGATATATTGGGTCACACTGGTCTTCCCAAATAAGCAGACTGTGGGCTCTGAGAGCGGGGACCAAGTCTTAGTCATTCACGCACCTCCAGGGCTGATCCCTCTGTCTGATAAGTAGTAGATGCTCAATGCATTTTTGCTAAGGAACTTGATTTTCAAAAGCAATGCTTTATATAATCTCTTAATCTTCATGCTTATATGTATATATTTTAACCTGCAAGGGTATGGTGTGGTCCAATCAAGCAGCAGGCAGTATTAGAGGAAGTCGATACGAGAGAAATATCCCAGGCATTGTTACAAAGACCCGACGCCATTATGGACTCAACTGCAGGAGTTATTTAGTGTCCCTAAGCCTGTCTTCTCATTTGGAAAGGGGTAATAATACCATCACTCATTTCAAAGGGCTACACGGACGGAATGGGCAAATGCACGGAGGCGCTTATGACGGGGCTGGCGCAGAGTAAACTCAAAAATGTTAGCTGTTATGATTATTATTGCAACTCTGATATATTTTCCAAGGGACTCTACTGACTTTATTAGTTTGTACCAAAAATGGGCAGGAAGAAAAGTAGAGACCGTCTGTTAGAAGCACATCTTGGCTGAATTATATGGCCTCCCTCTGCACTCTGCCACCGAACTCCCATAAAAACCCACATGTATCTCTCCTAGAGCACTTATTACCCTGTGATAGAGTCATCCCGACGCGAGCACTTATCATGATGGACAGTCAGGATGCCTATCCAATCTTCTGTGCTTTTGCTTTCTCAGCTGCGAAATCTCATAATATGTACTTTAAATTTGCAGAGAATCTTTACTCTTATGACTCAATGTTTTCCCCTTTAAGCATGATCTCATCTGTCTTTAGCAGGTAGCTTCGAAGCCAGCAGATGGACAATATCATTGCTCAGCGGCACGGTTAAGGTCATAGACCTCAAGTGCTGAACTGAGAATTCCGGACTCCCTGGGTGCTGACTCACCTACTTACCCACACTGACTCACCTACCACAACTCAAACCTGCCAAATGCTTTCACAGTGATGTTAAGGATTGCCACCACATAACAAAAGCCGAGGAGGAGAAGTTCCACAGAAATAGAAAGCAACAGAAGTTCTATATACTCTCATCAGCAAAAAAAAAAAAAAAAAAAAAAAAAAAAAAAAAAAACACAAAACCAAAAAATAAGACTTCTCTTTCTTTGCAGCATGTGAAATAGGAATGAGCATATATATCTTTATGTAAATGTTTTTAATGTTTTTAATTTTTGGTGGGGTGGGGAGAGAGACAGAGCTCGAGCAGGGGAGGGGCAGAGAGAGAGAGGGAGACACAGAATGTGAAGCAGGCTCCACGCTCCCAGCTGTTAGCACAGAGTCTGACGTGGGGCTCGAACCCATGAACTGTGAGATAGTGACCTGAGCCGAAGTCAGATGTTCAATTGACCAAGCCAGTCAGGTGCCCATACACTTCTTTATTTAAAAACAAAAGCGTGGACAGCATCTGTATTGTTATAACCTAGCAGGAGGTATCTCGGTGACAGAGGGAGAATCTCACAGAAACAGCAAAACCTCAAACATGTAGAAGAGAGAACACAACCGAATCTGTAGTCAACCCAGGAATAGGACAAAAAGCACTCAATAGTTTCCAAGTGGGTCACCTAAGCCCAAGTTTGGGGATTAAACACCAGGCAGATGTCGGCAAATGAAGTGACATCTGTAGCTTTTACATCTCTTTACAGATAGAAAGGTTTCTCGGGTAAAAGTGATTGCTGTAGAAAATAACCTACAAATTAAGAATTACTTGCCTGGAAATGGGCAGAGAAGAAAGGTGGTAATAAGAGAACCATCAAATGAAAAGCATTTTACCCTGGTACTAAGACTTCTACAAAGTAGTACAATATAATAAAAAGACTCAGATTACATATTAGCCTCGTGGGGCATCTGAGTGGTTCAGTCGATTGAGCGTCCGACTTCAACTCAGGTCATGATCTCATGGTTTGTGAGGTCAAGCTCCCCATCTGGCTCACTGCTGTCAGCTCAGAGCCCGCTTCGAATCCTCTGTCCCCTCTCTCTCTGCCGCTCCCCTGCTCACACACTCTCTCTCTCTCAAAAAATGCATAAACATTTTTTAAAAAAAGGAAGAAAAAATAAATATTAGCCTCTTGGCCACACATGTGGTCTCAAAAGTGAATTAGAATAAGAAGCATGACCTGGTGCTCGCTTCGGCAGCACATATACTAAAATTGGAACGATACAGAGAAGATTAACATGGCCCCTGTGCAAGGATGACACGCAAATTCGTGAAGTGTTCCATATTTTTGGGGACCAAGAAAAAAAAAAAGAAGCATGACCTGAAGATAATATTTTAAAATAATCCCTAGAGCATGAGCTGCAAAGACCAAAGAATGTAAGCCTAACATTCCACCAGCTGTTAGAAATGGTCAGGAAGGGGATTTGTTAACAGAGCTGGTACTGCCCGCCTACCTAAAAACATTAACAAGACACCCCCTCCTTCAAGTGCTAGCGACTGAACTGTGTCCCCCACAAATTCACATGTTGAGACCCTAATTAATTTACCTAAGGTTAAATGAGATTGTGAGGGCAGGACCCTAATCCGATAGGATAGTGTCCTTGTAAGAAGAAGAAGAGACACCAGAGATTTCTTTCTCTTCATGGTGTAAAGACACAGTGGGAAGGTGAAGAGAGCTCTCATCAGACACCAACTTTGAGGACACCACGATCTTGGATGTCCAGCCGCCAGACACATGACAGCTCCCCCCCCCATCTGTGGTATTCTATTGTGACATCCCCAGCAGAATATAACTAATATAACCAAAAATAATGTAGAAACAAAACAAAGATCGAAATATAGAAAATGAGCCACCTGGGATGTCATTGTGCATATTCTGACACTAATTTTATTTTTTAAAATTTTCTTAGTATTTAAAATTTTTTTATGTTTATTTAGTTTTGAGAGTGAGTGAGAGAGAGCGAGCAAGCATGAATGGGGGAGAAGCAGTGAGATAGAGGGAGACACAGAATTCAAAAGAGGCTCCAGGCTCTGAGCTGTCAGCACAGAGCCCGATGTGGGACTTGAACCCATGAACCATGAGATCATGACCTGAGCTGAAGTCGGATGCTTAACTGACTGAGCCACCCAGGTGCCCCCTGACACTCATTTTAATGTGTGACATGAACATTGTCCACTAAAGCTTAGCTCTGATCAAATTATACCGATACTCAAGAAAACTGTCCCAGTCCCTGCTGAATTAAATCATGGCTTCTTAACCCATTATTTCAGAGCCTCTACATGTTGGCTCCCACTGCCCCCTTGCCACCACCTCCCAGTCCCCACAGCATGCCTCTTAGTCGTATCCTGACTTCTCTGTTTGCTGGGTACATCGCAACCATCCATCCTGGTGGCTATGTAAACTGGTCCCTCTGTTTGGAATGCTGTGTCTTCTCCCCCCCTTAAAAAACTGCCATCCCCTAATCCTTCTCATTTTTTCGAGGACCTCACTTACACACTGCTTCATTCAGAAACCCTTCCCTGCTCCCCACAGAAAGAGGAGTGGTTTATCCGATGGGTAAGTTTTAGACAAGTAAATGGCACCTGCCCACCCCAGCCTCTTCTCTCCCTTGGGGGGAATCTGTGGACTTTCATAGAACATGTTTCTTCACTCTTCTCTGCCAGAAGCAGGGTGGGACCCATCTGCCTCAGTCCTGGGAGACTGGCCATTGTCCAGCGTGGCCTCTGACACCATGAACAAAGACCAACCTATCGCTTGAATATTTTAGCCCATAGCCACCAAATCCAGCCTCAGGTTGACTTGTTCTTTCTTTTTTTTTTTTTTTTTTGCATTTCCCTGACTTCTGATCGCTCTCTCCATTTGTTCCAAACACAGCACAGCCTAGTAGAGGTATTTATTGGCTCCCCCTACAATTCACATGTATGTGAAGAGTCCATAGTGTATATATGATAGCTCATATTATTCAGTTTTCTCAACAAGTCTACAAGGTGGGTATAATCAACTCCATTCTACGGCTAAGAAACTGAGGCTTCAGTGGGTGAGTAGCTTGCTGAAGGTCACAGAGCTAGCACATAGCAGAGTCTGGATTTCAGCCTTGGTTGCTAAGCACCTCCACCCAAACTAGCACATTATTTCTTGTTAGAAAATGCCTTTTAAGGTTAGGTCAGGAAGGAAGTGAGAGCATGGAGATTTCCCCATAGAATGGTCTCCATCTGTTCTCCCAGCCTCTAATTAGGAAGGACGATTACAACCACCCACATGGGCTCTCTCAGCAGGCCTCCATGCTGCCCTACTTGCTTAATTATCTTAGGTACCAATCGGACGCTTCTCCTTGTCAGTACCTGTGGTTGAAGGATCTTTCTACCCCATAGCTGTGAAAAAAAAAACAAAAACAGGTAATATAATTGGAGTTGAAGTTCCTTGGAACAACGTAAGCTCACATCCGGAAATGAGGTCAACGCTGCAGATCTGAGTAACTTCCCCAGGATGTCACCAGTGTGTGCTCTCCCATCTCCTTGAATCTCCCTTCATTCACACTGTCAGAAATGGCAGATTGGGATGAGTGAGGAATTCCAGGGCCGGGGTCTAGAACAAAGCTAGCTGACTGCTTCACGTAACGTTGGGAGGGACTTGGTCTCCTTGGCAGGATTTTCTAGCCACAGTTAGGTAATCACTTACTGAGTCTAAAGATGCTGCCTCATATAGGAGGCACACTGAATTTGTGGCTCAGTCCCTGTGTCAAGATTTACTCTTAAAAGACAGTCTTCAGCACACACACACCCCCCACACACGCACACACTCACACACACACGCAAAGTAACTATATGAAGTGACGGGTATGTTAATTAGCTTGACAGTGGTCATATTTCACAATGTACAGGTACCTCAAATCACCAAGTTGTATACCTTAAATATATCCGATTTTAGATGGTCAGTTACCTCTCAATCAAGTTGGGGGGGAGCGCGGAGACAATCGTTTCTGTGACTGTCCCTTCTTGGCAACCCACTAGCTCTAAAGAGACACGGGACACTTTGTAATCTTCCTAAGGCACTAGAGTAAGAGGGCTTCCTGCCAGGTAGGTGCTCAGTGAGGAAAAGTACACCACCTCAACTCGGGGTGCCAAATCGGAGCCAGGGCCCAGGGCACTCGGGTCAATGGGCACCTTGACTGAGAAGGTGAGTGTGAAATTCTTGGACACACAGTCCGTCTTCCTCTGGCCTTTACGTGCCAGTGGACACAGAGGATGGAGACACACGGATGGGCAAATGACACTGCCATGGCATGAAAGCCAGCTTTTCCAACTGCACCGTCTTCAACAAATGAGTGAACCTCTTTGTGTCTCTGTTTCCGTATCTGTAACATGGGGAAAATAATAGATGTACTTCATAGAGTTGTTACGGGGATTACATGAGTGGATTTATGGGAAATGCTTGTGATAGTGTTTGGTGGAATCACATGGGACGTTCCCAAGGGATCCTGAGAAAGTCTCCCTGATGAAAATTAGCTGCCAGTGACGATGACTTGTTCAACGGACTATGTCCTACACCTAAACTACTAGCTAAGTAACGAAGCGACATACACCATTTTATGTTTACCATTACTCAGTAAGCATTTGCTAAACCTGCCTGCTCTGTACAAAGCATTGTTCTGGATCCAAGAAGGAGGTTTTGAGAGCCGGGGCTCCACCTGCTTGCCCTTCTATCCTGTTAATAAAGTGATGTGGCCAGTTAACATGGGCTTTGCGTCAGAGACTCAGAAGACAAGAAATGGCAACATAGGCTCCCACTCCTGGGATTACCAGTAGCAAAACACCCCTGCCCTCCCAGGGCTGCTCTGATACCACACCCCACTTCCTCCTCAGGGTGTGTGACACTTTTCAAAGAAAATACAGTATCTGGTAGTATGACCACAGCAAGCGGAAATGGCAACGTGCAGTCCACAGACGAACTAAGAGTTCTGCACAGAATAAACATACAGGGAACCCTCCAACAACAGGCAATGCTGCTTTGCATTACTGCCCATCACATGAAGAGTTTCCCAGAGAAGGGGATGGGGTGGACCGGGGATGGGGACCACAAGAAGGAGAAGAAAGAGGCAGAGTGGGGTCAGATGATCTTGGGTGGATGTGTGCGTGTGGATCTAAGGGAGTCGCCCACATCTTGTTGCACAGAGAAGTGTCCCCAACTTAGGAATGAGTGGGTTGTCAAAGCACGTTTGTAGTTAGAGCTGAGAATTCATGGGAACATCAAAATGATTAGGTTCCTCCACTAGCTCACTAACTGACCTATTTATCTGCTCACTCGGAGCCAAGTCAAAATTAATTTATAAAATCGACCACCATTTGTCACTGTTCGAGCTTATGAGATCCTCTACTTTGTTTTCTTCTTGACACATGTCAAATTGATTGTGGGTTTATAGCCCACATAGGGTCTATTTTTTCATTTTGTTTGACTTTTTAATTTCTTAAGTTTATTTATTTTTGAGAGAGACAGACAGGGTAGGGGAGGGGCAGAGAGAGAGAATCCCAAGCAGACTCCACACTCTCAGCACTGAGCCCGACGTGGGGCTCGAACTCATGAACCGTGAGATCATGACCTGAGCTGAGATCAAGAGTCGGACGCTTAACCGACTCTTCCCTATTTTCCCGTTCTAAAAGCCACAGACCACTCTGACTCTCAGGGAACACTAGTTTTACTGTGTGAGTAGAGTACATTCATAGTGTTAGCCATAACTGCAGTGGACACACACCTACTGGGAAAGATAGGAACACACTGGCTCAGAGGTTCTCAAGGGTGGTCCTGAGGACCAGGAGCATGGGCGCCAATGATGGAACTCTAGAAATGCAAACCCTGCAGCCCCACCCAGACCCGCTTGAGTTAGAAGCTCCGTGGGCAGAGCTCAGCAAACTGAGGGTTCCACTTAGGAGGTGCACACTGAAGTCTGAGGAAGGGTGTACTCACGTAAACTCCGTAAGGCTGGGCCTGGGTCCTTTTCATCTCACTTGCCCAGGATCTGGGCACCTAGATGGTTCTATATAACTGGTTCTCAACCAGGGCAATCTGCCTCCAGGGGACATCTGGAAATGTCTGGAGACATCTTCGGTGGTCACCAACGTTGGGAAGAGGGTACGACTCACATCAGGTGAGTTGAGGCCAGAGATACTACCAAACAACCTACAATGTGCAGGGCAGCCCCGCCCCCCAACAAATGCATGCACAGTGCTAGGGTTCAGGAGCCTTGGTCTATCCAAATGCACTAAATGTGGTGAAGCCAAGAGGATTTCCCTCCTCCATCTCTCACCATCTCTCATCGCTCCCCCAAGGTCAGCGATTCCAGCCCCACAGAAAGAAGGGAGTGCATAGGCGTGGGGCAACGTATCTCTCCGCTGCCTTCTGCCTTCCCATTTGGGGACCACAAGTAGCATGGTAATGGACCTATAACATGCTCGCAAGAAGTGTCTTTTGAATAAGTGGATAAATCAATTAGGAATGAATAAATCAGTGAACAAATTTGCTGATCTGTTCATTTTTCTGAGAGCTGAAAGGGCTCTTAGTGATCAAATGGTCTGTCTGCTCTCATACCAGGTAAGGGGATTAAGGTTCAGAGAAATTAAGGCAAGAGATCAAAGTTACTGTCTAATTACTGGAAGGAGTGTTACCATACCCCAGGTCCACCTAGATCCTTCTTCATTTATTTGCACAAAGTATTAGTACTGCTCACACAGAAAGACAGTTTAACGCACCAGATGTGAGACCCTTTCACCCACTCAGGTTTATTTGTGATATAGGCACTCTGGCGAATTTTGACCAGCCCCAACAACCTCATATACTCACTGAGCCAGGCACTCGGTGAGTGAATGAATCTGGCGGAGTGCTCATTCCGCACCCCCCAAAGGGGTCTTCTGTATCCCTCATCCACACATGAAATGTGAAGAGATTAATACCCTTGCTTCTCTGAAGAAAAAACAATGGCAAAGAGAAAAAAGAACTATTCGATTATGGGATATATCTCTTGCAAATGCCAAGCTTTGACTTCCCTTAGTGAATTTTTAGCGAGCTCTTAAGATTATTGTGTGATCAGAGCCATTGTGTGAAATGTACTTCAGCATCTTCATATGAGCCAACAATCTCTGAAAAGGACAGCACTGCATTGCGTAACGGCAATTTCATTGTTCTCCAGAGGAGAACAATGGAGGGAAGGTGGAGGGAAGAAGGATCTTCATTTTAACAACGAATCCATTACGGATTAGCGGCAAATAACTAATATGCATCGAGCACCTGACAGCTTACAAATAGCTTTGCAAAAATGAAGGTAATGAACATGTTGCTAGTCTTGATAGATACTGGAACTTGCTTTTGTTTTTCAAAACTGGCTCTTCATCACAGAGTTTGAGCAGCGCTGGTCTATGGCACCCATTTGTACCATGATACTCGCTAAATTGCAATCTACTCTAATTCTCTATTTATCTTTTTGTATAACGCCCCCCCCCCCCCCGCCCTTGAATGTAAGCTCTACGATTTCAGAAGCAATGTTTAGGTTTGGGGTAGGGTTGTTTTTTTTTTTTTTTTTTTTTATAGACTTCATTTCTTAGAGCAGTTTTAAATTTATAGCAAACTTCAGAAGGTACAGAGATTTCCCACACCCTTCCTGTCCCCTCCCCCAATTCTCCCCCACTATTAACACCCCCCCCCCCAGATGGCATACCAATTACAATCCACAAACCCACGCTGACAGCATTATCACTCAGAGTCCATAGTTTACTTTACGGGTCATTCTTGGTGTTGGGCATTCATTGGGTTTGGTCAAAAGTATAATGATAAGGTATCCCATCATTATAGTATCACACGAAATAGTTTCACTGTCCTAATGATCCTGTGCTCAGCCTATTCATTCTTCCTTCCTCCCCAGACTTAATAGATATTAAAATGGGGGCAACTGGGTGGCTCAGTCGGTTAAGCATCCGCTTTGGGCTCAGTTCATGATCTCGCAGTTGGTGAGTTCGACCCCTGCGTCGGGCTCTGCATTAACAGTGCGGATCCTACTTGGGATTCTCTCTCTCCCTCTTTCTCTGCCCCTCCCCTGCTCGTGCTCTCTCTCAAAATAAACAAACATTAAAAAAAATAAAGATGTGATAATAGACATCATCTGGCACTGGCAGAATAGTTGGACAGATTGTCAGAACAAAATGGAATGTCCTGAAACGAGCCAAATATTAATGAAAGTTTTGTGTGCAGTGAAGACGGCAGGTGATGTCAGTGGGGAAAGTTAGGATTGCTTAATAAATGGGGTGGTAGCCATTGGCTAAAACCTACATTAAAGCTAACATCAAAATAAAATTCAGATAGATTGATGATATTAATGTAGAAATAAAACCTCTACACAACCAGAAGTACTAGATATGTAGATTATAATTATGTAATCTTTTGTAATCAGGGAAGACTTATCAAATATCATACCTTGTCTGTGGAGACAAGGTCCATAAAGGAATACATTTCTATACCGTGTGTGTGTTAAACATTAACAAAGTATAAGAAAAACAACAAAATGGGAGGTATAATTGTAAAGTATGTGGCAAAATATTTGATAAATATGTGAAAAGCTATTAAACATCACTAAAAGGGGACACACCTAATAGTGAAATCTTATTTGCCTAATAAAACAATAGGCGAAGATCGAGAACAGGCATTTTACAGAACAAATGTTATAAAGGGCCAATAAGATACATAAAAAGTTCAATTTCACTAGAAATAAAAGAAATGTAAATTAGTCAGCTTCATAATCCCCTCTCTGCCATTCCAAAATCCAAAATGCTCTGAACATAGAAAAAAAAAATTCTGTAGTGCAAACTAATGTAGTAGCAAAACTTGATATGGGCTAGTTATGGTCTATTTATTATGCTGAACATTAACTGTTAGTGTCCTCCCCCACAACATGCAGTTTATTGGGAATATTTTGTAATATACAGTGTATAACTTTATTACTTTTAGAGAGTATAAATTTGGAAACAGATCTGGCCATAATGGCCTGGATAAGGAACCTGTACAATCTTTATGGAAGAAAACGTGTATTAAATGACTTTAAGATAAGTATTTGAAGGTCTACATACAAGAATGCCCAGTCAGGCATCGCTTAACAATGGCCTAACCGGCCTCAACGTCCAAAAATAAGATATTGTTGAAATAAATGATGGCAAATGACTACAGTGGAATATTTTATAACCAGTAGATCATTATTCCCTAAAATAAAGATACTTACAGGATATAGTGAAGCTGAAGAAGGGATGTACTAACTATAACGTGTGGGTGTGTATATAAAAAAGGAGCTCATTTAAAGAGCTCTACAGTCACATGCATAAATCTTGGCGGGGAAGATTTAAATCAAAATGCCATCGCTGGGTGGACTGGGTTTTAGGTCATTTTAAACAGTTACTTGTGAAGAGTTTACCATTCTGATTTTTGAAAATGATCTTGCATGAGCAAAAAGAGAAAAATGCTGCCCGTAGTGACTCAATTTTTCCCTCCAACCTTTATGTAAAGCAGGATGGATGGTTCCCATTACAGAGAGGAGAGAGGCGGATGCCTGCGGAAGTTAGGGCTTTCTTCAGGTTTGCAGAGCTTGTAAGTGATGGGGCCTACCTCCTCTGATTTCGTATCTAGTCTCTTTCCATGGCAAGGCCTCTGTGGGCCTGGCCCCGGGTATCACCTGGCACCCATTCAGATCCCTGGCCCTGATAACATCTGGCAACTGAACAAGTCTTTCTTTCATTTAGTACCAGCTGACTGGGAGTGTCCTCTACAGGAGGTGTCTTGGGGCAGCGCTTAGACAACAAAACCATAGCTCTTGACTTCAACACCACTCCAATTCTTCTCATAGGGATTCCTAATTTAGCAGAGAGCAGTGGCCCACAAGTCCATGGACAAGTAGCTTGTTCAGATCACACAGTATACTTTTTCCCACCGAAATGTTACCCGTGACGCTGAATCCACATGTGCATGTTTCCTGAAGCACAAAATGGTGCCATGAAACCACCTACGATGGATTTAGAACAGATTTACTAGGAACTGTGTCCCGACCTCCCATTTGGGGTTTTATGAACACACACTAAGACAGCTGGGGCAGTCCAATCAGAGACTCCTCTTTGTTTTTACTGAGCAGTGGGATCCGGCCCTTGCTCAGCTCCAGGACACCTGAGGGGCCCCCACGGCCCAAGGGTGGAGAGAAGAAGGGTCTGGGGAAGGACTCTGGGGAGAGAGGCAGGAGTGGGGGGAGACGGGCCAGGCAGGTGATGCCGAGCATGGAGAGCAGGGGTGGAGTGGGAAAAGATGACTACAGCTGGGGGTGGGACTGGAGACGGGGCAGTGGAGAGGGAAGCAGGGAAGGTGAGCCAGGAGGAGAAGGAGGATGAGGTCAAGAAGGGGACCATGTGCTGGGGCGCCTGGGTGGCTCAGTCAGTTAAGTATCCAACTTCAGCTCAGGTCATGATCTCGCTGTTCGTGGGTTTGAGCCCCGCGTCGGGCTCTGTGCTGACAGCTCGGGGCCTGGAGCCCACTTCAGATTCTGTGTCTCCCTCTCTCTGCCCCTCCCCCAACTCACATTCTGTCTCTGTTAAAAATAAACATAAAAAAAAAAAGACAGGGAACATATGCCACTGGTGGTCTCCAAAAGAGGGTATCTGAAGGTCAGGGCAGCTGATGGCACAGACCTTGCAAGTAGCACAGAGACTGAGAGCTGCCCCCACATCCATCCCCTTTGATTCCCCTGCCCCTGGCTAGAATACACAAGGGGTGGCGTTGAATCACCTTGGCAATGCCCTTGATCGCTGGGGCCCGGATTCTCAGGTCGGGGAGAAGTCAACCATCAAGCTTAGACCGCTGTTAATTTGGAGCCTCTGTGACAGCAGCCAAGCATACAGATTAAAGAATACCTCACCTCGCAAGACTTCAGGAAGAAACAAGAATATAGCTGAAAAGCCTTGGCTGAACGACAGAGAACTGTCCTGATCACAAAAGAGAATTTTATTATTATACTCTACAAAGTCCTTCTCCTCCCTCTCTGCTTCTTCCTCTTCCCCACCTTCAGGCTGACCAGCCAGTCCTCCCCGTCCCGCTCATGAGAAAAGAAAGAGGATGTGACAATGGCAACCAAATGGGGCATCTGGCATCGACGTCCTGTTCCCGTCCCAGAGCTGACGGCACAAAATGAACCGAACCATCTCCTGGGCGCAGGTATTTTCCTGAGGTTTAAACATTTGAAATTCAGATTTGCCTGGGGAGTCTTCCTCTGTCTGGGAGACAGAGCAGAAAGAAGCACATTGCATACTTAGTAGTGTCACGCTCTTGGGCTGCAAGAAACAAAAGTCTGAGCTCTGGGCCACGGCCCTTTCCTCCTTGAAACACAAAACCAACCCCTACAACATCTTGAAAATACCCCCGCCCCTAATTCTCAACATCTCCCATCCCGGGGGCTCAGAGTGGAGTGAGCACTGATCAAGCTGCCACTGCCTGACCATGTTTACGGGACAGAGAGGCAGGTCCTGAGGTGCGCGGGGTGCAGGAGCCTGGGTCAGCGGGTGCGGAGAAGGGAGGGGCTGAGTATTCTGGGCCCTTCACCAGGGACATTTGTGAACAGCTCTCAGCAGTGGGGGATTGTTTCCCTTTTGTTTGTTTTTAAAACCACCATTTCGTTTTGTTCTAAAAAGAATGGAAAAGCGGTAAGCTGTTGCATTAATCTCTGCTTCAGTCCGCCCCTTAAGGAAATGAATGGGAAAGGGAAAACAGAACCTGCCATTTACTCAAAACGATTTCGCAGACGTTTCCTCCATTTGAATGCTGACGTCTCGTGACACAGTCCAGTTGGTATTCTCATCCCTGTGTCACACAGAGGGAAACAGGCTCAGAGAGGTGAGGACATTTGTCCACGGTCGCACAGCTGATCATGGTGGAGCGCTTTTAGGACAGCACACATGGTCGTTCGATCTCCTGTAAGCTCAGCGCTGCCCTGGAGGTAATTCTTTCTAACTCCATCTGACTGCGTTACACTGACATCTTTGTCAGACCTCTGGGTTCCCCCTGAGTCCTCCGTGGCTGATCTTTGCTGCTGCAGACACAGGGGTGATTACAAGGTATTATTCATCTAACGCTTCTCTCGGGCCGTCAGGAGGCACCTTGGCCTGAGTGGATCCTAGTAATGAAGCCACACTTCCTGTCTTTGCAACATCGGTCAGGGAAGCAGATCAGGACTGCCCTTTACTGGGTGCGCTACCCTGGTGCCACTCGCCCCACGTGCTTTCCTGTGGGGCTTCCGCAGTCCTGTGCTTCCTCCCTGCTGATGGCATGGCATAAAAGTTGCACAAACAGAACATCTGGTCTTCGTGCAAATAGGAAGGCAGAGAGGAAGGAGGGAGATTGGCTCCCCGGCACGCCCTCTCCCCAGGAGGACTGTACATGTCACCTCTAAGAGCAGTGAGAACGGGACCGTGGCTCCGGCCAGTGTCCCCCGCCATCTGCCTTCAGTTCCCGGCCGAAATGCCCCTCATCTGGCTGAGCTGCTTACACTCTGAAGCAAGAGCAACTTGTCTAGGGAGGACATCTACTGTGCCTATTCTGGTGTCCACCTCTGGGGCCCAGGGACAGCTAGCTTCGGGGGCAGCCAGGACATTGGTCTGCAAGTCCTGCCCAACCTGTCTATACCACTTGTGGTTCTTTCCTTGCTGGGCCTGCAGTAAGCTAGGAAAGCGAGCTAGATTCTGATTAATATGGCATTCTGACAGAAATGACCTCGTCACAGAGAGACCAGAAGCATCTTACAGAAGCTGTTTCTTTGGGAAATGTTAAATCCTCGGTTTCAAAACTACCGTTGGCATGACTGGGTTCGAAGGGCATGGGGAATGGCCCCCTACAGCCAGAACTCCTCCCCAGGGGCTGCTTCTGTTTCAGAGAACCCAGGCAGCACTAAAACTGAGAATTTCCTTGCTTGGCTGTGATGCCACATCACTGACACCGAGGTGACGCACGTCTGACCGAGCAGTTTCCTCACCGCTGCTCGCTGCTCGGAGGGAAGTCTGAGCTGGAGTCAGACCCAACCTCCTACTTCCGATTCTAGGCTGCCTGTCACCTTGTAACTGAACGGTTTCCAAACACCTCGTAAAGGAAGTGCTTTTAATTTACTTTTAATAATCGAAAGTGACATGGCAGGGCATCAAGTTATAGTTCTTCGCACGAGGGGAGAGATATTGGTGCATTTGATAATTAGAGCCTCGGTTTTTCCTTCTGTTGATCCTAATACTTTGTTTTCCCAGGATTCCAGGACTCATCAGTGAATGACAGTAACACGTTAGAGCTTGGAGGACTTTGTCCAAAGTTATATACCCTGACCTTGGGGACACTCGCTCAAGTTCAGCACTCTGAATCACAAATTGCTTCAAAGTTCTTTCCAGAGAAGACTGTGAACCCTCAAATATGCATTTACTTAATTTTATTTTTTTTTAATATATGAAATTTATTGTCAAATTGGTTTCCATACAACACCCAGTGTTCATCCCAACAGGTGCCCTCCTCAATACCCATCACCCACCCTCCCCTCCCTCCCACCCCCCATCAACCCTCAG
The DNA here is from genome assembly GCF_028749965.1 of Puma concolor. Lineage (NCBI taxonomy): Eukaryota > Metazoa > Chordata > Mammalia > Carnivora > Felidae > Puma > Puma concolor. The sequence goes on along the minus strand of NC_141673.1, from coordinate 137,421,134 downwards.
TTTGTTCTCAGTTTTGAAGAGTCTCTTATGCTTTGGATCTCTCCCACTCTAACTTTTTTCCTTCCCCTCCCCCATGGGTTCCTGTTAAGTTTCTCAGGATCCACATAAGAGTGAAACCATATGGTATCTGTCTTTCTCTGTATGGATTATTTCACTTAGCATCATGCTCTCCAGTTCCATCCACGTTGCTACAAAGGGCCAGATTTCATTCTTTCTCATTGCCATGTAGTATTCCATTGTGTATATAAACCACAATTTCTTTATCCATTCGTCAGTTGATGGACATTTAGGCTCTTTCCATAATTTGGCTATTGTTGAGAGTGCTGCTATAAACATTGGGGTACAAGTGCTCCTATGCGTCAGCACTCCTGTATCCCTTGAGTAAATTCCTAGCAGTGCTACTGCTGGGTCATAGGGTAGGTCTATTTTTAATTTTTTGAGGAGCCCCCCACACTGTTTTCCAGAGCGGCTGCACCAATTTGCATTCCCACCAACAGTGCAAGAGGGTTCCCGTTTCTCCACATCCTCTCCAGCATCTATAATCTCCTGATTTGTTCATTTTGGCCACTCTGACTGGCGTGAGGTGGTATCTGAGTGTGGTTTTGATTTGTTTTTCCCTGATGAGGAGTGACGTTGAGCATCTTTTCATGTGCCTGTTGGCCATCTGGATGTCTTCTTTAGAGAAGTGTCTATTCATGTTTTCTGCCCATTTCTTCACTGGATTATTTGTTTTTCAGGTGTGGAGTTTGGTGAGCTCTTTATAGATTTTGGATACTAGCCCTTTGTCCGATTCAAATACGCATTTAGCTATCACAGTCCTTTAAATATATCACAGTCCTTTATATATATACACATATATGCATGTGTATGTGTATGTGTATGTGTATGTGTATGTGTATGTGTATGTATACATATACATATATGGGGCTCCTGAGTGGCTTAGTCAGTTAAGTGTCCAACTTCAGTGCAGGTCATGATCTCGCGGTTCATGGGTTCGAGCCCCGCATTCAGCTCCGCGCTGACAGCTCAGAGCCTAGTGTCTGCTTCACATTCTGTGTCTCCTTCTCTGTCCCTCTCCCATTCACACACTGTCTCTATCTCTCAAATATAAATAAACATCAAAAAATTATAAAGTATATTATATATATATATATATATATATATATATATATATATATATATATATATAAAATGGACAGATTATATGTACAGTGTAGTTTAAATTTGGTTGGAGATTCTTTCCTACACTGAAATTTACCCCCGAGATAGCACTTCCTCCCCAGTCCTGGAATTGTCACTCCTTGGCACGAGCTGCGACATTTCTGTACATTCAGAAGTAGGATTATAAGACATTCTGGCTAAACCTCTCACTGAAATCAAAATGCTCCCTTACTGGCTTAGTACTTCACTAGTCTGGGAACCCTATGAAAATGGAAATTAGGTGAGTTTGGCATGAAGTTTAGTAAGTCTGGGCTGAGTTCTGCTGATTATCACTTTTATTTTTTTTAACAACTAAACAGAAAACTTTCTGCCCTATTAAAAGCCTATTTCTCAGGGCGCCTGTGTGGCTCAGTTGGTTAAGCATCCGACTTCAGCGCAGGTCATGATCTCACGGTCCGTGAGTTCGAGCCCTGCGTCGGGCTCTATGCTGGTGGCTCAGAGCCTGGAACCTGCTTCGGATTCTGTATCTCCTTCTCTCTCTGCCCCTCCCCCACTCACGCTCTGTCTCTATCAAAAAATGAATAAACGTTAAAAAATTTTTTTTAAAAGCCTATTTCTCCCTTTTAGGTGGAGATCAGAAACTTCCTGGTTCGCACTCTCTTTTCAATTATCCTGCTTATGGTGATGCTACATATTAAAGTCACCCCCAAGCCTCTATTTCCCATATGAAGTAATATCCATTCTTTATTCTTTTCTCCAAAAAGTATTCACATTCAAATTTCAAATGATTTTTTTCCCTTACTCACTGGAGTGTGTCTGATATGTTCATATGGATGCAAACTTATAAATATGCCGAGCCCAAGGGCATTTCTGCGATACGAAGTTCAAGGTCTAGGAAAGCAACCACATTTTGACAGTCACCGTGTTCCTTGATCCTCTGCCAGAGGCAGGGGCCTGCGCAACACAAAGAGGCCGAGTTTCTAACTGGGACCGGTGCTTGTGTTTGCACTAAGAATGAGAGGCCAAGACAAAGCTCAGTGAAGAGCTGGCAACCCTGGGAAAATCACTCCATCTCTGGGGGTCTCAGCTTCTTTGCCAATAAGACAGGGGAGTAGAGATCAAGCTCTCTAGTCTATTTGAGCCCCAACACCCGCCGGTGCAGAATCGTTTCCAAGTTTGCTGGCTATGCTCACATTCTGCTATTCTAATGGATCTAATAGACAGAAACCTGCCATCCTGGAGAGACATCCTGCATTCAGGTGTTACAGGAATAACATATAAATGATCTGTTCAATAATATTCACACCATAAATAGTCACTGAGCATGCATTATAGGTCTTTCCTCCTTGAACCACTTGCATTTTACTGGAAGCCACAAAACCTGAAGACGACAGCACTGATAGAAACGACAGAGATGTGAATAACTAGCATCTGTAATTTTAGACCTAAGCAGCTCTGGTTCTAAGCCTGGAGCAGGACTTGAGCAGAATTCAGCAGCTCGATTGTCAGGTGAGCTATGCCACCCGGTTTGCAATGTTAGATTGCGGCCCACGGGGGCATATAGGAAGTCGGAAGACCAGCTCCGTGTTGCCTTGGATTTCCTAGGCCACTGGTCTGCATTTCAAATTCCTTATTTAAAAAGAATGGTGGTAATAAAGGTTACCTACATCATAATTTCCTTAGGTATTCCTAAGAACACACTGGACACGTATACAATCCGTAAGGCATAAGGTGTTTCAAAGTCAAGTTCACATCCTTTCCTTGTTTCTGCCAAATAAATTTCTAAAAAGGGTTCTTTTCTGCTTGGGTTCAGAAGGTCCAAGAACTAGAAGGAATCCCCAGCGCCAAGCTGTCTTTTCCCTACATCAGAGGTCTTTCCGCAGGGCTCTAAGAAAAGTCCGGGAGTAGGAAGTAAAGCCTTCTTCCTTCCTGGGACGGCACAGCTCTTTAACCGCCTGGCAGGGAGGCAGTCAGTCCTTTGAAGCCGGTCCCTTATTTCCACGTGCTCCGTAATTGATGCGCTGTGTTTACTTTTAAAAAGAAAAGAAGAAAAAGCCACCCAGGTGGAGCCCAGGCATCTGCAAATGCTGTCAGCATGGCACACGCTTCCTGACATTTTCTGCTGAGGCCACTCTGGTTTCTTTGCGTCTCCAAAGGAAGGAGAAAACAGAGTGGGGTTGGGTGGCATTGGGAAAAAGGAGAGGGGAAGAAGTAAGAGCTAGGTCTGTCATGACTAAACTCACTAAGTTCATTCTCAGAATTAGAGTTCATACATCATTTTCAAGCCAACAGCAACTTCTGTCACCCTTATCTATTAGAGAGAAACCAACCGCTATTTTGTGGTTACATAAGAAAAGCAAACACACACCTCCAGACACTTCTGTCATTGAGGATGACAAACTCACACCAGCGAAGTACATTTTCCGACAAGGCTGCTCTGTGCCCAGTGGAGCTGCTCTTCAGGGAAAGCCATGCTGGTGCTGGAATGAACACTAGCGGGGGGGGGGGGGGGGGGGGGAAACCTGGGCACTGGCCATGCTGTTTCTACCCAAACCCTTCTTGGCATTCATTCTTCAAGCGCATCCTTTCTGGTTGAGATGAGAGTGATCTTGTCTGACTTATGCTGTGTGTAGGCAGCTGTCAGGACTGGGAGCCAGCATGTGAACCCTCCTCATTAGGGGAAAAGAAGTCATCTCTAGACCCATATTGCTGAGAGGGTTACACTTTTTTTTCAGATGGTGTACAAGTAGCTACAAAGCAGGTTACCATCTTTCCCTCGGGTAAGTAAAACCTATTGTATCACCTAACCTTACGGCGATAAACAGAATCTCATTAATTCAGTCTACACCTCACCCCTGATGAATTTGGAACATGTGTCAAATTTCACAAGGAAGTGATAGATTGAAAGTTAACCTCTGGAAAACATATTTTGGTAAATGTTTGCTAAGCACTAAGACCTTTCTGAGTCTTACATGGATATGTGTAAGTGCGTAACTTACAGATATTTCCAATGGAAATGCAAGTCAGAAACGATATGGTTGGCTACCATTGCCTGAGCACATACTATGTGCTGGACTGCTCTATACCCATCTCAAAGAATGCCCAAAAGAGCCCCACAAGGTGGAAATCATCATCCCTACTTCACAGATGAAGAAACCGTGCATAGAGGTTAAACATCTCACACAAGGATTGACAGTGAAAAAGAAAATGAGCCAGGATTTAGCATGTGGGGCCCTTTCCACCATACCAGGCAGCCGGTTTCTATCTTTAAAGGTGCCTGCTCCTGTCAACCTGTGTCTAAGTATTTAAATTACTTTACATACCCCCAAACTGATTAACTAGAATTGAAACAGTTCAACTATTTATTCTGAAATTTCATTAATTCACGCTTAGTTTTCTTGCAATGTGTCTGTAACGAAAGAGTCACCATATCTCTATATTCAGGGGGAAAGGGAAGACGGCAAATGTATGAGTGCACATTAATTTTTATTTTATTGTTATGGGCAGGACGGATCTAAGGATCTGAGCCCCTTCTGTACCCCCACCTGCACTGCTCATGACCAACAGTCAGGCACAGCTGTATCGTCTCCAGAGCAACTTCTGCCTAATTGCTAAGATACCCTGTCCTTCAGCCATGTGTGACCCTTAAGGATGGGATCCTGGGAAGGAAAGGCAAGATAGGAAATTTGTACAATATTACGTTTTGCCTTTTCTTTATTTTTAGACAGACCTTCAACTCTGTAAGACCTACACATTATTATGGTCTCTAGTTTTAGAGACTTCATTTTATTACACTTCACTTTACTATGCTTTGCAGATAACTGCATTTTTTTTTTTTTAACAAATTAAAGGTTTGTAGCACTCCTGCCTCAAACAGGTGTGTTGGCACCATTTTCCAAAAGCATTTGCTCACTTCGTGTCTCTGTGTCACATCTTGGTAATTCTTGCAATATTTCAGACTTTGTCATTGTTATTATATTCATTATGGCGATATGTGATCAGTGATCTTTGGTGTTACCATTGTAATTGTTTAGGGACACCATAAGCTACACCCATATATGACGGTGAACTTAATTGATAAATGTTGTATGTGTTCTGACTGCTCCATCAGTTGGCTGTTCCCCCATCTCTCTCCTTCTCCTTGGGTCTCCCTGTTTCCTGAGACACAATATTGAAATCAGGCCAGTGAATAACCTTATGGTCGCCTCTAAGTGTTCAAGTGAAAGGGAGGGTCACACGTGTCTCTCTTTAAATCAAAAGCTAGAGATGATTAAACTGAGTTAGGACTATTGTGCCATACAGTTAGCCAAGTTGTAAATGCCAAGGAAAAGTTCTTTAAGGAATTAAAGGTGCTACTCTAGTGAACACTAGAAAAGCAAAACAGCCTTCATGTTGATATGGAGAAAGTTTGAGTGGTCTGGATAGAAGATCAAACCAGCCACATCACTCCCTTAAGCCAAAGCCTCACCCAGAGCAAGGTCCTAACTCTCCTCAATTTTATGAAGGCTGAAAAAGGGAAGGAAGCTTCAGCAGAAAAATGTGAAGCTAGCAAAGGTTGGATCATGAAGTTCAAGGAAAGAAGCCACCTCCATGACATACACGTGCAAGGTGAAGCAGCGAGTTCTCCAGAAGATCTAAGATAATTAATGAAGGTGGCTACACTAAACAACAGATTGTCAACATAAATGAACCAGCCTTGTGTTGGAAGAAGACACCGAACAGGACTTTCATAGCTAGAGAGGAAAAGTCAATGCCTGGCTTCAAAGTGTGAAAGGACAGGCTGACTCTTACATTAGGGGCTAATGCAGCTGGTGACTTGAAGGTGAAGCCTGTGCCCATTTGCCATTCCAAACATCTAGGACCTTTAAGAATTATGTTAACTCTATTCTGCCTGTGCTCTATAAGTGGAACAACAAAGCCTGGATAATAGCATATCTGCTTAGAACATGTTTACTGAGTATTGTGAGCCCACTGTTGAGACCTAGAGCTCAGGAAGATTCCTTTCAAAATATGACGGCTCACTGACAATGTGCCTGGTCATCCAAGAGTTCTGATGGAGATTACAAGGAGAATAATGTTTTCATGCCTGCTATCACAACATCCAATCTGCAGCCCATGGATCAAGGAGTCATTTTGATTTTCAACTCTTATTGTTTAAGGAATACATTTCATAAGACTATAGATGCCATAAGTGTGAATCTTCTGGGCAAATCCATCCATAGTGATGTGTCTAGGGAAAGTAAATTGAAAACCTTCTGGAAAGGATTCACCTTTCTAGATGCCATTAAGAACATTCATGACTTATGAGAAGCGGTCAAAATACCAACATTCACAGGAGTTTGGAAGACATTGATTCCAACCCTTATGGATGACTTTGAGGATTTCAAGACTTCAGTGAAGCAAGTAACTGAGGATGAGGTGGAAACAGCGAGAGGACCAGAATCAGAAGTGTGGCTTTAGGTGGGACTGAATGGCTGCAATCTCATGATAAAATGAACAGACGAAGAGTTGCTTTTCATGGAGGAGCAAACAAAGTGGTTTCTTGAAATCGAATCTACTCCTGGGTGAAGATGCTATGAAGATTACTGAAATGATTGCCAAGGATTTAGAATATCACATAAACCTGACAAAGAAACAGCAAGGTTTGAAAGGATTGACTCCAATTTTGCAAGAAGTTCTGCTGTGGGTCAAATGCTGTCAAACAGCCCCACCTGCTACAGAGGAATCGTTCATGAAAGGAAGAGTCAATCGATGTGGCTAACTTCATTGTTCTCTTATTTTAAGGAATCACCATGGCCACCCCAACCTTCGGCAACCACCACCCTGATTAGTCAGCGGCCATCACCATCGAGGCAAGACCCTCCACCAGCAAAAGGATTACAACTTGCTGAAAGCTCAAATAATAGTTAGCATTTTTTTTTAGCAATAAAGTACTTTTTAATTAAGGCATGTACATTGTTTTTTATAGACATAATGCTATTGCACACTTAATAGACTACAGTGTAGTATAAACGTAACTTTTATATGCACTTAAAACCAAAAAACTTCATTTGATTTTCTTCAGTGTGATATTTGCTTTCTTGTGATGGTCTGGAACCAAACCCATATCTCCAAGGCATGCCTATAGTGCAAATAAAGCACCTTGTTTTCCAATCAATTAAGGTTGGCCTTCCTGAGATATGTAGTGTATTGTTTCTAAAACATTCAGAAGCCTATTCTTTTTTTAATGTTTATTTATTTTTGACAGAGAGAGAGACAGAGAGAGAGCATGCACAAGCAGGGGAGGGGCAGAGAGAGAGGGAGACACAGAATCTGAGGCAGGCTCCAGGCCCTGAGCTGTTGGCATAGAGCCTGATGCGGGGCTTAAACTCACAAACCACGAGATCATGACCTGAGCTGAAATCAGAGGCTTAACTGACTGAGCCACCCAAATACCCTGGAAGCCCATTTTTAAACAAAGATGACACATTTACTTTCAACAAATTGGAAAGCTGTATTATTTCAGGTGCCTAATAAAATATTCACCAACTCAACCAGTCTAATTTTCCTTAAGACAAAATATTTTCTACATATCAAACTTATACACTCATGGCTGTCCTAGTCTAGACAGACAAGATTCATTAATTGAATATAGGATTTCAAAAAACTTGACTTTTCTCCCTGAGCATAATCCTACCATCAATTTGGGGGTAGAGCCATTCATTCATAGTGAAGAAAAAAGAAATTCTCAAGGCAAAAAAAAAGTATGCATTAAATTAATATTTTAGGGAGCTCTAGAAAGAGAGGTTTGGGGAAAACAATGTTTTAAGAAATCAAAAGAGAACGTCAAGCAATTTTTTTTCACAGTAATTTTACCAATGGGGAAAATCAATCGGAAAGGAGTTAAACTGTCACAGTTAGGTTTTTAGTTTTAATTCCTGCGACTTGACATCCATTCTGGAAAGTTCCTTGAAGTTTCTGTTCCTACCAAAATCAACACTCAAGGTTCTTCATCAGATTTTCCTCTTTAATGACCCAGATACACTGTCAACATAAGTATCCATCTGCCCATTCTAATGGAAAGGCCACAGACACTACTGGTCACAGCAAGGAGTGATATGATAATTAGCCCCACAGTGATTAAGTCTAATTGACTTGGGCCAAAGGATGACCACAAATTAAGATAACTGAAAACAGGATCTTTACTTGTGGTTTGATTCTCTCAGCTTGTCCTCACTGTCTGAATTTATCAGATAAACGTTCAAACGTGGTTTCTTACCTAAGCAATTAGAGATCCAAATCCTATGGTGGATTACATCAACTTTGCCTTCCTGAGTGATGGAGGTCTGATATTATTATCCTTATGTCGTTGATTTATAGGTAGGGGTGAGGAGGAGGAGCAGGAAGGAGTGAAACAGTCACTTTTATGATGCTGGGACCTTGGTGGAGGATCTCTAATTTATTAAATCAGGGGGTTCTCCAATTCAATTACACATGATCATATCTGGGCACTCACTAATGTGTGACAGAAAGAACTAGGGAAATGAGAAAAGCATCTTTCTTGCACCTGGTCCTCATGAAATTTATAATTTATAAAGGGAAAGAGGAAACTAAATCATTATCTCTCATACATCAAAGCACTGTGCTGGGCACCGTCCACCATTTTTCATGATCTTGGGAAGTCCTCACAGCTATTCGGCAATAGCCCATTGAAGAATGGGCTACTGATCCCATTTTACAGAGTGGGCAACTGAAGTCCAAGAAGTTTAAAGTAGAATATTACTCGGCCCCCAAAGGAACAAAATGCTGATGCACGCTACAATGTTCCTGATGCATGCATACGACATACGTACTACAATGTTCCTCCTCAAGGATGAACCTTGAGGACATTAGGGTAAATGAAATAAGCAAAACACACAAGGACAAATATTATGATTCTACTTATATGAGGTTCAGAGAACAGCCAAAAGACAGAAAGTAAAATAGAGGTTACCAAAGGCTGGGGAGAGAGGGAATAGGAGTTAGTCTTTAGTGGGGACAGAGTTTCTGTTTGGGAAGTTGAAAAACTCTGGAGATGCATGATGGCCGTTCGCTGCACAACAGTGTGAATGTGCTTAATGTCCCAGAACTGTACACTTTAAAATGGTGAAGAGGGCAAATTTTATGCTATGTATATTTTGCCACAATTTTAAAAAGAGATAAATTGTCACAGCTTGGAGGTAGAATAGTAAGGAATTGAGATCAGAGACATCAAACATCAAATATCAGTCATTCCTCTTATGCTGTACAAACCCTGATATTTATTATTTCTGCTACTTGCTGTCTTTTTATGTGTGTGTGTGTGTCAGTTAATAGTAAGCCCCTTAAAACAGAAAGGGCCATAAAAACGGGGTGGCAGGGGTGCCAGGGGGAGCAGGGTAGGGGAATAAAGACAACCTTACTCACTCTCCATCCAGGCTTGGGGTAGAATTGCCTCTCCAGATAAGGCAAGATGTGGCTGTTGAGAGGAAAATTGGGGTTTGGTGCAAGGAATATAAGGAAAGCAGAGGGAAACCAGAGCTATAGTAGTTCTGAGAAGACGTTATACTTAATTTTTGCCATATTCAGCTCAGCTACATCTTTAAAATCCCAGGGATACATCCATCCATTCCTTTGATCATTCATTCATTCTCTGGTCTTATTGTGTGCTAGTCACGTGCAAAGTTCATTGACAGGCAAACATAAGCGTGACAAAAGCATGATTTGTCCCTGTCTTCCAATGGCCTAAATTCTAATTGGGGTGATCAAACATCTCTGAAAATTAACAATCAATATATGGAGGAAATGAGTAATGGACAACAGATTGTATACAAATTAAGTGCACCGAGTCCCTCAAGGCAACAGGGATCCATAGGACTTAGAATGGCCCCTAATTGTATCAAGGAGAAAGCAGAACTTAGTCGGGCATCTTCCAGTGGGATCCATCAGAATTCCTGCAGGTAGGACTGAGGTACGGGAGAGGAAATAGAGTGTATTCTGGAAGGGCAGAATGCTCAATACGAGCCCAAATCAGACTAGATGCAGGGAGTCTGAGCAAGAAATATAATTAGATCATTCAGATTTAATTAATTTACTATTTTTATTTTTATTTATTTTTTTCAATATATGAAATTTGTTTTTAACAATGACTGGAGGAACAGCAAGGAACCCGAAAATCCCTAGGTCAGACAAACTCTTGCTATAACTATTAATCTGCTTATTGTGGTAAAAACTATAACATATAAAAGGTACCATCTCGGGGCACCTGGGGGGCTCAGTGGGTTAAGCGTCTGACTCTTGATTTTGACTCAGGTCATGATCTCATGGTTTGTGAGTCTGAGCCCCACGTTGGGATCACCCTGAGTGTGGAGCCTGCTTGGGATTCTCTCTCTCTCTTTCTCTCTCTCTCTCTCTTTTTTTCTCTCTCTCAGCCCCACCCCTGCTTGTGCTTTCTCTCTCACGCAAAATAAACTTAAAAAAAAAAAAAAGGTACCATCGTAACCATTTTTAAGTATCCAGTTCAGTAGTTTTAAATATATGCACACTGTTGTGCAATAGATCTCCAGAACTTTCCATCATGCAGAACTGAAACTCCGTCCCCATTAAACAATTGCCCATTTTGCCTCCCCCTGGCCCCTGCGAACCACCATCTTATTTTCTGTTTCTATGACTGACTTATTTTGATACTGCATGTGAGTGGAATGAACCAGCTTTTGTCTGTCTTGTGCCTGGCTTATTTCACTTAGATAATGTCCTCAAGCTTCACGCGTGCAACTGAATATATAGGAATTTTCCTCCTTTTTAAGGCCAAATAAAATTCCGATGTATGTACATACCACGTTTTGTTTATCCGTTCATCTAGCAATGGTTGTACAACCCGAACAATCTTTGGGTTGGCTATTGTGAATGATGCTGTTGTGAACAGAGATGTGCTGTATACCCACAAGTGGGCCTGTTGGATCATACTATGACTGTATTTTTGATTTTTTGAGTAATTGCCATCTGGTTTTCCATAGCAGATGTACCATTTTACATTCCCAACAACAGTGCACAAGGGCTCCAGCTTCTCCACATCCTCGCTGACGCTTGTTATTTTGGTTTTTTGAGAGAAGCCATCTAATAGGTATGAGGCGACATCTCACTGTGCATTTTTCTAACAGTTAGTGATGTTGAGCGTCTTACACACTTCTCGGACATTCGTATCATATCTTTGGAGAAGTGTCTGTTCAAGTCCTTTGCCTACTTTTAAATTGGGATTTTTTTGTCGTTATTGTTGAGTTGTGTAGCTATTAGTTTTGAAATTGTATTATAAAACATTCCAGGCATACAAAAACATTTAAAAAAATAACTGAAGGAACACCCTGTACGTAGCATCCAACCTAAACAGAAAAAGCTAACCAATCTATTTCAGGTTTCCAATGTCCTTCCACTGACTGCATTCTCTTTCATATTCCCACTGCCCACAAAGAGAATTACTATCCAGACTTTGGAGTTATTATTTCCACCAGTTTTTGAGACATGTAGTATATACCTATATATATATCTTCTTTTTTAGAAGTATACTTATTTTGAAAGAGAGAGAGAGCAAGCACAGGAATAGGGGGAGGGGCAGAGAGAAGGGGAGAGACAGAATCCCAAGCAGGCTCCATGTTGTCATTTCAGAGCCTGATGCCGTCCTCGATCCCACAAACTATGAGATCAATACTTGGGCTGAAATCAAGAGTAGACACCCTATAGGCGTCCCTATACATAGAATATATATCTATATTCTATAGGTAACATATTTTACTGGCTTTGAAATGCAGCAGAAATTGTTTATATTCTTCTGGAACTCCATTTATCATGTTTGATAAAGACATTCGTTCTTGCTGATACTTATAGTCTCGATTTATTCACTCTCCTTACTTTGTAGCCGTGGCTCTAAAACTCTTTGGTCTTACGGGAGCCTTGGTAGCTCAGTCAGTTAAGTGACCGACTTTGGCTCAGGTCACGATCTCACGGTTCATGGGTTTGAGCCCTGTGTTGGGCTCTGTGCTGACAGCTCAGAGCCTGGAGCCTGCTTCGGATTCTGTGTCTCCCTCTCTCTCTGCCCCTCCCCACTCATGCTGTCTCTCTCTCTCTCTCAAAAGTAAATAAGCATTACAAAAATTTAAAAAAGAAAACAAAGTCTTTGGTCTTAGGATTCCTTTACCTTGTTGAGAATTGTCAAGGTTGCCTAAGAGCTTTGGTTTACGTGGACTAAATCTATTTGCTATATCAGAAAATAACACCGAGAAAATGTAAAAACAATTATTAACTAGAAATAACAATAAAAGTCCATTATATATGTTAACATAACAATAGTTTCAGATAGGTAATATTTTTTAAGACAAACGAATGAGAAATGTGGCACTCTTTTATGTTTTTGCACATCTTTTTAATGTCTTCCTTCACAAAAGACAGCTGGATTCTCGTATCTATGTCCGCATCCAGTCTGTTGCTATCACAACATGCAGCTTCTGGAAAACTCCACTGGACAGACTAAAAATGAAAAGGTAAAAATGGGGCACCTGGGTGGCTCAGTCACTTAAGCCTCTGACTCTTGATTTTGGCTCAGGTCATGATCTCACGGTTCGTGAGCTCCAGCCCTGCATCAGGCTCCGCACTGACAGCCCAGACCCTGCTTGGGATTCTCTCTCTCCCTCTCTCTCTGCCTCTCTCCTGCATGCTCTGTCTCTCTCAAATAAATAAATATTCAAAAAAATTTTTAAAATGACCTCTTCATCTACAGAACATTAAAGTAAGAATTACTACCTTTGTGATATTCCCTTTTCTCTTACTTTGTGGAATCGTGCTTTAAAAGCAACAAATATGAGATATCTAAAACGGGCAAATAAATCCACAGGGACAGAGAGTGTGACGGTGGCTTCCAGGGGTTGGGGGAGGGGCTAGTAATGGGGAGTTACTGCCTAGCGGGGTCCCAGAGTTTCTGTTTGGGATGATGAAAAAGTTCTGGAAATCGATCGCAGCAGTGAGTGCACAACCAGCAAATCTAATGCCACTGCGCTATTGGCTTAAAAATAGTTACAAAGGTAAATTTTGTGCTATGTGTATCTTTACTGTAAAAAAGGCAACAAATAATATAAGTATTTGATTCATTACTGAATTTGCCAACAATCTGTATTTTTTTTCTCTCTCACTCCTGGGCCACTTCCCTTCCCCTTTCCCAAATAGGCTGTTGCCTCCTTGTTCCCCTGAAGTCTCCAGAAACGCAGGAATGCCTTCTATCCACCCTTGGCAGATGAACTAGTCCATTTCAATGAGAAAACGGAAGCCACAAGGCACATATCTGCTGAGCTTCCTTCCCTCTATTTCCACTCTTTTCTTTTTTTTTTTTTTTTAAATTTTTTTTTTCAACGTTTTTTATTTATTTTTGGGACAGAGAGAAACAGAGCATGAACGGGGGAGGGGCAGAGAGAGAGGGAGACACAGCATCGGAAACAGGCTCCAGGCTCCGAGCCATCAGCCCAGAGCCTGACGCGGGGCTCGAACTCACGGACCGCGAGATCGTGACCTGGCTGAAGTCGGACGCTTAACCGACTGCGCCACCCAGGCGCCCCTCCACTCTTTTCTTTAAAAAAATTTTTTTAATGTTTATTTACTTTTGAGAGAGACAGAGTGAAAGCAGGGGAGGGGCAGAGAGAGAGGGAGACAGAATCTGAAGCAGGTTCCAGGCTCTGAGCCATCAGCACAGAGCCCGACGCTGGGCTCAAACCCACAAACCGCGAGATCATGACCTGAGCTGAGGTTGGACGCTTCACCGACTGAGCAGCCCAGGCGCCCCTGCAACTATTCTGTTCCTTCCCCCCTTGTCACTTTTATGGCCCCGGCCTCTCTCCCACTCCCATTTGCAAACATTCACGCCTCCTCCCCCTGACAACATTGGACACTGCTTCTCCTGCATGTGGTTCTGCCTTTTTCCTTCACAACGAGCTTCCCCAACCATCATCTCCATGCCTTCTAGTGGCTTCCCCACCCGCTGGCTTCTGCCGCCCACCAACCTGCTAATCTTGCTGTTGCAAAGGCAGCGATGATGCCCACCTCCAGATCCACTGGCTCGCTCTTGCTCTGCCTCCTCGATATTACATGTCACATGCCAACTGCCCCTCTTCCCTCCTGTGTCCCTTCCATCCCTTTGGCCACTCTTTGTCTATTGTGTTGGCCCAGACTGCTTTGCCTGGATATTATGGAATACATCCAGGTTTGGACTTGACTTTGTTTTCTGACCAATCTCATCCATGCCGATGGCCTCAGTGATCTTCTGCTCAGTGATAACCTCACAAGGTATGTTTTTTTTGAACTAGACTCGCACGTCCTTCAATGCCACGCTTTAGGTATGTTTGGGACCTCTCTAAGGGGTGTTCCACCAGCTCTCCACACACAACCAAAACAACTACGAATTCTATCTTTTCCTCAGTGCCTACGCCTCTCCTCTCTCCTCCGTCTTGAGCAAGGCAATGGCCATCTATGGAGTCTCCCAAGCTACAAATACTGGACTCAACGCGGAGTTCTTTACCTCACCTTTGTATCCAACTACGCAACACGTCCTGTGAATCCTATCTGGTTATTTTCTACTCGATCCCAACTCTTCAGTATTTTAGCTTGAGAACTTCAGATATTTTCTCTCAATTATTACGGTAGATTCCTAATTATTACCACCCTCTCATTTTTGCATGCTGCGTATTCTCCTCCACAGCAGCTATGAAAGATGCCTTCCAAAATCTCTGCCGTGTTGAAAAACACGAACCAGCGTCTCTCCTTTTAAGCGTAAAGTCCAGGCTCAAAAGCCACATGACCTCTTCATTACAAATCAAACTTCAAAACTTTAAGGGCATTCAACTGGGGCTAAAATCATAGTGTTGAAAAGCGTTTCGGTTTCTTCAAGTATGTTCTTCTAAACAGTTTTGAATTTGTTTTCAAAAAAAAAAAACCTTAAGGAAAACAAATCTCCCCTCATACAACAATAAAGATGAAATCATAGAATGCTATTTTTTTTAAATTTTTTTTTTCAACGTTTTATTTATTTTTGGGACAGAGAGAGACAGAGCATGAACGGGGGAGGGGCAGAGAGAGAGGGAGACACAGAATCGGAAACAGGCTCCAGGCTCTGAGCCATCAGCCCAGAGCCTGACGCGGGGCTCGAACTCACGGAGCACGAGATCGTGACCTGGCTGAAGTCGGACGCTGAACCGACTGCGCCACCCAGGCGCCCCAGAATGCCATTTTTTTTAAAGGCTTCATAAACACATGGAGATCTATGCAGAAACCCACAACTGATTTAATTTGCAAAACCACAGGTTTAGCTCAACTAAAGTAAAGATGACTTAGATAAAATACAACCAGAAAACTGAGATAAAAGATATGGGGTAAAGAAATGAAGATCATGGTTCAGCAAGGAAGCGTCATGGGCACAGCATGAAGGTCTGGGAAACTGCTGTGGCCCGGGAAGCTGGTGGACTGACTCCATAGAGTGCCTGGGAGCCAAATGTTCTCAGCAGAGTCCCTGCTTGCTGGAACAGTGTCATTTATAGGATCACGCCCCTTTCACTTGTGAAGATAGGGTCACCTTGATACAGGAGGAGAAGCAAGATGTTTAGGTTGAAGTTGAATTTTTGAGGCTGGCATGAGAGATCACCGGTATTTATTAAGGTTGGTGTGGAGTCAGAGTTAAAAACAGTGGGAGTGAAGAGGTCTACAGCGTGATCTTGACCTGACCCCCAACCAGCTGCGACACTCTGAGTGTCTTGCTTGGCTCCTTTGAGTCCCACTCTCCTTGCCTTTAAAATGAAGAGTCTCTTAAAAAATGAGAACAATCTGAGGGCTGATGGGGGGTGGGAGGGAAGGGAGGGTGGGTGATGGGTATTGAAGAGGGCATCTTTTGGGACGAGCACTGGGTGTTGTATGGAAACCAATTTGACAATAAATTTCATATATTTAAAAAAAATAAAATAAAATGAAGAGTCTGGGAAGAATAACTCTTATTTATACAGGCTAACATTCCATATTTGACTATGTTCATCTCAGTATTATTAACGTTTGGGGAAAATTCTAAGAGAGTTTTATCCTTAGGGTTTAAGAAAGGGGGGCAGGGAGAAAAAGACCCCATTTAAAAATGAAGAAGGGTCCTTCCCTTCCCAAGGAAGCATGTAGAGTACTGAGCATGCTCTCAAGCACAGCAAGGCGCACCCCTTCAGATGTGGCGTATGTGGAAGTTATGAAGAAGATAGGAAGTGAAAGCTTTGGGGCTGGCAACACATGAGTGGGAATTAATTAGGTCACCTTTTAATTTCCTTCTACTCACGTGCTAACCTGCAGAAGTTGTAGCAATCGGCAGAACAAAATTAAGATTTTTTTTTAGGGGTGCCCGGTGGCTCAGTTGGTTAAGCGTCCGACTCATGATCTCAGCTCAGGTCATGATCTCACGGTTTGGGGGTTCGAGCCCTATTTTTGGGTCTGTGCTGACAGTGCAGAGCCGGCTTAGGATTCTCTCTCTCTCCCTCTCTCTGCTCCTCTCCCACTTGCATGAGCGCTGTCTCTCTCTCAAAATAAATAAATAAGCTTAAAACATATATATATTTTAAGGTATTGCTCCTCATTGCTAACAGGAACCATAATAATCTGACTCTAAATATTGGTTGACCACCAACTATGTCCCAGACATGTACCAACAAAGGAACACAGTGATGGAAAAGTAGCCATGGCCCCAGGCTTCAGAGAGGAATGCAGAAAATGGGAATTATACATCACTTGGGAGCAGGGAAGGGCAGAATATGGTCTTCTGTCATCTCATGACTTGTCTGCACTCCCTTTTTTTTTTAGCCATAATTTTGTAGCAAAAAAAAAAAAAAATACCGTGTATTTTTCCTCTCCCTCACTCTCCATAAAAACAAAGTATTTAGTAGTCTAAGAGCAGGCCAGGTTCCAGAAAGTTGTCTGCTTAGTTCTTCACTTTCTTCAGCGATTAATAGCTCCCTCACAATCTAAATTATCTCATTTAGGTACTGTTCACCTTTTTTTTTTTTTAATTGTCTTTATCCTCCAAAAGAGAGTAGGTTTCATGCAGGCCAGGATCTGGGCCCCCTTCTCTCCCCTGCACCCCCAACACTTAGATCAATTCCTGACCAATGACCAATTACGTGCTTGATCAATTAACATTTGTGGACTGAATAAATTCCAGCCTTCCTTCTCAAAAAGATTCCTATCTTGTCTAAGTTACTGATTAAGCCCCTCTCGCGTGGGAAGGAAACTTCATCAGGACAGGCATTTCTAAGACGATCTCTGTTCCCTAAACTTCTAGTTGACAGAATTTCAGGTACTGGAGTAAAGTGAAGTGAGAACTTTCTGGCAGTGCAACGGAAGGTATTGTGAGATCAGGGAGGAAGTCGCATTCCAAAAGAGGTTACCCTTTGATTTGCTGGGAAGTCCACTCCAAGGGGGAAAGAAAATCCTCTGTCCTGTTCACGGCTCCTTTCCCTTCTCTGTGGCTGAATTTCCCTCTAAATGTACTGACACATCAGGGGTCCAGGAAAGATGGAAGGATAAGTTTAAAACAGAAGTCATACAAAACATAGACACTTGGTTTCTGCCTCTGAGATAATGGATCATGATGTCCTGTGCCTTGACGGTTATTGTGACTTAACTACTTAGATATTCTCAGGGCTATAACTTATTTATACTGAGTGAATTGCTCGACCTCTGAAAATTGTCGTTTGGCTCAACAATGAAGCATCTACTGTATTCCTGATTTTATTCTGCAGACCAACAACAAGAAAATAATAAAGTACACATTTCTTGGGATTGAAAAAAAATTAATCTTTGGAAAGCATCGGCAAAAGTAAGGTCTCTGAACTTTTTGGAATCTTGTGCTTCAGGAACTTGTCAAGTAATAACAATTAACAAATAATAGACATAAAAAGATCAGAAACTTAACGTGAACCTTCTTAGTGGTTCCTGACCAAAAAGCAAATTACAAAGTTACACCAGGCATATGCTAAAAAAACAACTTGAGTATACCTCACAGTAGAACAATATACCCTTCACCTAATTTCTAGAACAATCCCATAAAGCTAAAGCTCAGACTTCAACGTTATTATTACAGAAAGGTTCATCTGGCTGTATCCCTCACTCATTTTTAATTAAACAAACTTTCTTCTCACGGATCTTTTACAAGTCATAGCGGCCAGGATACAGGTACACGTGTGTGTCCATCTATGATAGAATTTGCCATTTTTCAATGTGCCCCAAACAGTAATTGAGATATAAAAAGGGAGGAACTCTCAAAACTCATGTCTCAGAATTCATACCGATGTCAAGGAGCATTTTTTTAAAAAACGAGTCCGTGACTACAGCATATCGCAGAATTCAGGCTTTGCCAAGCACGGTGGCACAAAGGAGAGACTAGAGCATCAAACTGTCTGTGTTCAAGTTCCAGCTCCTACATCCAGCAGCTCTGTGACTTCGAACAAGCTGCTTCACCTGTCTCCTCGCCTGCAAAGTGAGGCCAAGAAGAGAACCTACCTCAGTGAGCTAATGGACAGAAGTTGACCAGCGCAGAATCTGGTATCCGGAAAAAGACTTTCGCATGATGATTACTTCCTATACAGTTTAGCCAGAAGATGACTCTGGGCTCTTTCAAGGTGGGGCTTCCTGGTCAGGGCTTAGCTGCCAGCTCACCTGTCCCCAGTCACACCATGTCCCCTGTGTCTCAACACCGGAGCCCACCACATCACCGTCAGTGTCATGTTCACGTGATCCGGTCAACTGAGGGACGAGGTATTCCCCCCAGTGACACAATAGACGTCTCGGCTTTGGGAATGACTATCCCACACGCTTTCCCTTCTGTATGCACAGCTTCTCCTCTGCCCTCTCAGGATGGGTGGTCACTGGCTGAGAGCCACACACAGTGCTTGAATCGGGTGTCCCGGTGGGCCCTTTCGGGTCCGGGACGCCCCGGAGGGAGGCTCCTCGAACACCTCTGCAGGGGCCACGGGGCTGGTGTGACGGAAGGCTGTGTGGTGCTGTCTTCACCATGACGTGCCTTGCCCTTGCCACATCTCACTGAATTTTCTGTTCTACCTGCTGTGCTTGTGTCTTGTCTTGGGTTTATCCAGTGCCTTCTCTCCCTGCACTTCGTGCTGCACCCACCACGCGGGCTCCGTCACACAGCTCACCTTCCCCCTCATCACACCCCCCCTTCCTCCTGCCTGGGGTTGTCTGGACTCCCTGGCCATCGCCCTGGGACACTGACATCAGTAAATGGTACACAGCACTCGATGGCGGTGGGGGCTGTCTGCTGAAGGCGAGGGCTGGACGGCAGAGAGAGAGACAGATGCCTGCTCTGTGGGCACTGGTGTGCAGGACCCCAGGCACACGGGGGATGTGTCCGTGTGTGCGGGGGGATTCGGGTTGGGGGGGAGTGTGTGCCAACACAAGGTCCCACGTGGACCAGCTGAAGACCTAAGGCGCTCAGTCCCTTGAGCAGGGACGCTGCAGGAGCGGGGGGGACAGGGTGGGAAGGGCCCGGCAAGCCATGCCAAGGCTCTGACTCACGTTCCGCGGGCGATGCGGAGTCACCGTGGACTTGTGAAGTGAAGAGCTGCCTTCAGATTGTGCGTTAGCACCTCTGTCAGCAGAGCCCGGCATGTGTGGGAACTTGAACATGAACACGAACGTGAGGTCCCCTCTGTGACATGGTTTACCAGACGGCCTAATGACTTGTGCTAGACCGTGTCTCCAAAGAGGGCCGTGACTACACTGTGCCCTGTGCAGCTCTTCTGCAATGCTGCTCAGCCTTTCCCTGCAGGGGTGCATCCTAACGCCCCCGCCCGTGACCTTGGCTGGCCCTGACGTGCTGAGCAGGCAAGTGCAGCAGTGCTGATGCTCAGTGTAGCCCCTGAGAGACCTCGGCTTTGGCCTCTGGGTGCTCGGAACACTCACTCTTAGGCTCTAATCACCACAAAAACAAGTTCAAGGAGATCTCCTCTCCTATCTATCCGCAGTCTCATGAGAGACTTCAGGTGAGGCCCAGAGGAGCAGAGCCAGCCCAAATCCTGCATCCGGGGAATCATGAGCAAATAGAACGATGCCGTTTGAAGCCACTGAGTTTTGGGGGACGTTCATTACGCAGCGATTGACATCCAAAGCAACACTCTGGGTCAAATAAATCATAAACTGCAGCCTTGACAATTTCAGGGTAATAGCACCAGCCCACTGTCAATATGTGTTAGGTTGTACTTCACCCTCGATTATTTATTCCCAAATCTCATTTCAAGCCTATGTCACACTTAACTGATTAGTGCTCAAGCTTTTTCAAAGGCTGCTCTTAGAAAATGTAATCCTCTGATTCCATCTTGCAAAAGGCTAAGAAAATGCGGTGTGCGGATTAAAATTCCCCAGAGTTCCATCTAACCTTTCCTGTTGGTGGTTTCTAGACAAATATCCAAACAAATATATGTTTCACTTGTTAGACCTGCAGGATGTTTGAGGATTCTTTACAGTTTGCTTTCATAGCTGTATTGCAAAGTGTCTTGAGATAGGACAGTACTTAAATAAATAGTGTGATCTCTCTCTAGGTGTAGATATTTAGACCCAAGAGACTAGATTATTTTTCCATGAGAAAACATCTATAATTTTTCTCCAGGAGAAAATCAATTTTATATATTTAAATGAACATATATGCTCTCTGTTCTGAATACTTAATAGTCTGCTCTCTGGACGGGAGGGACTCCTTCCTTCCATTTCCATTGAAGAAACAAAATTCAAATATGATGTCATGTGTTGACATTTCTCTCCACCAGCTCCACCCAGGAGAAACGACTAATGGATGAGTTTTACTTAATTAACTTCAAAAATCATGTGCTAATTTACGCTTAGCAATGTTGGCAACTATTTTTTGTGTGTGTCAAATATGTCACATTTATTTTAATAGGTGACAAAAAGCCTTTTCCTCCTGTGCATGTGGCTTACTCTCCTAAAGCACTTTTCCTCTCAGATCTCAAGTGTACTGTAAATATTAACAGATCTCAGTGCCCAGGAACTAGGAAAGAATCCCACTAGTCAGATCCTTCTTTTCATTGGAACAGAGGAAGGAAGGTTCAAGTACCTTGTGCTGTGCCTTTGGCAAATACTTCAGCTGCCTCTGCTCCAGAACTTGGAATTATGCAGGCTATTTGTCACTGAATTACTTCATCAACATGAAAAGGATTTTTATAAAACTCGGTTATATGTGAGGGGCAGGGAGATTCAAGTCCCTCTTATGAAAGAGTTTATTTATGGCTGCTATGAATATCACCCCTTCCAAAGAGCCTATGTATAAAAATCCATGCTAATTTATTCTTTCTGAGTAGCTAACACAGAGGAAATTTTTTAAAAATTCCCTTCTTAGAGGAGGGAAGATCCTCTCTGGCTGCTGCTCCTCATTCACTTATCTTCCAGGAACAAAAACCGCTGGGCAAGGTAAGTTGCTCCTCTTGGAGGACCAGTACTTTGAGAAAACTCGGTTGTTACGGTATCTGAGAGAATTCGGCATGTTACAAGCATCACTACCATTGAAGGAAAGATGTTTTGTTGCTACAAAGCCAACTAGAGCTGGATGGCTTTGGTGTTCAGGTGACGACGGTTCCATGTGTGGGTGAAGGGTCACACATTCTTCTCTTGGTGACGTTGGCTTGTCACCCAGACTGTTCACCAATGCGTGCACATGGGCTAGCCAGAGCCTGGGAACCTTGACACTTATCTAATACCGTACCACCCCAGTGAATATGTGGACATCAAAGGAACTCCCAGAAAACAGCTACAAAATATTAGGATCACCAGGAATCCTAGAGACCCCTCATCCAACTCGTGCACCTTTTGGTCAATATGGAAAACTGGAATGGGGAACAGCTCCTTCTCTCCTCGCCCCCACGTCTATGACCCTCCCATTCGCCTTCATACCTAGATGGCCATGAAAGACTGGTGTGGCCATGGAAAAGCAGGACAAAAGCAGGGCCAGGACGTGAGGCCACAAGACCCCAGAGCATCTCTGCAATCTCTTCCACTGAAAGTGACTCTCTAATTCGGATTCATAATACCCTGTGTACCAACTACCATATGCCCCCACTTAGCAAGGAGCCTGGGATTGTTGGGCAGAGAAGGCACCAGAGAACTACGGAGGCAGATGTCAAGGTAGGGACTGGCTACCAGAAGTCAGCACAGCAAATTGGGGCTCTAGGAACCACTTTTCACTTAGATCCCTAAAGCCAACCTTGCAAATACGGACAAAAATTGCAAAGCTTAGGGCTCTTAAATACTAACGATCAGGCCCTGAGAAATGTCATATTCATAGAATCCTTCACGCTGGCATTTGGAGGAAAATAAAATAGATTCCCTGACTCCCTGAGGCTTCCTGATCCCCTTCAGGACCAGATGCAGCCTGAGCTCGGTGCCACGAGCTAAAGAAAAAGGACGCGGAAGACGTGACATGTGCCCTTAGGTGAGCCTTCTCAGGAGATACGAGCTGAATTAAAGTATCACTACTGAGCTCTGGTTATGAGCTGGATAGAAACTGCAAGGCCCCAGAGACTCAAGAAAGTATGAGAGAGAGGATAAACACGTTATAAGCTACACAGCAAAGGTAGATCGCGAAAGGACACCGATTTTGTAATTGCCCAAAGGGACTCTGGTTGAGAAGAGCTTTTCACGAACAGAGGCAGGAACACACTTAGAGTTTAGGGGGCTTCCTTATTTTATTTCCCAAAGGAACAGTCGATACTTGGGATGGTGAAGTCACTGCGGCTGGAATGCAGAGGAGGCTAAGTCTTGCACAGTGAGAAGCGTCTCCCTGATTCTACAGGCAAAGGTGAGTGTAACTACTGGCCCTTAGCGGACCCCATGCTGACACTCCACTTGAGGGAAAGGCCACAGTGGAACCCACAGTGCTTGTTTTCCCTGAAACACAAGGCTATCCGTGCAACAAAGTATGCTTGGAAATCTGCCTCTGAAATCTCATAAAGGTTAGGTGGGTTTTTTTTTGGTTACAAGATAGAATCCTACACTCCAGTTTTAATGTTGTCTTAGCTGTGGCTTACTTATGGTTAGGAACTTATGCATGTGCCTGTTTTATTGTTTTATTGCTGGGATTTATTTTTTATCTTCTTTAAAAGATTATGGTATTTTTTCCCCCTTTGGTTTCATATTTTTGGCTTAGTCTACCTTTAAGTGAGTGCCCTGAAGTACTTTATTATTCTTTACTTTTCAAACATTTTTCTTTGAGGGGCACCTGGGTGGCTCAGTTAGTTAAACGTCTGACCCTTGATTTCAGCTCAGGTCAGGATCTCACAGTTCATGAGATCGAGTCCTGCATTGGGCTCTGCTCTGGCAGCACGGACCCTGCTTGGGATTCTCTCTCTGTCCCTCTCTCTCTGCCCCTCCCCATGCTCATGTTCTCTCTCTCTCGCTTTCAAAGTAAATAAATAAACTTTAAAAAAAGAAGAGGGGCACCTGGGTGGCTCAGTTGGTTAGGCATCTGACTTTGGCCCAGGTCATGATCTCGCAGTTCATGAGTGTGAGCCTTGCACTGGGGGCTCTGTGCTGACAGCTCAGACCCTGGAGCCTGCTTTCACATTCTGTGCCTTCCTCTCTCTCTGCCCCTGCCCCGCTCATGATCCATGTCTCTCTCTCTCTCTCTCTCAAAAATAAACATGAAAAAAACTGACCAAAGAGAAGAGAAAATTTATTTTTAAAAGTTTAAAAAATAAAACATTTTTCTTTGAATGTTTTCAATGATTTTATCTTTGACATGCTTTTATCATCCTTGTTCTTGGATTTAGTCCTTTACTTTTTACCTTTCCTGCTGTTACCTGCCTTAATGAATTTCCAAGATGATTATGTTTTTTTTTTCTGAAGATTCTGTAACACCTTTTATCATTTCATTAAAGTCCTTTTACCTCTTTTATTCTTTTATATTTTCTTTTCATTAAAATAGTTTTTGAGTTCTTGGTATATCTACATTTAATATTTACCTACTGCCTCATCCTTTTGCTTGTAGGGTATTTCAGAATATTGTAAATGTTTTTTTAATGTTTATTTTTGAGAGAGAGAGAGAGAGAGAGAGAGGGAGAGAGAGACAGCGCGTGAGTGGGGGAGGGGCAGAGACAGAGAAGGAGACACAGGATCCAAAGCAGGTTCCAGACTCTGAGCCATCAGCACAGAGCCCGATGCAGGGCTCGAACTCACAGACCGCAAGATCACGACCTGAGCTGAATTCAGACGCCCAACCGAGCCCCCTAGGTGCCCCTCAGAATATTTTAAGATGACCTTGTATTCCCTGATCATTCTCAGTTTAATCTTCCTTCCTTTTATTGTTGGCATTATAATGGTCATCAAAGTGAGAGACTGAGGGTGACAGAGGGAGAAAATCACACCATAAGTAGGGGAGATGGGAGTTTTTACCTTGTAGCAAATTGCCTTTAGCATCTTTGAATGTTTCCCATTACCTCCAGCTCTTACTTTACAGAATGTATTCAGACTCAGAGGACTGGGCCAAGATGATAATGATTCTACTTGTGCAAATATTTAAACCCCTAGTTTGGGATTCCTTTCTCCTGTCACTTAGCACATAGTCTCTTACACACAACATGTTCTAAAATGTATGGCTCATTTATTTATTCCACTAATAGTTATTGAGAACCTCCCATATATGTCAGATACGGTGACAGATGCTGGCAGTTCCACAAAGAATAAGTAGGAATGTGCTGTCTGCCTTCTGAGAGCTTGTAATCTATTGGGGGAATCTAAAAGGAAACAAACAATAGCAATACATTTTAGGTGCTGTGGTTGCTAACATTTATGGATTGGTTACTAAATGCTATACAAGGTACTAAGCACTTTATATGGATGATCTCATATGCCCTCTAAGAACATGTAGAAGGAAATGAAATCCAAATTTGTAGGAGGAAAAGCTTTCTAACTTATCTAAGTGAGGCACTGAAGATGTACAGGAATTCACCAAAGGAAGGAGGGGTTTGAGGCTGAGCATAAAGTTCCATGAGGGCAGGGGGCGCCTGGGTGGCTCAGTCAGTTGAGTGTCCGACTTCTGCTCAGGTCATGGTCTCGTGGCTCATGAGTTCAAGCCCCATGTCAGGCTCTATGCTGACAGCTCAGAGCCTGGAGCCTGCTTCGGATTCTGTGCCCCCCCCACCCCCGCTCCTCCCTTGCCCATGCACTGTCTCTCTCTCTCTCTCTCTCTCTCTCTCTCTCTCTCAAAAACAAATAGACATTTAAAAAAAAAAGTTCCATGAGGGCAACAGGATGCATGGGACCGCTAAGGAACACAAAAGAGGCTTGGACTTATAGGAATGGGATGTGTGTGTTGCTGGAGAAATGAGTCTTGAGAGGACAGGGGAGTGTAGATCAACCAGAACACTCCGATTCATGTGATAAAGTCTGGGTTTCATTCCAAGTGTACTGGGTCACCACTGGAGAATTTAATACTAGGAGTGACACTCTGAGATCTGGGTTCTAGAAGGGTGCCTCCAGCTGCAACATGGAGAACTTTCTATAGTCACAGACCAGGTAGGAGGTTCTGGCATTAACACAGAGGAGAAACAGTGGCAGCCTCTACACAGAGCAGGAAAGGAAGGTGGGAAAGGGTGGATGGAATGAAGAGGTGCAGAGGACGGAACTCACAGAATGTGGTTTGGGGTGAGGAGTAAAGGAAAAACATCTAGAGGACCTCTGCTTGTGTGAGAAGAGGTGAAGCCAGTACCAGGTACAGAAAAGAGCGGTAGGGAAATATTTGCAGCAAGAGAAAGGGGAAGGTGATGTGTTCAGTTTGGGGCGTTCGGTACCGAATGCATCCATCAAGTAGCGGCAAAAGATTGGTAGAACTTTGCATTGGTAAGTTTTGGGTAGCGGTGAGCGAGGACACGGCTCGGAAGATGAATGAGGGATGGTGTGGCCACGGGAATAGAGAAGTGAGGATCATCAGCCTCCCAGGGGACAGAAAGGAGAGAAGATTGCAAAGGAGAGGAGAAGAAAGAGGAAGAACGAGAGAGGGGACGGAAGGGAAACATTGCTCCAAGATTGCAGGAGTGCTTAGTGCACGGTCCGCTGAGGAGAAATCAACTCAGGAGTGGGATTTAGTCAGAGTTGGCGACAGGGAGTGTGAGTTTCCCAAGACGCAGTAGAGGCAAAGCCAGATGTCTGTGGCAAGACATGTGGAGCGAGAAAACAGTAGCAGGCGGAAAGGACAATTTGAGGAGTGTGGCACGGAGGAGGAGGAGGAAAGAGAAAAAAGTAGCCAGAACAAGGAAGGGATTTAGGCGTGTTTGATGCAGTGAGAATGGGGCCAGTGAGGAGGGAGGGAAGGAATACACAGATGAGAGAGGACAGAATCAAGAGAACAACATGCCCAAGAATGGGGAAGGCATGGGTCCCAGAGCACCAAAGGAGGAGGAAGATTATTAGCCAGGAGAATGAGGCATCTTTTTTTCTTTTTCTTTTCATTGTGAAAAGGAAGGAAGGATGGGAGGGTAGATCCAGCTGAAGTTAGGCTGTAGCTCTGTGATCACAAATTCAGTCTGTTCTCATCAGGAAAACTTCCATTTTGCTCAGTGAAGGGGGAAGCAAGGCAACAGGCTGAGGGTAGGGGGCTGGGCTGGCAGGTGATGGTCACAAGTGGCTGCTGTGGAAAGCAAGGAGGCTTGGCCAGGGAAAGCCTGAGAGCCTGGCTGATGTTAGAAATCGCAGAATTAGAGTGTCATGAATTTGCATAGTTGCACAATTTTGCTCAGTATAACTCATCAACCTCTGTACACAAACTCGGAGAAGTAGACAGTGGCCCCAGGGTCCCCGGCTTTAGGAGGGAAAGTATGTCATCTCACATGGCACCACCCACGCTCGTCCGGGGGACAGCTTTGGGGGGAGTAGCTGTTTTCATCTTTGTCAACTTCAGGTTGAACGATTCCCAGTCTATATAATCAACACTATTTCCACCTCACTGATCTAGTCCTTTAAGAAGCTGATGTGATACCTCTCAAAGTTTCCATTCTTCCTAACAAATGTGAATACGGTTACACCACTTTCCTCAAGAAAATATCTTCCCCAAGCAGCCAACTGATGAACACACTTGGGGAAGACAATCCACAGAGGCATAAAAAAGAATATTAAATTAGGAGCCAAGAGATCAGGGTTCACGGTTAACAATTTGTTTTGCGATCCCTGATCAAGTTTCTTCACGTCTTCACGATTCAGCGTTTCCTCCGTAAACCATGAAAGACCCATCTGACACACAGGGCTTTAGAGTAAGTCATCCCATGTATCCCAGCACTTGGCACACCGCACACTTAACAAATGTCACTTTCCTTTCCATTTCTCCTTCTTCCCTCCAGCCTTGAGCTTGTGTGATCCCATGACTTACCAGGAAGGGTACAGAAAACTAAATGCCGCGAGTCTGTAATTTTCAAACAGGTGAGAAAGAGACTATGTCCGAAATCCCATGATAGAAAACTTCATGAAATCATTACTGTTGCTACATGAAATGGGTGCTAGCGTTTTCTGTTCTATTTCATTTTGAAAGAGAAGCTTGTCACAAAGCAATACATTAATTTCATAATCCACTAATGGACTGTGTCTTGCAGGGTAAAAAAAACATGGTGCAAGAGGTCTGTTTTTGCACCACTGAAATCAGTCCATGAATGAGCCACGGAATAGAGATGGTTTAAGACCGCTGCTCTAAACATGCATGCAACGGAAATGCATTTCTCCCAAAATTGCAAGAAGGGTATTTCGTCTTATGTTCATGAAAGACTTGGCTTCTTGGCCACCTGGGCTATGAAGAGTCATCTTATCTGACCATGAACTCAGCACGTGGTCTGCTCTGGAAACAGCCGTGTCTTGGCAGCACTCTACTTACGGGTTATTTTAGTGCTCACTCAGGGTGAACAGCTCAGAGGGCAGGGGATGAGCAGGAGGATAAGAGAGGCAAGGGCAACGAAGGGTCAGCCTTTTGTCCTTTTTTTTTTTAGAAAAAAATGCTTACTTATTTTTGACAGAGAGCATGCGAGCAGTGGAGGGGCAGAAAGAGAGAGAGAGAGAGAGAGAGAGAGAGAGAGAGAGAGAGAAGGACAGAGGATCCGAAGCAGGCTCCAGGCTCCAAGCTGTCAGCACAGAGCCCGATTCAGGGCTCAGTGCCAAGAACCGTGAGATCTTGACCTGAGCCCAAATCGGACGCTCAACCGACTTAGCCACCCAGGCGCCCCTGCTCTTTGTACTTTTAACTGAAGAGTGGCAGTGGATGCCACAAACACACTTTGAGGGGAAGCCACCAGGCTCACCCCGCTCTCTTGTACTCACCTGCTGCGCTCCAGCCAGACTCTTCCTCTCCTTTGCTGGGATGTCACGATCACAAGCTGCCAGGCCATTCTACAAACGCCATCCCCACTTCTAGAACACCCTCACCGGGCTCACTGCCACCTGCCATCACTTTCGCTGAGATATCTTCTCAGACACTCCAAATCTAAGCGCTCCCATAGCACCATGTACATCCCCAGGACGGCACTCGCATAGTCACCATACGCTTATGTATTGCAGGCCTACTATGTGCCAGGCCCTGCTGTAGCAGCCAGGGATACAGCTATGGATGAAACACTAGCCCTCACAGGGTTTACCCTGCAGAGGAGGAAACAGGCAGGAAATAAACAAATATATAATACAGTTGCACACCACCATAGTATAAACTGACACATAACAATATACACGCATGATGAAATTATCACACTGCCTTGTAATTTCCTCTTTACTTGTCTGCCTCTCCCCTACGAGTTAGACAGTACAGTGTGTGGCTCTGGGGCTCATAACAAAAGCTTGATGAACTAAAGTACAGCCATCAACCTTTTGGCTGTCTCCGATGTCCCAAGAATTTGCCTTGTTTTGGTTGCCTACAAGAGATAATCTAGCCTTCAATCTGCAAAAGGTCTGTCCTACACATTTAAGGTTATTAGCACTAACACCATGCTTCCTTTATTCTTGATAACCATTTCTTTTTTTTTTTTAATTTTTAATGTTTACTTATTTTTGAGAGAGAGACAGAGAGACAGGGAGTGTGGGGGGGGGGGGCAGAGACTGAAAGAGAGAGGGAGAGGGGAGACGCAGAATCCGAAGCAGGCTCCAGGCTCTGAGCTGTCAGCACAGAGCCCGACACGGGGCTCGAACTCATGGACTGTGAGATCATGATCTGAGCCGAAGTTGGACGCTCAACTGACTGAGCCACCCAGGTGCCCCGAACAACCATTTATTTCTACATCACGAGGTCCTTCACGTAGGTAGGGGCAACCCTTCCTAGAAGGACCTTTTATCTTTCAAGAGCCCCCCTGCACTGGTTTCCCTGGTCCTTCAGGGAATGCTCGAATAGTGGTTGCTCTAGTGATTCTGCACTAGAAAAATGTACATAAACAAGGAGAGAGA
Organism: Puma concolor; assembly: GCF_028749965.1. Lineage (NCBI taxonomy): Eukaryota > Metazoa > Chordata > Mammalia > Carnivora > Felidae > Puma > Puma concolor. Next base: position 137,391,494 of record NC_141673.1, on the reverse strand, counting down.
GGAAAGACCAATGAACTCAGGAGACTCATAGACCCCTGAGTCTAGCATCAAACAATTTAGTGAAAAGCTCATTGCGTACCACCTCACAACACATGAGGATGACCACTATCAAAACAAACAAAATCCAGAAAATATCAAGTGTCGCCGAGGATGTGGAGAAACGGAAACCTTTACGCACTAGTGGGAATGTGAAATGATGCAGCCACCGCGGGAAACAGGATGATGTATCCTCAAAATATGATATACCGGACTGCCATTTAATCCAGTCAAAAGAATTTAAAGCAGAGACCTAAAGAGATATTATACACCCATGTTCAAAGCGTTATATATAAACCAAAACGTGGAAGCAACCCAGGCGTCCATGAATAGATGAGTAGATAAACAGAACAGCATATACACACACAATGGAATATTATTCAGCCTTTAAAAGGAAGGAAATTCGGACAAATGCTACAACACATATGCATCTGCAGGACCTTATGGTGAGGTAAGCAAGTCTCGCAAAGACAAATACTGTATGTTTCACGTATATGGGGTGCCCAGAGTAGTCAAATTCAGAAAGACAAAACGAAGAATGGAGGTTGCCAGGGGCTGGCGGGAGGGTGAACGGGGAGTGTTAAATGGGGACAGAGTTTCACTTTTGCAGGATGAAGGAGCTCTGTTGATAGGTGGTGGCGATGGCTGCCCACCAGTGTGAAGGTACCTAATGCCACTGAAAGGTACCTTTCAAAATGGTTACGATGATGAGTTTTGTGGTATGTGTACCATTTTGTCACGATTGAAAACACTTGTGGCACTCAGTTGGTTAAGCATCCGACTCTTGATTTCGGCTCAGGTCATGATCTCGTGCTTGGTGAGTTCGAGCCCGGTGTGGGGCTCTGGGCCGACAGTGCAAAGCCTGCTTGGGATTCTCTGTATCTCCCTCTCTCTCTCTCTCTCTGCCCCTCCCCTGCTTGCACTCTCTCTCACACAAAATAAATAAACATTAAGGGAAAAACAAAAACCCAAAACCTTTAACTGGTAGGTTGTCCAGCTCTGTGTCAGAGTCAGACATACGAGCTGTTAAGACCTGGGCAAGCGATACAACTTCCTTGAGACTCAGGTTCTTCACCTGCAAAATGAAAGTGGTGATGATGATAATAATATGCAATTTATAAAAGCGTTGCAAAGATTACATGAAATAGGAATGTTTGTCAAATATAAAATTCTGGGCTTCATACCTGGCACGCAAATGATAAGTAATACTGCATCAATCAAACCATTATTTTATTGCTTTCGTTGGCTCTGATTATTATCATCAATGTTACTAGCTTAAAGTTAACATCAACCTGTAGAAGCATGTCCGGCCAAAGAGAGTACTTTAAAAATGGGCTAATTTAATCGCGGAACAGAAACTAATTTCTGAAACTCTGATTCTCCCTTTGCCCCAAGGGTTATGTTTAGATGACAGGGAAATGTGGATTTGTGTATAAATGCTTGATGTGTTAGGATATTGAAAGATGTTTCCTTTATTGCAAGAAAATATCTTTTAATTCAACTTTCTGCCTCGATGTGTTTCTGAGTGTCTCATGATCTCTTCCTTAACAGCCAGAATAGGCATGAACAGGCAAAATTAGATGCACTGCTGTTTGAAAATGAGATACTGGAAGTTTTACTATAATGGACAGACATGAAGAAGTCAAATGCTGTGCATGACACCATGAGACCATTCTCTCTACTTTCAATTACACATTTGATTTGGGACAACAAAATTATGTAAATATGAAATCACACGATCCATGTGTGTTCCCTGGGATTTTTCATCATACAACAATTTTTTTTTTAAATTTTAAACAATTTAGGAAAATTACTTCAAAGAAAAAAGAGAAAAGGGTGAAGACTCTAAAAAGGAAACCACCTGAGAGGAAAATATACCCTTAGTAACAGTCGCATGCGATTAGTCCATCTGCAATATTTTGGGGAGCAAACAACATAATCTGCAAATCTAAAATATGACATGCATTAAAAACAGGAAGTACTAATTCTAATTCCTATTTTCAAAAAAATTTTTTTTCAACGTTTATTTATTTTTGGGACAGAGAGAGACAGAGCATGAACGGGGGAGGGGCAGAGAGAGAGGGAGACACAGAATCGGAAACAGGCTCCAGGCTCCGAGCCATCAGCCCAGAGCCTGACGCGGGGCTCGAACTCACGGACCGCGAGATCGTGACCTGGCTGAAGTCGGACGCTTAACCGACTGCGCCACCCAGGCGCCCCTCTAATTCCTATTTTCAAGGAAGGCAAATGTCCTATCATGAAATCCTGCATCTTCCCCCCAGAAGAGAGAGAATATATTACAACCAAATGAGGGACCTTCATAGAAATGACCAAAGACAAATGGGCAATTCAGGGCAGCCTCCAGCACCTGCTCTGAACAAGGGAAATGGAGTCTTAGAGTTGAAAGGGATCTTTGAGATGCTAAGGAGGACGAAGGTGTAAATAATTGTACAATATCCTTGTGTATCTAAAGAGAAATGCCAACAGCAGAAGAAATGAAAGTTCTAGTAGCTGACCCAGGGATATTCAGAGCCGACTCAAGGGTGTTTCCATCCTAGGGAGGTGAACCCAGCCCGAGGACCCACAAAGAAGCTTGCCCAAGCGCTTCTTGCCATTCTGAGCCACCATGGCACAAGACGGTGGCGGAAGTGAGCATGACACATTGAAGGGTGGCGATGAGAAGTCCTCCCTGGAACTTCACATTTTAAGAATTTACAAGAAAATCACAGGAGTGAAACAAAGGCTGGTGAGGCTGAACAGGTTACTCTTGAAATCAGAGATAAAAGTTTATGAGAGCGAGAAGAAAAAACAACAACAACAACAACAACCAACAAGATGACTTAATTTAGTCTTAATCACTAACGGGGAGGAATTTCACAGCTGAGGCTTTGGAGGTTTTAGAAGGTCTTCTTCCTGTGCCTTAGGCTTTAAATATACGTACATGCAATCAGCAGAAAAGGGACTAACAACATCAATCTGTGACAGACACCTGCCTCAAACAATGGCACTGATCTCAGAGGGATTTTAAACAGCTGTGCATAAACTTCAAAAGTAATTTGCAACCAAATTGGTAAACGTCACCCTCCTTTGTCACCCTCCTTCCCACTAGACACAGCATTTTTTAAAGAGATTAAGCATCCGCCCCTAAGCCTGCCATTTTACAAGAGTTACCAGAGATAAAGTTAGGGGGAAAAACGAAGTTGGTGATTCACAAGGTTGGGGTGTGGGGTGGGAGAGGGGGGACCCTGGAGCTTAGGAGCAGGGCGCCTTCACCAAACATCCCTGCCAGGGAAGGGGGGCTGTGCTGGTCACCGCTTCTACAGAAGGCTGGGTCCAAGGGGGAAGGTCTAGAGGACCAGTGCAGGGGGTCAGGTGGGCACCTGGCCCTGGCCAGACCTGCACCTTTCCCGCAGGCTTCACCCTCATGACTGAATAACCTTTTCTTACACAACCTCAAAGGACAAGGCAGCTCAGTGGCAGACTCCAGGCGGAAAGAATCTGAATCTCCAGCAGGGCCAGACCTTTGGGCCTCTCCTCACTCATGCCTATAGGGAGTGCCCAAGCCTTTAGCGTGAACAGTCCATTTCACACAGATAACTGGGGCTCTTAAAATTCAATAAAATAAAGATATTAACTCTACTTTCTTAACATGTGGCTCTGAATGCCGAAATACAGAGAATCTCACTAGAGGGTACAGGATTGAGCACCACACTTTTTTTCCCTCATATCTATCACAGAGCCGCCTCACCCTGCCCCAGGACCTTGAAAAGAAATTTGGTTTTGTTTAGAAGTGAGTCTTGGCAGCCCTGCCTGCTGCTCTCGCAAACCCTAAGGAAACAAGCCCTGTGGGCAGGTCACCATCTGCATCAACCATCTCTCCTTATAGCATTTGCCAAGGATAAAAAACTTTCCACCTTCTTCCCTCCTTCCCACCCCAGTAAGTCCAGGTGAGAGGGGAGAAAACGAGAAGGAAGTGAAGGCGCCCCCCAGCCCCAGCCTCGGTGGCCTCCACACGGCCAAGGTCAGCTGCGCCCTATGCCACCCGCGCGTAAGATGCCACCGGAGGCAAGTGGCCCAAAGTTTGCTGCGCTCTAGTCCCCTGGCGGCCGGGCAGGCGTCCCGCGCCCCCTTCCCCGTTCGTCTCGCAGCGGGACCCGGGCCGGCCTACCCCCGACTCCGCACCCCGCCCCGCCGGGTCGCGGCCCCGGCCCCCCGCGCGCAGCCCCTGCCCTCCCCGGGGCCGACGCCCCCACCCCAGCTCACCTACCTGCAGACGGGGCGCCCGGGGTCGCAGGCGTTGCTGCTCGGCGGCGGCGCGGGCACTGGCGGCGTCCCGGCGCCTGCCAGGGGGCGCTCGTGAGCCCGCGGCCCGAGCGCCCGAGCCGGCCCAGCGGACGCCCGCCCAGGAACCCGCGCCCCGCTCCGCGTCCCCTCCCACCGCGCCCGCCCCTCGCCCGCGCTCCTCCCCCGCGCCGCCCGCCCGGGCCCGGGGACTATGCGGGAGGTCGCGGCCAGGGGCGCCCGGCACCTGCCGCAGGCTGAGCTCGAGCGGACTCCACGCCTCGCCCAACTGAAAAATCGAAAACCACCCTTCCGAAGGGAAGGATCAAGGTCATTCGGTGAACAGAACTTCACGGGTTTCTCTTTTTACACTACAAAAGGGCTCATCGACATGGTTCTGAAGTTCTCTTTGAAAGTTACCTACCCAGGACTGTGGGTGCTTTTCTGTCTGGAGGATGCTCTTTTCTACGTTGTGTGCCCTAGCTGCCACTGTATTTTATTTTTGGTTTTTATTTTTGCACCCTGTGGCTTCATGTATAGTTTCCGAAGTTGGCATTGCTTTAAAACTTTGACAGCCTCCAAAGCTGCAGTATAATGTCCTTACAGGTGCATGTCATTTGAAGCCTTTGCACCTTGTTGGTGATGCTGATGGTAATCCTGATGAGGATGACTGGGGTTAATTTTTCAATCAGGTTAGAAAACTATATGTCTGGTTACCAAAACTGTTACAGAGCGATTCTCTCACGATCATGACACTAAATGTTTAAAGTGTACTTGCTTCAGGCTTTTGTTGCTATAATGTTCTAACACCACATTAGTCTGAGAAATATATATATTTTTTTTTGAGAGAGAGAGAGAGAGAGATTTAAAAGGTAAAAACGAGCAAAATCTTGGATTAACAGGCTTCTGATCGTGGATGTATATATAGAGTGTCAGTTGCAAAGGATCTCTGATGGCAGCTAGTTCCCAACTTTTAATTTAAAGATGAAAAATGTAGGCGCAAGTGGGTGTGTTGACTTGAGAAATTCACATTGCTGCTTTGTGGCAGGGAAGCTAGATAGGACCACTCTTTCCCCTAATCTCTATGAACTCAGCAAAACAAACACACACTCCTTTTGAGGATAAAGATGCAATCCGTGAAAACTAGCCCCTCTCCCACACTTGTTAATCTCTAGCCATGTTGAACTGATACTCAGGCCAGAATCACCCAACAGAGAGGCTGCCTCTTGGAAGATCCTAGCCAGGAAGGAGGTGCGAGGGTAGATGGACTCTCAGAGTGCCGCTCACCATGGCGTCATGAGAGCCTGGCACGTAGTAGGCACTGACTGTATATTTGCTATTGAAATCTGGTGGCGAAAGGTAAGTATGGCTGGGAACAAGGCGGCAGAGCTGGAAGAATTCGCTCCAGTGAGAAGCCCAGCTTCTCTCTGCAGAAGAGAAACTTCTAGTTCGAAATGCCTTCCTCCTGGTTCTTCTCCAGCCATCCCTAAACAGAGCCTGTCACATGGAGAAGAAGAGATGGCCAGCTGTGAGCGTCTGCAGTGCCAGCAGGAAACCCACTCATTCCTGATGGCTGAGATTTTCACTGACCATTTGAGAAAGAGCTTACACACATATAGAAGCTCAAGGAAAGTTCGTGTGTGTTTTTAATTTAGTTTGTGGTCAATGGCTTTTAAAAATTCCAAATAATGATGATCATGTACTGAGTGCCTATATACGAGGCAATGTAACGTGTCCATTGCACTTTTGATGCACTGTTCATTTACTCTTTGTAAACGTTATGGGGTAGAAATTATACCACCACCACCATCATCATCATCATCATCATCATCACCATCATCATCATCATCATTTCTGTTTTAGAGATGAGACTAATGAGGCTTACAAGGGTAATGCAGCTTGCTCCAAACCTTACAGTTAATAAAGTCCCAGAACCAGGATTCAAACCCAGGCCAGTGTGGAGCAGCTCGATCAGGCGCTGTTGACGAGTGCCTGCATTCTACAGCCATTCCCTCTGTTTTCTGCTTGGCTCTCCTTTGGACAACTGGTCTCTGGGGACCCGTGCCACTCTACTGTGCCACAACCATGCAGTCTTACCGCTGAAAACCCATTAATCTAAAGACCGATTCTTCTAAAACAATATTCACCGTATATCTAAAAAGAGGATTTTGTTTTTGTTTTGCGTTGGTGTTTGTTGATTTGTCTTGACTCTCCCCTAAGAGCAAAACATCTAAATCTGTTCTTGTTACATGTTAGGTGTTAGGGATACCTCCACGTCTTTTTGATCCCGGCGTCTTGTAGGGCCAGCCTTCTCCTCCCCAGGCCACTAGGTATTTCTGCTTCATGACCAGACATTGTCTCGTTGTTTTATAAACACGGCTGCTGCTCAGAAGTTCTCCACACCTTTGTTTCCTGGAAGAGGAAATGACATTTCCTGGAGCGGACTACATGTGGGCGGTGAGGTTCTACTCATTGTGTGAAACACACTCAGACTTTTGGTTGTGTACTTCAGTGTCTGCCCTAAAGTTTCCTGGAATGATGCTCAGGACAGACTGTGGTGTGGTTTCACCTTAGCCGGAAGAGGTATGATCCCTGCTTTGGATCCAGAGCGAAGAAATAAATGACGTCAAGAATCCTGTCGCTGGAGAGATCACAGTCCATCTGCCTTCAACTTGGAATCTGCAAAAGGGAGCCTGAGACACCACCTCGCTTTTATTTTGGACCCAGCTGGCGATTATCCCGAAGAGACCACTTCCTGCACCTTCCATAACGGATTTAGGATAGAAACTAAAGAGACGATGTCCTCATTATGAGCCTCGATTCAGAGAAAGAAGGTATTTGGGGGAGAAGTAGGACATGACAAACACAGGCAATTTGAACAGAGGACTATTTAACAAGGCCACTTCTGTCTCTGCAGAAAGTCACCACTCAGAGGGACACTAGTTTGGATAATTTCATGAGGAGTTTGGCTACCCAGCTGTCACTTTGCCAAAGGCCTGGCAGAGATTGGTTTTAAAGAGGTCTTCCTGAATCTCCAGAAGAATCAGCATGGTGTTAGACGACCATGATCTTCCCTACCCAGAGGCCTGAGAAACATGTTGAGTCTTGCATAAATTTATTCAGAAAATGTCAAAATTATTCTAGAAGCTGTAGGTGAAAGTGACAGAGGCAAGATGAAAAACAGGTATTTTAAATTCACAGCTTGGACAAGGGAAAGGGAGATTTCTTTTTTCCCCTAGTCAATCTAACTTTATGCATTCAGACGGGGAAAAAGGATAATTAGAAGCTAGAAATTGTTATTGCATGAAGGGAGCTGTAAACACGGAAGCCAAAATTGGCTCTCCCCCAGGGGAGCAAATAAACCTTGATTCCTACTCATAATAAGATTGACATCAACTCTTCCAAATCAGGAAGGGGAAGGGTCAATACAGATTTTATCCTGAGCTTAAAAGGCAGCAGTGTTCATAATGTGGTGTTTTTTTTTAAAGGTCCTATGTTGTTATGTATGCCTGGTGATGTTAAGCTAGTTTTTAGATCTCAGACAAGGTATGGGAGTAGGTATTATGTCTTCATTTAAGAAAGAGATGATGAGTGACCCAATTTTAGGTGGCTAATATTTTTTGTGCATTTATGACATGTGCCATGGCATGGTGTTGAATAGTTATTTCATTTGACTGTGACAATGAATCCCCCAAGATGGGGAATATCCCCTTCACTTGACAGATGTGACATCTGAGGCTTAGCGATCAAACAAATGACTTGCCAGGCTGTCACAATGAGTGGTGGGGTGTGGCTTGACCCCCGGTCTGTTGACCCCAGATTCAGGACCTTTGCCATTATATACATGGAAACAAGACAAGAGCTGAAATTACAGCCTGCCTCTTGGAACAGTAAAGTCAGTTGTGTGTGTTTATGGATATCCCAACTAACAAGGTATTCTAAGAAGAGTTAACAGACGTATACATAAATCATAACGTATCAAAATGCCCAGTTAACAATTCAGCCATAGAAAATAAAGCAAAATTTAATCTTTAATGATTAGATTTTAATGATTAGAACATTTAGAGGTCATTTTTTTCAACTATTATTACATTATCGAAGAATGAATTTGAGCATGATAGTGTCTCCCCTCCATCACCCCCAACGCCATTTTTTTAAGGTAGTGGAGTTTTAAAAACACAATGTTGCTGTCTTGTTTTTACTTGTGGCTTCTGAAATCTCATAGCACTGATTTTTTTTTTTAAGGTATCAAGGACAACAGAGAGAATCTAATTGTAACATAAGTATCTGAATCAGATAGCGAATGGTAACATTTTCAGTGTTGTTTTAGCATAGATATACCTTAACACAATAAAGTTTCATTGTGTTTGTAAGTCAAACCACTTTATTCTCTCAATCCCTTTTGTGAAAAAGCAAATTCCACAGCCATCCCTCCCTACTCCCTTCTTCAACCCGTATCCCTCAGACACACACCATTTGTGGGTTTATTTTGACGTTAACACACACACATGCACACACGCACGCACACACGCAGAATTTATGTTAGACTTCGTAGGTTCCTTCCAGCTTTAAAATTCTGAAGATAAATGCCAACTAAAAGAAAGTTCTAATTGTCAGTGATGGGGAATGTAACATAATTTGCTTCTAGTACTCATTGCTATTTAAATATATTCACTGGTATAAAAAAATTCAAATACTCTCAAGGAAGTCATACACGGATAGCACAGGAAACACAGAAAATCATTACTTTCTTCTTTGTGTACATTTTCCTGCCTACACCACAGTCTCAACCATTCACTCTGAAGTACAAATTTTGTGGAACAAAAATACAGGTAATTTGCTTTTTCTCAGTAGTCAGAACGGAGGCCTACTGAGGCTAAATTGATCATATTTGACCGTTGTGTGAGTCAGAGGTACTCTGTTTCACGGTCACACTTTGTCCCCCAACTCAAGCATCTCACCCCTGAAATGTTTGTTGTTAGCCCCAAATGGCAACCCTTGAGACGGGTTATTTTTTTAAACTTATCTTGGCTCATAAAGTTGTAAGCAGATCCAAGCTGGCATTTTCTTTTCTCCTCCTCCTCCTCTTCCTCCTCCTCCTTCTCCTTCTTTTCTGCTTGTTACTCTGCAGAGTCAGCACAGAAAAGAAGTAAAGCACTACATTTGGGGGTTAGCATCTCTTTTGAGAATAGACTCTTTTTTCTAAGTTTATTTATTCATTTTGAGAGAGGGAGAGAGAGAGAGAGAGAGACAGAGAGACGGAGAGAGTGAATGGGGCCGGGGGAGAGAGAGAGAATCGCAAGTAAGCTCCATGGGTGGCATCGGCACACAGCCAGACACGGGACTCAAACCCACCAACTGTGAGATCATGACCTGAGCCCAAACCAAGAGAGTTGGAGGCTTGACCGACTGAGCCACAGAGGCGCCCTTTGGAGAACAGACGCTTAATCTCAATCTTATACATTAAACACACACACACACACACACACACACACACACACACACACACACATTACCCAGTACTTAAATACATGTATTCTGATGATTAAAAAAAACCCCTCTGTAATATTTAAATAATTCTTTTTAAGTAATCCTATCAATAGCTTTTATTTGTACATTTACGCCACATTTAAAATAATGGAAAGCTAATGTTTTCACACCTCCTGTTTGAACTTGATGGAGATACACTCAAGGACCAAAGCTATACGTCATTGCATAATATAATCATTGTGTTGTGCACCCCAACCTGATGCATCATTGTATTGTTAGCTATACTTCAATAATAAAATGTTTTTAAAAAATCAAAGATGTGTGTTATCTCAGATTAGAGGACGTGCTTATTTTTCTAAATAGACCATAAATATCACACATTATTTCAAAAATTCTGTCCTATGTTTGTTGTCGTCTAAGGGGAGATATTCACGTGACATCCTGCAGATTTCATAGGGAGAATCGAGTAGATAAAACCTCTAAAGTGCTTTGATCCCTGGAAAACCTCAAGAAGAGAATGCTGTACTTTGAATAGTGGTATTTTACATATATCAGCTTGTTAAACCACTGCGACAATCCCATAGTATGGGTGTTGTTATTCACACTGTACAGATGAAAACATTGAGGTTCAGAGAGGGTAAGTTCAGAGAGGTAAGTTATCACACAGCAAAGGAGAGGCAGAGCTATGATCAGAATCCAGGCGAGGCTCATTGGGACCTCACTAAAACTGCGTCTCCAGAATTCTGGCCAGCATCCACAAAGGCTAAAAATGGGCAAGCAGATTTTGAAAAGTAATGGTTATTATTTTTCCTATGAGAAAAGCACCACATTTACTTGTATGCACACATACACATCCAGAAATTAGGGAAAAGTAAAAAGAGAAAAAAGGTTATTCATAATTCCCCCATCCAAGGCAATGAACATTTTGGTGTATTTTCTCACTATCTTTTAACTACATGTAATTTGGGGGAACTTCCTGCCTGATTATAAAGTACTGAATATTCATCACAGAAAATTTGAAAAGCATAAACATGTATATAAAAGAAACTTTAATTCACTTCTAATCCCTAAATATTTTGTCAAGGAATTACAAATATGTTTTGCAGGCAGATGATTGAAATTCTCTGCTTGCTCTAAATAGGACTAGCTACTTTGCCTTTTACTAAATGACAAAAATTATGCCCTTCCCCCCCCCCCATAGTGAATAACTCTACTGTTTAAATCTGCCCTTATAATTCCTCAGAATGGCTTTTTTCTTCTTCTTTTCCTTCAATGTAACTTCTTTTAAGAAGTATCCTGTTCAGGGTGAAAAAACCCCACCAACTCCCTGTTTACTAATTGGATCATGCAGTTTTAACTAGAGGGAAAAGCTTTTAGTCAGGGGAAAGCATCTGATCCTGCTTGCCAGATTAAGTAAATACGTTTGGGTGTTACGTAAATCTGGGAGGGCTTCGGAAATGTGGATTAGTTTTAATCACGCTAAGAAAGTTTGTCTCCAGGCAAAAGACAAGAAAGCCGTTGCTTGAGAACTTCTCCTGTCTTGTGACTTGACCAGCCAAGGGAACTTAAAAAGACTTAAAACCTTAAGAACTTAAAAAGGCTTCTGGATGAAACACAGCAAGGTGCAGCAAATTCTAGCCATTACAGCTTGTTATGCGGCTTCCCCTCTCCCTAGGAACGCAGTCAGAAACTTCACTAAAGAAACCAAACAAGAAATCAGGTTCTTGAGGTTATTATGACCTTTGGCACGTTTCGTGGCCTGTCGAAGAATTTAAAAGAATTAACAAACTCTTGTAGGTGGATTTGATTTTCCAAATCTCTCTCTGTTTCCTTGTTGCAGATTCACGCTCTGTCTTTTCCTTACCATTTCATTTGGGCGGAACAGAGACCTCTCCCGTGGTTCTACACTTAAATTCTTCCTTTTATTCCTTAGCTAAAAAAGAAAATTCCAAGAATTCCACGATCTGTTTTGTGACTCCCTGGATATAGTGAGTCCCTGATGTACCATGGGGAGGATGTGGAGAAAGTGGACTTCTCAAGCAGATTAGCGCCACTTGGGGAAACTCTTTGGAAGCTACTAAAGCTGATTTATGCATATCCAGTGACCCAGGCTTTCCACGCAATCTACAGAAATGTACACACGATATGCACTAAAAGGTGTATACAACATATTCGTTGTAGTACCGTTCATAAGCACCCCACACTGGAAACAGCTCAAGCACCCATCAACTGTCGAATGCACAATTAAACTGTGGTATGTCACCCAATGGACACGATGCAGCAATGACAATTAACACATCACTGCCACAGCATGAACATGTCTCATAATTGTAACGTTGAGTGGAAGAAGCGGGTCTGAAATATATATATTCTATGGGATTTCCTATACATAGAGTTCAAAAATGGGTAAAATCCATTTATACTAAGAGAAGTCAGGATCGCAGTTATTATTTCTGGGCAGGTGGGTGGTGTCGTGTCTGGGAAGGGAGATCAGGAGGGCTTCTGCTGTGGGGGGGAATTTTAATCACTTGATGTAGGAAGTGGTTACATAAATATGTCCACTGTGTAAAAATTCATCTAGCTGCACATCTGTGGCTTCTATACCTTTCTTTGTATATCAACCCCAATAAAAAGGTTATGGAAGAGACTAGAAATCACAAGTGTTGGCGAGGATGTGGAGAAAAGGAAAGGACCCTTGTGCTCTGGGTGGTGGGAACCACTTTGGAAAAACAGTTTGGGACTTCCTCAAAACGTTACATAGGGGCGCCTGGGTGGCTTAGTTGGTTGCGCGTCTGACTACATCTCAGGTCGAATCTCGAGGTCTGTGAGTTCGAGCCCCACGTCAGGCTCCGTGCCCGTCGCTCGGAGCCTGTTTCAGATTCTGTGCCTGCCGCTCTGTCTGACTCTCTCCCGTCCGCTGTCTGTGCCAAAAAAATAAATAAAAAGGTTAAAAAAATTAAAAAAAAAAAAACAATGTTACATAAAGAGCTACCATATGATTCATCAATTTAATCTCTGGGTATTTATCCAAAGAAAATGAAAACAGCATTTCGAAAAGGTATCTGTGCCCTCATGTCCATTGCAGGATGATTTACGATAGCCAACGTATGGAAGCAACCTAAGTATCCACCAGTGGATGGATGGATAAAGAAAATCTCTCTCTCTCTCTCTCTCTCTCTCTATCTCTCTCTCACACACACACATGCACACACACATGCACACACACACAAACTGGAATACTATCTAGCCATTAAAAAGAAGAATGAAATCTTGCCATTTGCAACAACATGGATAGACCTCAAGGGCGTTACACTTAGTGCAATAAGTCAGACAGAAAGACAAATTAGTATATGATCTCTCTTATATATGGAATCTAAAACCAACAAATGAACAGCTAAGCTCATAGAAACAGAGAACAGACTCATGGTTACCAGAGGTGGGAGAAGGGGGTGGGAGAAATGGGTGAACTGTCTGCTGGTTCGGTTTCGTTTAAATCAGTTGCATTTTTTAAAAAAGGTTATTTGAAAACGGAATGCAATATTCTCATATTCATAAAGCCCTTTCTGTATAGCCAGAAACAAGGTTGGCATCTCAGATAATGGAGAGTTGATTAATTCAGTGAGTGCAGATGTATTCGTTCTCTCCCCTTCTCTGTCTCTTTGTGATTCTCTGTCTCATTCTATTTCTCTTTCTGTTTCTCTCTGCTTCTTCCTATTTCTCTCTTTCTTTCTCTGTCTCTATCTTCCTCTCTCTTTGTGCTTTTTAGCAAGCCAGCAAATTAAGTTTAATGACAGGGTGACCTCAAACGAATCATTAATACTTCCTGAGTCCTTTTTTTCTTGCTTAATGAGTAAAGGAGTTAGACAAGATGTGTTTTCAGTCCTTCTGACCGCCCCACCCCCCCCCACCTTGCTAGAATTCTAGGTTCCTGCTCCTCGCCACCTCTTGTTTCTTGCTTTCAATTTTTTTTTTTTAAAGGCAAACAAAATATTTTTCAACTTGGGCAAAAGGCAGTTTGTGCCCGTTTCTAAGTGTGATCCAATAAGGAGCGTAAAGTACAAACGTGAGTAATTACGACCCCTCCCCATGGAGGTAGCATGTCTGTGAGATTCAAGCATCTTCCATGAAATATAAACAAAGGCAATAGAGACTCGTCTGGAAAATTACTCGAATTAATTAGAGATAAGGTTTACAAAGATATAAAAACCAAGGATTGATAAAGAATAGCAAAAAGGAGGGCTGGCTGCTGAGAATTTGTCTGCTTGTCTTTTGAATTGTTCAACTGCACTTAATTGTACTTCTTTATGGCAGGAGCTGAAAATATTTATTTCAAAAGAAGAGTGGCTACACTGCAGATAAACCTCTGTTAGCTTGATATAAATACCCGTTTGGGAACCCTCACTCTCGTTTATTATGGCTTTTTCAAACATTTCTTTGCTCACGAGGAAGCGATCGGATCTGTGGCTAGCCTCCTGAGCGACTGGTAAAATCCTGGTTGCTCGAGAGGCAACCCCTCCCCACCCCCCCGCTACAGAGAGTACATATTTTCTCATCAGGTGTGGATTAACCAGACAACACTGAGTTTCTAAAACTACCAAATCCAGGGTCAGGCGCTGGGATAGGAATCGTTCAAGGAGGAGGTTCAAGCTGGAGAGTCCAGCTGGCCAGAGAGAAGAGAGGGGCATCGCAGGAGGAAAGGGACTGGACGGGGGAAGGTCCTTGCCGTCCAGGGTGAAAGGGACCACAGGCTCCCACGGACTGCTCCCTTCTCCTTCCCATCACGTAACCCTGCGAGCAAGATGTTCTCCGGTACAGGGGTGGGCGTCTGTTCATGACGTGGTCCTGGGGGTGTTTCTGGTGTCGCTGAGGAACTCAGAGAGACAGAGGGAATTTTCAAGCTGTGCTTTTAGGAAAATATAAACGTCAACTGATTTGGTTTCTGACTCTCAGCCCTCGACAAGTGCCACCACCTGTTTTGTTACCTTCAACCACAACTACGTCTTGATTATAAGAGGCTCCCTGTGACATGTGAAGTTCTTGCTTGCGTGGCAGGTGCTCAACACGTTGAAAACACTTCTTTGCTCCCGTTTACCTACCTCACAGGTAAGAATTAGTTTGAGTAAGACACGTGGAAGTTTGCAAAGCACTCCAGATATCACCCGCCTTTCTAATGTTTTCCGCTACGTTAAGAATACAGGCAGCTGGTCTGGTGGAAAGTGTATGGACTTAAGAGCAGGAGAAGTCCAGATTCATGACTGGGCTTCACCGCTGACCAGCCATGTGGGTATTGGGGGGTCCCATCTCCCTGGGTCTCAGTTTCCTCAGCTGTAAAATGAAGCAATGGACTATATAACGTTCCTCGCAATTCAAAAAAATCCATAAGGTGGGGCACCTGGGTGGCATAGTCGGTTAAGCATCCGACCCTTGGTTTCAGCTCAGGTCATAATCTCCCAGATCGTGAGTTCAAGCCCCCACCTTGGGCTCTGGCTGATGGTACGGGGCTTGCTTGGGATTTTGTCTCTCCTTCTCTCTGCCTCTCCCCTGCTGTGTTCTCTCTCTCTCTCTCTCTCTCTCTCTCTCTCTCTCTCAAAGTTTAAAAAAAAAAAAACTTAAAAATCCATAAGGTATTAGATAACCTTACTTTTTTTTTTTACTCCAGATAATTATATCGATATCGATCAGATAATTGATTTGTATGCATTGAGATTGACTTAAAGTTACACGTCAACTGACTCGAGTTTTTGCAGCAGAGGAAGTCATAAGTAAGACATTTCCATTTCCAGTGACAGCTACCTGGTATTTTAAATTCTTCCATTTCATTATTCACCCTAATGTTTTCACTAAAACACATGTGGTTTTCAAACACAGGAAAGAAAACATGGTAACCTGTGGTTATAATTTCCACTAGAAATTAGAAAAAAAGTATAGCTCAGAAAGAGTGTTTGTGGGGAGTTCCTTTAAACATGAAAGCCTCTGCTAGAAGCGTTTTTTTTTTCTTTTTTTTCTTGAGAAGAACGCTGTTAATTGTTGCATGTTTCAAAAGTTGTTGAAAATAGGGCTCAACTGCCTCAGTGCCATAGCTCCAGTGAACCCGTGGCCACACGGCCGTGAGGGCTTCATGACCTCAGGTTTGCAATCCTCCAGTGTATTTGTAAGCAGCTACTTGTTTCTTCTTTCAATTCAAATTCTGGAAAATTTGGAGAAAATGTCTTCCCGGGAAACCTTACCCACTTCCCAAACAGCTCCGTGTGTCCTCAGCAGACCCCATCTTGAAGCAAATTGGTCCACTGGCGGTCGCTTTTCTGCTTGCATTTGACCTTCATGGTTATTCTCACGACTGGCTCTGTCCTCCGCTGTGATCAGTTGACTTTATAGCACAATCAATTAATTTTTCAAGAAGTATTTAAGGAGCACCAGCTAAGTTTATGACGGATTTCACAGGGAATCAGAAGGAAATGCGAAAGACCAAACCAGACAAAAATCCGTTGCATTTTCTGAAACGTAACCATCGAAGACTGTTAGAGGTGCAGAGTAAGTTTTACGGAGATTCTGTTTTCACAAGACTATTATTTTAACTTTGGGAGTCCTCCCTTCAGGTGGCCGGGCTACCTTGCAGTGAGGGTGAGACCCCTTGACTGAATCGTTGGTTCGAGAAGCCGTCTGCTCAAGCTGCCAGAGAAGAACGCATAAGCGGAGGAATAAATACACGATAATTAAATGTTTTTCTCACTATCATGATGGCGAGTCGCCTTCCTGAGTAGGTAAAGCTCCTTAGTGTGTCAGGAGGAGCAGACACAGGTGATTTTCACATGTGGGTTCAGTTGTAGAGGGCAACAGTGACGTAGGTGTAACAAGAAAGCCAGAGTGACTGCTGTACGTCTGTCAAGCTCTTATCTGCCACAGAGCGAGATGCTATCAGCAGGTGCGTGTTGGTACACAAGCACAGATGTGTGTGGTAAATAGGTCTTCGTGTCAATGCAGGATGGCGACGGCCAGGTCCTCCTCAGCGGTGTTCCCCTTGCTCCATTGCAGTCTGTCCTCAACACAGTGGCCGGAGTGGTTCTGCCCACACCCCAGGCACCCCCCGAAGCCCCAGGCACGGGTGCCACTCCCCTGCCCCAGCCCTGCAGGGGCTCCCTTCTCACCCACACTGCAGCCCAGCCCCACCCGATGCACCCACCACACTCAGCTCCCCACACTGGCCCCATCACGCTCCTCAACCTGCCAGGGAAGCCTCACCCCCTCTGGGTCTTCGCGTGGACACCCGTGTCTCGGTGGGCATTTCCACAATCACGCTGCAGCCCCTAAGACCTCCTATCCATCCATCCACACTCTTCCCTCTATGCCCCCCTTCCCACTTTGGCCCATGGGCTCCATGTAAGCAAGAATATTTGTTTTGTTTCATTTTCTATCATATCCCCAACAACCTGGCACATCATAGTCACCCAAACAGTATTTGTTATATGGATGGATTACTCAAAGGCAGCTAATCACAATACATTTATACATAAACGAAATGCACTCACTTGTATATTTATGTGAACGAGTTGGATGGCTATAGATTTACTTCATTCTTTCACAAGTTAACACATTTACAAGCAAAAACAGGGGCGCCTGGGGGGCTCAGTCGGTTGAGCATCCGGCTTTGGCTCAGGTCGTGATCTCCCAGTCTGTGAGTTCGAGCCCCGCGTCGGGCTCTGCGCTGACAGCTCAGAGCCTGGAGCCTGCTTCGGATTCTGGGTCTCCCTCTCTGCTCCTCCCCTGCTCATTCTCTGTCTCTCTCTCTCCTTCAAAAATAAATAAAAACACTAAAAAAATTTTTTTTAAAAAAAGCAAAACCAAAGAGCAAATGCTTTACTTGATTTTTACAATATTTATTTTCTTCTCCCCCCCCAATTTTATTGAGGTATAGTTGACAATTCAAAAACTTACGTGTATTTAAAGTGTGCAACAGGGCAATTTGATGTGCATACAATACAAGGCTGTTAACTATAGTCACAGTATTGTACATTAGGTCTTGAAGAAGTGTGGAATTAGCTTTCACACCGTAAGAAATATTTGCTATATTATTTGTGAAGACAAAGAGAAGGGGCGCCTGGGGGGCTCAGTCGGTTAAGCGTCCGACTTCGGCTCAGGTCATGATCTCACAGTCAGTGAGTTCAAGCCCCGCGTCAGGCTCTGTGCTGATGGCTCAGAGCCTGGATCCTGCTTCAGATTCTGTGTCTCCCTCTCTCTCTACCCCTCCCCGCCTTGTGCTCTCTCTCTCTCTCTCTCTCTTTCTCTCAAAAAGAAACATTAAAATTTTTTTAAAAAGAAAAAACCATATATTTTTTTTTCTTTCAGCACAGAGCCCAATGCGGGGCTCAAACGCAGGGACCGCGAGATCATGACCTGAGCCGAAGGCAGAAGCTTAACTGACTGAGCCACCCAGAGGCCCCTAAAAAACTTTTTTTGTCAGCAAAGAGCAAATTCTTTACTTTAAATGGGATTTCTTCCTTCCGAAAATTGGGGTCAAATTACCTCCATAAAAATGAGTAATAAGTCAATGAATATATTTGTTCATTGACAATTACCCAATAATGCTGGGTCAAGGAATTACTATTTTCGAATAGTTTGCTGCATTTGTTTGCTGTGGCTGCTGACACAAGTTAGTATGCACTTAGTTTGAAACAAAACGAATGGGTGATCTCGTAGTTTGCAGAGTGGGCTCTCCAGGGAGGGACTCAGCTGGTTTCTCTGAAATTGGGGTGTTGGGAGGCTCTGGAAGATTCTACTCCCGGGCTCCTTCGGGCTAGTGGAAGAATCTGGTCCCTCGCAGATGTAGCACTGAAGCCTTATCTTCTTATGGCTGTTAACAGGAGCCACCCTGAAGTTTCTCTCTAGTCCTCCCACGAGGCCCCACATCAAAGATCAGCAATGTCCACGCCTTCTCTGTCCTGGAATCTCCTTGACTATTCCCCTTCTGCATCATCTCTAGCTGCAGCCAGAGAAGATTCTCTGCCTTTAATGGCTCATTAGGTCAGGTTGGGTTCACCCGGATAATTTAGCATTATACCTCTTAAGACCTGCCATCTTAGTTATATCTGGGAGTCAGGGAATGGATGTCTTTGGGGGGCACCGTTCTGTCTTATGCAGGTGTGCATTCTTTAACTTTTGTTAATGTTTATCTATTTTTGACAGAGAGAGACAGAGCATGAGCAGGGGAGGGGCAGAGGGAGAGGGAGACACAGAATAGGAAGCAGGCTCCAGGCTCTGAGCTGTCAGCACGGAGCCTGACGCGGGGCTCGAACTCCTGAGCCATGAGATCATGACCTGAGCCGGAGTCAGACGCTTAACTGCCTGAGCCACCCAGGCGCCCCTACAGGTGTGCATTCTTGAAGATAGTTTTAGAAAAATATTACCTCCTAGAATGAAAGGTTTTGTGCCCAGAAATGTAACTGCCAATGAAGGATCCTAAAACAAGGTTGCTGTTGAGAAGAGAGGGCTACTTCTCGACTTTCATCAAGGTACAGGTCTGGGTGGAAAGACACACTGTACAGGCACACTTCTTAGACTTAGAGAACCCCTTAGACTTTTTCTGTTCATGGTTTTGATAGAAACAAAATCTGTCAAGAAAGATCAGCTCCGGAGATACCAATTCATATTAAAGAAGCATATAGGAGACTGATTTATAAGCCAGAAAGTCAACTGATAACTTTTTTTTGGTGCCTTCATTCACAAATATCTATTCAAGCCTTTTTGGTGTCAGATACTATTTCAAGTATTGCTTCCATTCTAGGAGAAGAAGGGAACACGGTCGAGTAAACAATTAAAGGAAAAAGATCACTTCAAAGAATCATAAATGTTTCAAAGGCCGTGCTACGGGTGAGGTGATAGAGATAAGGTGCCAGAGTGGGGGACAAGGTGTGTATTGAAGCAAGATCTGAGTGAGGGAATGCGTCAGCAGTTTGGATGCCTAGAGGGGAAGCACGGAACAATAGTTTTCCAAGGCAGAGGGAACAGCAAACGCTAACCTAAGGTACAGAGCCCCTGACTTCCACTATTAAAATGGCAGAGGAAAAACAGTGCTGCTCTCTTCTATCAGAAATTGCCTCAACGCAACAAGGCCAATAGCAAAACACGAAATCTCAGCTACATCAAACCATAGCACACAGAGAAGCATTGTCAAAGGCTTGTCGGCAGACAGGAAGCCTGTAAGTGTGGACTTCAGCTGGGAGAAGCCACGTTTAAATTGATCATACATAGGATGTGATGGTATAGACGATTCCCACCAGCCCGGAGCACGGCTTTGGTGCTGTCACCGGCAAAGCCTCCCACCTAGAGTTAGTCCAGGAACAATGCCTTCCATGTTATACCGATTGGGAGAAGCCTGACTCAGAAGAGAAGCAGGTGTATGGCTCCATTTACATGAACAGCTAGAGCAGGCAAAACTTATCTAGGTGATGGGTCGGTGGTTTCCTGGGGAAGGGGCTGGGGCTGGAAATTGACAGCCTAGACACGAGAGACCTTTCTGGAGAGATGGAAATGCTCTGTATCTCCATTAGGTGTATTCGATAGACATTTGGCAAAAGTCATTGACTTGTATAATTAAAATGTACGAATTCTGCGGTAGGTAGATTGTTCCTTAATACATGTGTTATAAATAATAAAAATAATAAAATACACCTTATACCCTTTCTTGAATAGAAAAAAAGGTGGGAGACATTATTCCAGCAAATTGCACAAGACTGGTGCCATGTTTTTAGTTTTTTGAGTTCTTATTGCAGTAAGAACACTTAGCATGAAATCAATTCTCATAACAAATTTCGAAGCACATAATACACATTGTTAATTGTGGGCAAAGTGTTGTACAGCAGATTTCTAGATCTTCTTCATCTTGCATAATTGAAGCTTTAAACTGTTGAACAGGAGCCCCCCATCCCTGGCAACCATCATTCTATTCTCTGTTTCTATGAGTTGGACTATTTTGGATTCCTTGTGTAAGTGGAATCATCATGTACTATTTGCCATTCTCTGACTGGTTTATTTCACTTACCATGATGTCCCCCAGGTTCATATACATTGTCACATATGTCTGGCTTTCCTGTTTTTCAAGACTGACTTATATTCTGCTGTATGTATACACCACACTTTCTTTATCAGTTCGTCTGTCCAATTTGAGAAGGACAAACAGAAAAGTATAATCCAATCTTCCTCATATAGACAGATGCAAATTATGAGCAAAATAAATCCAGGAATATTTAAAAACTAATCTATCATGCCTGATTGCAAGATTAGTTCAACATTAGAAAATCAGTACGTCACCACAATAACTGATTAAAAGAGAGATCTTACCCTCGTTTTAAGAAACGAGGTTTGCAGAAAACCAAATGGTATAATTTGACATCCAGCCATGATAAAACTCTTAGCTTGGTTATGGAAAAGTACCTTCTTCGATAAAGAGCACCTAAAAAAAAAAAAACAAACCTGGAGTCAATTTAATGTTCAAACATTGAAAACTTCACCATGTGATATCAAGACCAAGGCAAAAGTGTTTGCTTTCACCATATTTCAACATTAAACTGGAAATTCTAGGCAGCAGAGTGAGATAAGAAAAGAAGTAAACATATGAGAATTGGATAGGAAAAAAAAAAGTAATCGTTATCTGTAGATGAGGTCATTGTGCACTTAGAAAACTGAAAAGAATCTCTAAATAGGTTATGAGGTTGCTTGTTTATGCACAAAGTTAATGTATAAAATTTGTGGATATTAATAGAGCAATAAATAAATTATAGCTAAAATGTTATCATGAAAACAATAGAGTAGATGGGGAAG
Organism: Puma concolor; assembly: GCF_028749965.1. Classification (NCBI taxonomy): domain Eukaryota; kingdom Metazoa; phylum Chordata; class Mammalia; order Carnivora; family Felidae; genus Puma; species Puma concolor. The sequence continues at coordinate 137,369,873 of NC_141673.1, read as the reverse complement.
AGACTGACAACCATTTTTCTAGTTTTTTGAGGTATAACTGACAGATAAAATTGTAATATATTTAGAGAGTACAACATGATGATTTGCTATACATATACACTTGTGAAATGTGTATGACTTCTACAGTCAAGTTAATTAACATATCCATCACCTCACAAAATTCCATTCTGGTTCTGTTTTGTTTTGTTTTTTGGTGAGAATGCTTAAAATCTAGCCTGTGAGCAAATTTACAGCATACAATATGGTGTGATTAACTATAGTCACCGTGCTGTGCCTTAGATCCCAGAAGTTATTCATCTTATGCTGGAAGATTATGCCCTTTGACCAACCTCTTCCCCTTTCCCCCCATCCTCTGACCCCCGGTGGCCAATTTTCTACTCTCTGTTTCTATAACTTTGAGGTTTTGTTATGTTTTTTGCCCTTTCTAGATTCCCGTATAAGTTTGTCTTTCTCTGTGACTGGTTTATCTCACTTAGCACAAATGCCCCCCAGGCTCATGCATATTATTGCACGTGGCAGGCTTTCCTTCTTTTCTAAAGCTGAATAATATTCCATATTGCATATATAACATATTCTCTTTATCCGTTCACCATTGACAAGATCTTGGCTCTTGTGAACAACGCCATTTTAAAGGCAATTATTTCAGGGTTTTCCCCAATCCTGCTCGAGGACTGGTATTTTCAGAGTGTGAGATGGAAACATTGATCAGTACAAGTAATGCTAACTACAACTCACCATTTAGGGTGACAGGATGGCTTGCTGATGTCAGCTAATCAGTATTGACAGACATCCTTTGGCCTTTGCCTGAACACCGGATAGCAGAGCGAGAGCAACTGTGTTCAGCAGCTGTTTCTTTTTTCATCTTGGAGTCCTTGCTTTTGAAAAATCAGATTTGCAGTTAATAAAAAGTAAGGAGACTGTTTCTAAACCTTTTGATTAGAAGAGGGGTGAACATGGGGCGCCTGGGTGGCACAGTCGGTTAAGCGTCCGACTTCAGCCAGGTCACGATCTCGCGGTCCGTGAGTTCGAGCCCCGCGTCAGGCTCTGGGCTGATGGCTCAGAGCCTGGAGCCTGTTTCCGATTCTGTGTCTCCCTCTCTCTCTGCCCCTCCCCCGTTCATGCTCTGTCTCTCTCTGTCCCCAAAATAAATAAACGTTGAAAAAAAATGTTTTTAAAAAAGAAGAGGGGTGAACATCTCTATCAACGGGACGAGTAACTCCTTTACTGCTTTCTTACATCCATTCCTCCGTTCTGTCTCTTCAGACTTTTTTCCACTCAGGAAGTACCTACTGGGCACATACTGTGGGACTGAGGCATAGTCCCAATCTTGGGGACTCATATTCTAGTGGGAGGGGCTGGAGAAATGGATTAGCTTGCTAGGGCTGTGTAATAAATGGGGGGTTAAATAACAGAACAGATGCGGGGGTTAAATAACAGAAAGTTATTTGTTCACAGTTCTGGAGGCTGGAGGCATGAGAGCAAGGCATTGGCTTGTAGACTAGCTGCTTTTTCTGTGTCTTTCTATGGGTTTCCCTCTGTGCATGTCTATGCCGTAACCTTCTCTTCGTGTCAGGACATCAGCCATATTGCTTTGGAGCCCACCCCTGTGACCTCATTTAACATTAATCACCTCCATAAAGACCCTATTTCCGAATACGATCACATTCCGAGGTACTGAGAGTTAGGACTTCAACATATGAATTTTGGAGGGTGGGATACAATTAAGCCCATAGCAAAAGGTAAATGACTTAACTGTCCTGTAACATGCCTCTGGGAGCTAGGGTGTCTAGAAAGCCTTCCGAGGGTAGGTAATGTGAACGAGATCTGGAAGAATGAGTCTGCTTTCTCCAAGGGAAGAAGTAAGCACAGGACATTCTAGAAAGAGGGAATAGCATGGGCAAAGATCAGAAGCCATGAGTTCATAGCGGGTTTGGAAAACATGGTAGGAAGTAGAGGACGTTCACACTGAGGTGGTTACAGCAGCAGCCATAATCGTTGGCATTATATTTGGAGAAGAAAATTGCAAACTCAGTGGGACAGCCTGAGTAATTTGATTGCATCAACCCCCACAGCCCATCCTATCTAAAGGCGTTCTCTGTAGAGCCATTTACTTTGCTTATTTGGTTGTTAAATTACCGCCTGTTCCTGCTGATGGGTTTGCAGAGAAATTCACAGATGTTGCTGATATTTTCAACCTAGCCATGTTGGTTTTGAACAGTGACTGGTTTTGTCTCTTGTGAAAAAAAATACCTGCTTGCACAGCATCCTTGGAAAGAGACACTATAAGGTCAATATATTTTTGTTAGATGCTCAAGCTACTGATTGAAATCGCATTTTGCTATATACCTTTGCCCTCCTTTCTAACAGATGGAGACATGTCAACTCTGGGTAAATATGGTAGCTTTTTTTTCCCCCCTTGTCAGACAAAAGCAGCTCTTGAAACTAAGCCTATTTGATGTGCTTTTTTGTTGTTATTTTTCTACAGGTTAAAAAAACAGATGAAGAGTGACCTGATCATGTCACTTTTCAGTGTTTTTCCAACTTGAACAAAGCTTTTCATTCCTTAGAAACACCACCACAATACTATCAGAGACAACAGGCTTATTAATGAATATTAGGGAGTTGGCTAATTTCTGGGATTTTTATCCATTGTGTTATCGTAGCCTAAGGAAATTTAAGTATTAAAATGCGTTTTCAATGATTAGTTGTAGAAAATCTACAGGCTGAGTTTCTGATGCAATGAAAATCCTAACGATCATTTACCAAAAGCTTAAGTAACAGAATCTTGATGAATTAAACTCAAAGCAGAAGGGGAAGAACAATATAAAAGAGTTATTGCACATTTCAAGATTGTTTGGGAGAATTTTTGAATGAGAAGATAGAAAGTGGACATCCCAAGTGACTTGAGTAGAATCATGCGAAACAAATAAAAAACTCTTTCAGTTTGTTATTTTCTTCTTAAGTCAGGGGAAAGCAGTGGAGAAACCACATCCGTGGACATTGATTTGGCCATTCCTAGATGACATGAGTTAGAATTTCCTACAGAAATGTAAAAGTTTCATGGAGACATTTAAGTTCTAACCAAAGTTAGGTTCTAACCCAATGTAAAAATTTCATGGAGACATTTAAGTTCTAAGCAGCTGCTACAACTGTAGCTAGGAAATTAGCTGATGCTCAAGTGTGTGGTCATAGATTTTTTAATATTTTTTTGATAATCTGGAAAATAAAACTAAACAAATTTTAAGCTTCATTTAATTGGTCACTTATTAGAGGGATTTTGTAAATACAATTCCTACAATAGACTATGAAGTCGGTATCGTTTCTCCCATTTTACATAAAAGGAAATTGACAGCTGGAAACTATACACAATTTGCTAAAACGGTAGAATGTGGGTTTGGATGCAGATTTGACTCCAACTCTGTGTTCTGATGCCCTTCCCATGGTACACGGTAAGCATACAAAGAATATTTGTTGAGTGAATATTTTTATAGTATTAAGTATATAAAATAAAAAGGAAAAAATAAAATACCTCAGTCCATCCTCCCATTGCAGATTTTAAAGCCTTTTTCCTGCTCCGTCCTTACCTGCTGAATTATTTTAACTCTTTAATATATTAGGTGGCTAATCTTAGAAGATCTTCTGAGTCTTGGGATCTAGAGGTGATTTCTGTAAAGAACAGTGACTTTTTTTTCCCCAGAAAAATCAGTGGTGGAGGACATGACTGATTCAGTTGGTAAAACATGTGACTCTTGATTTCGGGATTGTGAGATCGAGCCCCACGTTGGGTGTGGTTTATTTAAAACTAAAATCTTTAAAATAAAAAACAACGGAGGATTGATGGAGGGATGTGGGTAGGGGTGGGCTAGATGGGTGGTGGCATTAAGGAGGGCACTTGTAATGATGAGCACTGGGTGTTATATGTAGGTGATGAACCACTGAATGCTACTCCTGAAACAAATATCACATTGTATGTTAACTAACTGGAATTTAAATAAAAATTGGAAAAGAAAAAAAGAAAAAAGAAAGAAAAAAATCCACGGAGGCTGCAGCCTTTTGCTTTTCCTGCATTCCAGAACTATTTAAAGTTCCCATATTCACGTTCTACTCTACCCAAGGTATGGGGGCAGCAGCTGTGTGGTTTAAGAGCAGACTGTGTTCTTCTTTGTGTCTCCTATATGCCCTGAGTTATTTTCTTACTGCTTCTGATCTGAAAAATTCAAGCATCATCATCATCATCATTATTTAGACAGAGAGGGAGAGAGAACACAAGGAGGGGAGGGGCAGAGAGAGAATCCCAAGCTGGCCTCACGCTGCCAACAGAGAGTCAACTGTGGGGATCAAATCTACAAACCATGAGACCATGACCTGAACCGAGATCAAGAGTTGGACATTTAAGCGACTGAGTCATCCAGGAGCCCTTCAAGCATTACTGACAGAAATTAGTTAATAAATAAGTTTGAGTAAGACTTTACTGCTTGTGGATTTCTAATTCCAATCTTTATATTCCTCTAGTGTCTAGTCCCACCCTATCTCCCCAAGTTTATCTCCTTCTATTTCCATAAATGTCCTCTCCTACACCAGCTGACTAGTTATTTTTTGGCTGCACCATGTATATTCCCATGCCACACTTTGCCCAAGACAGTCCTCAGCCTGGAATCTTCTGTCTACTTCTCTGCCTGTGCAATCCTGCTTTGTACCTCCAGTCAAGTTCCACCTCTTCCCTGGAGGGTCACTCTGAAGATAATGAGCCTTTATTCACATCATTTATTTAGCTTTTAGAATACGCTGTTTTGTGGTATTATTTTAACTTTTGCCCTTGGGTCTTCTCTTTATCGGTTTAGTCCTGTAAGCAGGTGTTATTGTTGTTCCTGCTTAATCTTCCCCAACATTTAGATCGTATTTTGAGAAAGTACACACCCAGAAAAAACATGCAGATAAGGTTATTGATATTGTGGGTGATGCTGGGAATGAACAATTTGTCTCAGTTTTTTAAAGATAATGAACCGGGGCGCCTGGGTGGTGCAGTCGGTTAAGCGTCCGACTTCAGCCAGGTCACGATCTCGCGGTCCGTGAGTTCGAGCCCCGCGTCAGGCTCTGGGCTGATGGCTCAGAGCCTGGAGCCTGTTTCCGATTCTGTGTCTCCCTCTCTCTCTGCCCCTCCCCCGTTCATGCTCTGTCTCTCTCTGTCCCAAAAAAAAAAAACCAAAAAAACAAAAAAACAAAAAAACGTTAAAAAAAAAAAAAAAAAAAGATAATGAACCAAAGATTGAACTTGAAGTTAAAACAATCTGTTGGTTCTAAAACCTAATGAAAACAACCTCCAGCTGACCAACCATCTGGGCAGAGTCAGTCGCTCTGTTATTAGAATTTAAGTCATTATAAAGGATGGATGAGACTCCCCACAGCAACTATGTAGCTTAGAGTTGTAACTCCTCATGGACCCTTCGCTCATGGCTAACCCCAATAATTTAGTGTGGCATTTTTCTTAGCTTGGATTTCCCGATAGAAGCAGAACTAGAGATAAGAATTTTTTCTATTTTTAATTCAAGTTAGTTAACATACAGTGTCATCTTGGCTTCAGGAAAAATTAGAATTTTTATGGCAATAATTTGAGAAGAGGTTTCAGAGGATAGGAATGGAGGGTTGAGGGGGTGAAAGAGGGAATCCGTGAAAGCGTTGTTGAGCTATGGGCTCTGGACAACTGAGGCTCAACCCCAAGGGTCATCTGAGGAACAGTGTAGGATGTTCTTCAGAGTTGCCTGTGCAAGACAGAAATGGAGTACTTAACCACTGGCTCCCAGCCCAAGGTCAAGGGTTGCCCCAACAGTTTGCCCACTGGAAGAAGGGCTAGTCCAGTTCCCGCAGACACCCCTCACGGCAGAAGCAAAGATGCCCCTGGACAGAAGACAAGAGATGCACAATGCAGGTGAAGTGAGGTGCAGACAGACCCCACTTGTGCACAGGTAGTTGCAGGGAAAAAGGCCAGAGCAAAAGACGTGAGGTGACATCTGACTTGTGTTCTTTCCTATTCAACTCATATATGACCTCAGAATCCTCTCAGCGCAGCGTTCCAGAAAGCTTATATCAGTCCACTGGAGTTGGCACGTGAATAAACCAAGTTGCTCTCTCCAGAACAGATGATCGAAAACAGTGTGGAAGCAAGGTCTTGTGTGTGCCCGTGTGTTAACCCGGTACTGAAACACGTGTGGATTTCCTACGTGGGTTCTCATGGGAGTCAGCACTTATTCTGGAATGATAGGGAAATTTTGGCCTCCTTAGAGGACCAGGCAAGAAAGCCAGGCCAAAGAAGACACACGCTATTGGCAGCAGAAACCATAGACGTTTCCAACACTGCTCAGGAGTCCTCGGCTACGTATCCGGGGCGGGAGTGGGGGGCACTGAATGGTAACATCTGAATGCTTCTGAACAGTCTATGAGAATCGGTAAAATATTTCAAGCCAGTTTACCGAGTCAGTTACAATCTGTTTCAACCCCTCCTGGTCTCAGGAAATCTTTTCCCCCAATTACCATACACCACAAGCGTCTGTGACTAATTTCTGGATTATTAAGATGGATTATCCAAGTTGATAAATATTATCTGTGAAAGATGCTAAGCAAAGAGAGAGGCATATGAATACGAACATTGATTATTCGGAATTCCCATCTGTTCTCCAAGAAACCGTTAAGGTGCGCAATTGTACTTTGAATCATTGTTGACGAGGTGTTTCGCAAAGAACCCCTCCCTGGAACCGTGTCTTAGGTAATAAACGTAAGAAGATGTGCCAGCAGATTACCAAGTAATCAGTAGCGCAACACTGACAAAAGAAGCCTTTAATTGGAGACAGGGCTACCTAGGCAGCCACATATGCTAATCTTGTAACTCTAGGAAAAGGTCTGATGCCAATCACCCAGTGTTTAAGACCCAGAAGAACCCTGTGGTTTGTGGCTAGACTTGAATAACGGAGAGAAAATTTGGAGGCCATTTCCTCACTGAATTCCTCATTGGATTTGTAGAAATATCCAAGTATTTCTAGGAAACACATTGGCTTCTAGACGGAGTAACTGGGGGAGAGAGGGGTATTATCTAAGATTTGAGTCTGGGGGCTTAGAGGTAGCTTCTCTGTAAAGGAATACAAATCTCCGACATACATCCAAATAAATGACACAGGCTAGTCATTCTTGGTGTGAGCGGGCCAAAGGAGCAAAGGTTTCTGTTTGCAGAGAGCACGGGAGATGTTAAAACAGCTCAGGTACCCCTGTTACAAGCAACGACGAAGTAAGAACCCTTCTCTTGCCTTATTGTAAAATTCTGAGGTAATTTGGGGAGTTCAGTGTAAAGCAACAGCACAACATGTGAAACTGCTTATGAATTATGTTTTCACTCATATATGGATCCTGAGAAACTTAACAGGAGACCAGGGGGGAGGGGAAGGGGGAAAAAAGTTACAGAGAGGGAGGAAGGCAAACCGTAAGAGACTCTTAAATACTGAGGGTTGATGGGGGGTAAGGGGTGATGGGCATGGAGGAGGGCACCTGTGGGGATGAGCCCTGGGTGTTGTCTGGAAGCCAATTTGACAATAAATGATACAGAAAAAAAACAATAAATAATAATAAAAAAAAGAAACTGCTTATGGAAAAATCGAAAAAGGTGTAGAGGGGAAAGAAAAGTCTTCGTCACTTGAGAATCTGTGCCAACGTGGGCCACTGGGGGCTCACGGGGACCATTGGTCTTACATAAATCACAAGGCTCCATATGTTCGATTTGTCAGAAGCACGCCTGTTCGCCAACGTCTTCACATGTGTGCTTCCCGATTTAAATGTCGTCTTAGTTGATTTGATATTAAGTAATTATTCTTCACAAGTTCTCTTAGGGATTCGTCGTACAATTCTCGGAGTTAAAGGTAGACATAAATGAAAGTCAAATTTGTTCGTTTGCAAATGCTAACGAATTCAGCATAACCAAGCATTATCCTGTGAAGATTGATGGAAACTTCATAAACCAGACATTTTTTTTTTTCACGCAGCTGCCACGAGTGAGTTTCCAGTGGCGGAGAAAAACACAATTTGCATATGCAAACCAGGACGGCCTGAACAATGTCTTAATTGTTGTTATTTAAATGAGGCGTGATGAATTAGCATTCGCGGGGCATGCTAGCTTTTGCTCAGTTAATTGTATGGATACAAACTTCCAAATAAAAACAGTGCATATTTGCCAACTTCAACATAAACTGAGAATTCTTAAATCCAGAAGTTAGTCTGAGGGAATTTCCCTCTGGTAGGAACCATTTCTCTCTCCCTGTTGGTCCCACTGCCTATCTTGACTAGAGGGCAGAAACCTTGTTCGCCTTTCTTTCTGGAATAGAACTGGAGGGCTTAAAAAAAAATAAGATAAAAGTTACTGTGAAGGAATATCTAAAACACACAAAGGTGACAATGGAACACAATTCAAAGTTCAAGTTTCTGACAGAGGAACCCGGGCCCTGAGGCTGAGTTGTTTTTCCTCGCTTACCTTCCTCACTTGCAAGGCAGCTGGTCTACCTCTCTCTCAGGACTGTTCCTTCCTTCTCCCAGCTCACTGGCAGGAAGAGATTCCTGGCGTGTCCCCAACTCACCAGTGCAGCCATTTGGCTCAGGTTACTGGCACCACAGTTTTCCAGACAGGTCCTTGATGGTACTCTTCATTCAGGAATCCTCAAGGGACAGGAGCCAACCCTGGGCATTGGTTTCTTTCCCACATACTTCCCAGAGAAAATGCTGGGGTGGTAAGAATTACATCTCCTGGAACCCCTTTGCTGTTTTTTGTTTGTTTTGTTTTGTTGGCTATGATTTGGACCCACTGAGCAGAAACATCTGCTTAGGGTCTGAATTTGCGGTGGGCAACAAACCCCCTTTCTGGTTGTGTGGATCCTGGCCACAGCGTGGTTCTGGAACCAGTACGGACGTGTAAAGGCAGCTATTTTCCTGCGGTCAGCAGCCTCTTGATGTGTGACTGCGGCAGAAAACAGGAGCTCTCCCGACTGCCAGGTCCTGCAGTGTAATTTAAAAGTTGTTCTTCGAAGCACAGCCCAGAATTTGTTTCTGCAGTTTCCCTAATGACCCCGAAATGTGTTTAATAGCCTGTGATAAGAGTCTTTCTTACTTAAACCAGCTAGAGTGGAGTCTATCTTCTGTAACTGAACTTTTACCCTAATAGTAATTAGTATCAGTATTCCCAAGAAAATGAGGGCATCTGGGGATGGTGATCTTCTCTGGTTGGATGTGAAAGCAATAAAGATACGATACCCTCAGAATATGGGCGACCTGTTTTTCACTGTGCCGGAAAGCTTCATGAACACAATATCTGCTACGTGCAAGATTTAAAATCTATTTTTAATAAATAGAGAACCTTAAAAAGCGTTTCTTATGGGGTGATGCCTCTAAAAATCGGAGGCACGGGCTACCTTTGTGCGCTGCTGAATTACAACAGAGGCTGTGCATTTCCAGCCTCACACCGTCATTTTTTGTGTGTGAAAATAGAACCAAGTTAGGAAAAAGAAGATGGGAGGGAGGATGATTCGGTAGAGTCAAACCCTAACAAAGCTTCTTCACCAGCAAGGGCAGAGCCTCCTTCTGTGAGGTGACGATCTAACAAGGGGATGCCTATTTGCTCCGGGATTTCTCCATTCCTTCAGTGGTGGAGTCAGGGTCCCGGTAAAGCTCGGGGAATAACCACGGAGTCTTACCTGAAGGGAACAGGCTCACACACTCAACAAATTGCCGGATTTTGCTAGTTCGTATCGACAGAAACCAGGCAAGAACGGGAACGAGATTCTAAAGGTCATGGAAGAAAAGAACATAATTCTAGATTAGGCTGAGTTTATCAAATAGGGGCCCTTCTTGAGATTCTGGATTCAGTGTGTTAGCTTGAATAATTGAGAATGGTTCTCAACGTTTGCTCGGACGGCTGACTGAAACTTGGACTTGGGAAGTTGTAGCCCACGCTAACGGACTTAGCGATGTCAGAATTGCCTTGGCTTAAGGCACACAAAAGAACCAAAACACTTAAGGAGATAAAAATGCTAGAGTGGATTTATCATGTTGAACTCATTCACCCCTTGCATTAATTACCTATTGGTGCTGTAGGGGCGCCTGGGTGGCGCAGTCGGTCAGGCGTCCGACTTCAGCCAGGTCACGATCTCGCGGTCCGGGAGTTCGAGCCCCGCGTCGGGCTCTGGGCTGACGGTGCAGAGCCTGGAGCCTGTTTCCGATTCTGTGTCTCCCTCTCTCTCTGCCCCTCCCCCGTTCATGCTCTGTCTCTCTCTGTCCCCAAAATAAATAAACGCTGAAAAAAAATTTTAAAATAAAAAAATAAAAAAAAAATGATTACCTATTGGCGCTGTAACAAATTGCCACACATTTAGTGGTTGTAACAGCACAAATATATTAGGTTATGGTTCTAGAAGTCAGAAGTACACAAATCAAGGTATTGGCAGGGCTGTGTTCCTTCGGGATGCTCTGGGGGAGTGCCTGTCCCTTGTCTTTCCAGCTTCTAGGCACCACTGCGTTCTTTGACCCGTGTCTCCCCTCTCCCTCTTCAAGGCCCGCCGTGGAGAGTCTTCAGATCTCTCTGCCTCTCCGTCCCCCACCAACACACACACATAACTGTGCTTTCAGAGTCCTGTCTCCTTCTCCAACCTTGAGCCTCCTGGTTCCCTCTTACAAGGACCCTCGTGATCACATCGGGTTCACCTACTAATCCAGCATAATCCCCCCATTTCCATAATCTTAACCTAACCGCATCTGCAAAGTCCCTTTGCAAAGAGGACCATTAGGTCCTTCTGTACGACGTTCAACAATTTCACCACATTTCCCCCGATAAACACGTCCCATGTGTGCCTCAGACCTGTGCAGCTTGTAGGAATCAATTTATACTCTATGTGGAAACCGAGGCTCAGGAAGGGGAAATCACTTGCCCAAGGTCACGCAAGCTCTTATTGAGAACTGGGACAAGAATCTGGGGTCCTGACTCCCAGCCTGGTGTTCTGGCAACAATATACTATCCAATCATAGAGCCACTCAAGGCATATACAAGGCTCATGAAATAAGGCAAGCCGTCTCTGCACGTGATAAGATACACCTCAGATACGCCCAGCCCCATGACGCACCCAGACACCCCAAGATGAGAAGAGGCAGATCCCCGTGCGTAGCGTGCCCTCTGCCTTTACACCCTTGCCTCACGTATCACGGGCAGGGCATCCTGAACCGGCACCTGTCACATTCGATAGTCACCCAAGGGAGGTGACACTACCCGGGGGAATGCCACTACACATCGTGAATGAAGCAGAGCTGCAGATACGCATGTGGATAAATTCTACAATATGACATTGCAAAGACACAGCAAGTCGAAGCAAATTAAAGGTGAAGACGCATACAACATGGCATAACACACAAAGTTTAAAAAAATATAAAGCAATACTATACAGTTTTAAGAGTAGTTGCATATATAATTTAAGTACAAAGAAGTGTCTAGGAACGACAGCCCTTAAATTGAAGAAAGTGGTTCCCTTGGGCGGAAGCTGGGTCAGAACGAAAGCACAAAGGGAAAGTGGGTTAGGGTAACAGTGCCTCGAATTCATGGCTGCAAATCCAATTAAGAGTTTGGCTTTTTGTAGGCAGTTTTATCCAGTGCTCCAAGAGCCGTTTCCAGTGCTGGGATCAGTCCGGGTGGGGAGAGGGGTGGAAAATCCTGGCTTCAGCTCAGCTCTGTCTAGATAAACTGGAAACTTGCCCTGACAGTTTTTTTCCTCTATTGTGCAAGGCAGGGCCAAGTGATGTCATTGGGGCGTGCAGATGTCTCTGTCCTCTTCTTTGACAAGTGCCAAGAAAAATGATCTTTGCAATCAAGTGATGCTCCCTCCCCCAACCCAGATCTGCCATTTCTATACATGTGGCCACAGGCCAGATTCCTGAAACCTCTAGAACCCCCTTTTATCAAGAGAAAAGATGTCTTGCTGATTTCAGCTTCAGGAGGGAGTGCTGGTTTATCTCCAGGTTATTAGAGAGGCTGGTTCACACCTCAGTTCTGTGATTAGGGCATGCGTGCGCACGCGCGCGCGCGCACACACACACACACACACACACACACAGCAAATTAATTCATTCCTTCCCGCCTTCTTTTATTCATTGATGTATTTGTTCATTTAGGAGCAAATATTTGCTGAGCATCCATTCAGAGACTACAGAAGCAGAGATTAAAGACAACAGAGGTGACAGACCAGAGAACAGACGGCTGTCGTGCGACCTTGAGCAGCCGTGGAGATGAGAAGGGAGGGAGACGGGACCCCCGCGAAGGATCACCTCACGCAGATGGAGGAGGGCCGTCTGGGGAAAGTTCCAGCAAAGGGAACCCCCGAGATAGTGTTCAGGGATGAGCGGGAGACAGATGGCAAAGTGTCAGCAGCAATTCCCGAAGGAGCGGCAGGTGGAAAGCCGAAGGGCTACAGGAGAGTGCGGTGCACTCTGGGAACTGCAGACCCAGGTCTGGGTCGCAACGACCAGAGCAGATGGGTTCGAATCGGGACGGTGCTCTTCCTCAGTTTCCCCGAGAAAGCATGCACGCCACTACCGCTCCCGTATGTAGAGTACCTATGACATGCTGGGCATTGCATTTTACACACCTTCCCATTTAATCTCTCAAATACCCCATTTTACAGACAGGAAAGCCGTCTAGCCGAGATCTGACCTTGATTTACCTGCCTTCTTTCCACTCTCTGTCCTTGACAGCAGGCCCACGGGGGATTGAAAGATCTGCCCTGCCTGCGGCACAGTTACTGCGATAATCAAAGCATGCAACGTAGGTAAACACACTTGGAGAACTAGCAAATGCTTTATATATGAAGTTTGGTTTTTACCACACAAACCGTTAAGACGAAACCTAGGGTTGGTTATAACGCACTGATAATTCACACTTTGTTTTCAGCTGTTGTGAGGCCAGGGATCAGAGGGATCAGAGAAAGAAGGGAGGAAGTTTACATTAAATCCCATACACTGTAATATCCCCAAAGCATGGGCTGCCCCTGCCCTCGTTTATGAGGCGCGAGATCATCTGTAGAGGATCTATTGGTTTGTGAACTTTATCTCGGGGAATTCAAGCTGGAACGAATTCCCATCCGTGCTTATCGTATAACAGTAATGATGTCTCTGGTGGCAGGGGGCAGGGAGAAGACTTCAGGAACTGGGAAGGGTGCTAGGTGACAGCACCTTCTAGATTCATACTAATAAAATAAAGTTTTCCAGTGAAACCCAGGGTTGGGAAGGACATATGTATGGCTTTGTGTTTAGCATAGTATGGCCCAGAACTATACTGTAAGCAAGACTGTCTTTAAAATTTGCAGGGTCTAGGGCAAAATAAAAGCACAATAGGGGCGCCCGGGTGGCTCAGTTGGTTGGGCGTCCAACTCTTGATTTTGGCTCAGGTCATGATATTTTCCATATATTTTGATTATATGTTTATTTGTGTGACGATTTGTTTTATGTCTGTCTTCATCAATGGCATATAAGCTTCATACTGTGTTCATCACTTCATATATACCACCTAGCACAGCTCCTGCCATTTAATAATGCCCAATAAATATGGATTGAATGGAGGCTGTGTTGAATCACCTTACTGTATTGGCAGGGGGGTCGTATTCATCCACAAAAGGATCAATTTCAGGCCGAGTAAGTGTTGGGTCAGTGATTGTGTGCTTATAGGTATACGCATGGGGGTGGTTTTGAGAAGCCTAGTGGGGACAGGGATAATTTTCTTGCCCTCATGTGTAGTGTAAGGCACCCAAACCAGAGTTGCATTAAGAAAATATTTAAAAGACAGAGTCATATTACTTGAGGGAAAAAACCCAGAAAATGGCTATCTGGAAGAAGTGGAAATAGTTAGGATACGTTCAGATTATGGACACTTGGCTGAAAGCCAAGCACGGTATCCAGAGCTACTTGATTTCGCTGAGAACCAGGAAAGGGTTAGTTTGTCTTGCACTAGCACTGGACTAGTTTAGCCAGTAGAAGATAGTCCAATAAAAGCTATGCGTCACTGGACTACATTAATAAGGAGGCTGGTAATAAATCTAATCAGAAGGGGGAAGGGAGAGTTTGGGAGCCGAAAGTAGAACAGAGGAACAAGGAGATGGGGTTTTCCCAATCAACTTACTGTTTGTTCCTTTTCTTTTTGTTTTTTTTTTTTATTCATCTATTCCCAAGTACCCCAAAACAAATTACTTTCACTACAAGGATTAGTCTCTGCCAACACTCTTCAGCAGATAATGTGGGGAATTTGTACCCTGGAGTTGAGGCCAGCTTCATGGGCATGCAGCCTGCACACAGGACCCCAGGCTCACAAGGGCAACACACTTGATTTGATCTTCTCCTGTTGCCATCTTGAAATTCAAATAATTTTCAAACAAGGGATACTGCATTTTTAATTTTATTTTTTTAATGTTTATTTATTTATTTTGTGGGAGAGATCGAGAAAGAGAGAGAGAGAGAGAGAACAGAGCAGGGAAGGGTCAGAGAGAAGGAGAGAGAAAATCTTAAGCAGGCTCCACACTCTCAGCACAGAGCCCAACATGGGGCTTGAATCCACAAATCATGAGATCAAGAGTCGGATGCTTAACCAACTGAGCCACCCAGGCACCTTTAGCTAAGACAGGCAACAGTCTAGGCAATATGTGATGATCCTAAGGCAAGAATTTATCTCATGGATTTGAGGATATAAAAGAAAATTAAAATGACCAAAGCCTTTTGAGTTAGAGATTGAGTTTAGAGGGTCAGGTAAGGTCCAGAGTACATAGGTAGAAACAACAGGATGTATGAATCTGAAGCAATCTACAGAGTGGACTACACTGGTTATCAAACTATTGTGTCTTAGCTTCAAAGCCATCCTTCCACATTCACGTTTTTGATGCTGAGATGGAGACCCTCCATCACCACAGCATTGCTTCCTCAGCCCCCAACTTGTGCTCTGTCAGAAGGAGACATTAAAGGGAGACTGGAAGGCTGGGGGGAGAAGAAGGGACCTGCTCCTTCCTGTTCCTGTCAGCATTGCCCTAGTCAAGATTCTCCACCTTGGCTCTAACAGTGATCTTCAGTTTGCAGCTTTCCTAAGGCTCCCAGATTCAGCCTCATTTCCACCCTCATCCTCACCCCCCGGGGGCTAGCAACAACTTACTAGTCACCCCATGGAATATCTCTTCCAAGCTTCTCCTAACCCCAAGCTTTTAATAATTCCAACCTTATCCCCGTGTCTCCCCAAGCCATAGGGCTGAAGGTATGTCCTGAATTTATTATCATTGTGATATCTCAATATTTCTTTTTTGCCTTTTCAGAGTCTATGACATCTGGCTGGAATTCTTTATATTAAATTCTTTCTATTAAAAGAACTAGTGGGGCTACTGCCTTGTAAATAGACCCTTAACTGGTATAGATGAAGGTAAGGAAGGGAGTCAAGAGTGAGTTTCCGATTTCTAGCTTACTTTGGGTGGAAAATGCCATTTATCGTGATGGGATGACTTTGGTAAAAAATTTTTGCTATGTGGCAGGAGCAAAAGTTTAGTTTCAGACACGGGACGTGTGAAATGCCTTTGAGATATCTAAATGGAGTTAAACATGTTTGTTGGATAGACACATTTAGATGTATGGCTGGCAAAAGCAGATGAATCTACATAGGAGACAAAGTTTGGAGAAAAACAAGAAAGGTTTGTGATCCGGAAGCCAAGAGGATAATGTGTTACAAGAAGAAGATGTGTGTTATTGACATAAGAATAGATGTAGAGATCAAAAGAATAGAATTAGGAATGCAGAAAAATTCTTCACACTAATTGTCAATTGATTTTTAACAAGGTTGCCAAAGCAATTCAATGAAGAAAGAAAAGTTTTTCAACAAATGGTATCAGGACACCTGGAAGTCTAGAAGAAAAAGAACATTGTTGGACCCTTACCTCAACACCATTATGCAACAATTAACTCAAAATACACGTAAATGCAGGAGTTAAAACTATAAAACTCTTAGAAGAAAACAAAGGGATAAATCTTTGTGACTTTGGATTAGGCAATGATTTCTTCATTATGACACTAGAAACACAGGCAACAAAAGGAAAAAAAATAAATTGAATTTCATCAAAATTTAAAACTTTCAAGTTTCAAAGAACACAACTCACAAAATGGGAGAAAATATTTGCAAATTAGGTATCGAATAAGTGACTCGTATCTACAATCTATAAATAGCACAATTCAATAATAAAAAGGTAAGTAACCCATTTTTAACCAGCAAAGGATTCCAATAGCCATTTCTCTGAAATAGATAGAAAAATGACCTATAAGCACCAGAAAATTGCTTATTAATCATCACGGAAATCCCAGTCCAAACCACAATGGCATGCCACTTCACAGCTGCTAGGATGGCAATAATCAAAAAGATGTTAAAATGTGGGGAAATTAGAGCCTTTATTCATCACCAGTGGGAATGTAAAATGACACAGCCACTTTGGAAAACAGTCTGGTGGTTCCTCAAAAGGTTACACATAGAGCTACCATTTGGCTCAGTAATTCCTCTCCTGGGTCTGTACCCAAGAGAAATGAAGAAGAAATAAAATATGATATGCCCATAAATATTACTGGGTTAGCAAAAGGAATGAAGTACTAATACAGACTACAACATGGACATACTTTGAAAACATGCTATGTGAGGAGTGTCTGAGTGGCTCAGTCGGTTAAGCATCTGATTCTTGGTTTTGGCTCAGGTCATGATCTCATGGCTCATGAGTTCAAGCCCCATGCTGGGGTCTGTGCTGACAGCATGGAGCCTGCTTGGGATTCTCTCTCTCTTTCTCTCTCTCTCTGCCCCTTCCCCACTCGGTTTCTCTCTCTCTCTCTCTCTCAAAAATAAATAAACATTAAAAAAATACTATATGAAAAGATCACAAATTGTATAATTATATTTAAATGATATGCCTAATCTAGAAAAATCTGTAGAGCTAGAAAATAGATTATTAGCTGCCTTGGGCTGGAGAAGGATCTGGGGAGATTAGGGAGCGATGACTATAGAAGAGTACATGGTCTCTCTCTGGGGTGATAAAAATGTTCTAAAAACATTGTGGTGATGGTTGCCCAATCCTGGAAATATCCTAAAAACCATTGAATTGAACGGTTTAAACAATTTGTGTGCTATATGAAATTGTATCTCAATACAGCTGTTGCAATATTCTTGTAGCAAAAAATAAATTAAAGATGGGATGGTGAATTACACAAAATTCTGCCAAGAGGTGGTGTAGAAGTAGGACAAAAAAATGGTGAAAATATCTGGTAACCTGGAAGACAGTGGTCACTTGGACAAGAACTGACAAAGTGAAGTGACAGGGACGAATCAGTTTAGGGTGAGCTGACAAGCAAGGAAGTGGAAATAGTTTGTGGGAAGCACTATTTCAAGTGGTTTTGCTGTGAAGGAGGTCATGGGTATGGATAACATCTGGAGGGGTGATGAGGTCAAGAGTTTATTTTTTCACTTTGTCTTTAAGATGACAGTTATGACAGAATGTCTTCATGTGGATGGAAATGACCCAGTTAAAAGAGAGATTGGTGTAAGAGAAAGCGGACAACACAGAGACCAGCGTTTCTAAGGGGACTAGATGGGACGCAGACCAAGCAAAGAGGTTGTCATCGATAAAAGGAAGGACGCTTCCTCTATGAAAGCAGAATGGAAGCAAGGAAACTTGGGTCCAACTGCAAATAGGTTTATATTAAGTTGGGTGGAACTTATTAAAGTTTGCTGCTGGGAATATGAGGTGGTTTGCCAGTGACCCTGGCAAAATTGAAAAGACACTTTATATGAAATCTGACAAGGAAAGATGTTGGCTATTTTAAATAACCATTGAAACCTTGGAATAGTGTAGAATATTTGTGAAAGGGTCTCTTTCACACCTTTGGTTGAGAACCTAAGAATCCCCAGAACATAAAACTATACTGACTTAAATGCTAGGACAATTTACAGTGTGAAAAATGGAAAAGGGTCTACTCAAACTGTATGATGAGTTGACATATTGGTGACAAGCCACTTGATGTGAAAAGGTTTTGTTTAATAAACTGATAAAAACAGCTTCTTCGTCTAGCTTGACACCAATTGTGTCACTTGTAAGGTGTGTAAATAATTACAGAATTCAAGAAATGTTGTCAGCTACAAAAAGCTGCTCAAACAAGCCAAGGCCAAGATGTATTTTCTATTTTGTCTTTGTATCTTGAAGCAAAGGATCGGTTTTGAGGGAATCACGTTGACATATGTACTGATAATGCCTTACCCATGGTTGGCTCTGTGAGAGGCTTCCTTCTTTTGTAAAAAGAAGGAGAAAATCCTGACATTGTCACAACACGGTAATAGGTTCATAAAGAGATGCTTGGATCGAAAACTCTTGGAAAGGAAGTGGAAAAATGTTTGGATGTTGCACAAATACAGATAATTTTATTAGACAAAGATTATTTCAATGGAAAATTTTTTTAAAAAATTGTATGAAAGCCCCAATAAAGAGACATAATCTCCCCCGAACAGAAATTTCATGAGTGTGCTGGAGGAGAAATTTCAAGAACACAGAAGACGACATTTTGCAGAGTGCTTCCAAGATGGAGGGTGGCTGGCGACACTCACCAAATTAGATGTTTTTCATCACACAAATCAGTTGAGCAAGCCTTTGCAAAGCCCTGGAAAAATGTTTTCATCCCAAATGTCAAGGTTTTTGGACTTAGAAGGAAACAGGATTTTTGGGGGAAAAAAATCACGCTGCAAAGAAAATCTTGAGATACTTGCGTTGTTAGTTGGGTCTAAGGCTATCATTAAATGTCAATTCTTACTGAAAAAAAAAACCCAGAAGAATTTCAGAATAAACTTGAACCATATCTTCCTTCTCTTTAAACACAAGTGCATGACCAGGTAAGGGAGCCTTTCTCTCAAGATTTTGATCAGCCTGAGAACACACTTTTGGGAGAAGAAAAAGTCTGTGAGATGGACGCTCTCCATGAGATTTACTGCTCTCTCCCTCGACCAGGGCTGGATTTCTGTGTGACAGTCACAGGGAAGCAATGGACTTTTGCTGCTGATTTCAGATCCTCACACACGTGAGCAAGCACCTGGAGAAAGGCAAAAATCATCAAATTTCAGTCGAAAATGAAATCTGTGTGTGTTTATCTCAGGTTGGACTCAGAACTGAACTTTCATGGGGCACCAAGTAAGCAGTTTCAAATTAAAGAGGTAAATTTCATCCTTTATTTTCAGTTTCAAAAATAACACTTTTTAAATGCACATCACATCTAGGCTTATCAAAAAGATGAAGAAATCAACACATATCATTTTGTAATGGCTAGGCCCATACCTGAGTTGATTATATCTCTTCGGAAGAAACGTTTTTCAAAGCGTCATGTGAAATCATTTCTTGAGTTGTTTTTTTATTCATTTTGCTTTGGCTTATGATTTTAGAAGCTTTCCTATTCATTATCTGTAAATATATTTTCATTCTACAAATGACATTAAGTAAATTTATAATCTTTCTTTAAATTACCTCTATTGAGACAACTTTAGAAAAATTAAATTCTATGTTGGCTTAAACCAGTTATAACAGAAATTTATTATCTTTGCTTTATGATTGTTTAAAATGTCTAAAAGGAGAGGAAGAGCTTAATTTTTAGAAAGGTAAACTAAGCTTAATTATCTGTTTTTCCTTTTTTCCAGCAAAGATTGATTCACATTATTTTTAATTTAAAACAAGGGAAAAAATGCCCACTTGCATATACAATCTGCCACATACACCATACCTCTTTAGCATTTTGTATCTGAAAATCATTTAAAAGTTCCTTCAGATTAAAAAAAATGGAGAAAATCTGTTGGGAGATCAGTCCTTTGTCATCTGAGAAATTTACCTTTCAAGGATACCAGAAAGGCCACACTTCATAGGCATTAACTGCAAGAAATATAGCTCTTTTGATCCCTGATCAACACTAAGATTTTTTTCTTATTAGCATAATGAATGTTAAAAATGCATTTTATTTGTGAAATTAGAGGCTCATAATTGTTGGAAATGGGCTGTCAGTGGTGACATCAGGGGTATTCAAGGTATGTGGGTTGCCTAAAATATTTTGGAGATGTTACTTACTCTTACAGGAGCGAAGTCTATCCCTAAATGGACCCAGGTCTAGACATTGGTTAAAGGTTTTCTGATTAATGATGAACGTAAGGGTAACAGAATCCTGTTCCTGCCATGCTGTGTCTGCCTCGAGTCAGTTTCATGCAAGATGTACCCAGATCTCTAGAAGGTCAGTAATCTGAACCTACAGAAGCTCTTAGCACCTGCTTGTTAATAAGTAATTGTTCACGAAAAGTCTGTATTTGTGGCAGTATTTATCTGTGCCTTGACTTTATTATAATAAAGGGATGGATTTGTGAGGAAGTAGCCAACGCTCACCCAGCTCAAACTTTCCATACTACGGTTATCAGAAATAAACAAGAAGTTTGTGTGGCTAAGTAAAAGTGGGCATGGCTCTCCTTTGTAATAATTGGGCTCGTCAATGGATGGTGTTTTTCAAGGTAAGTGGGATTCAGGAAGAAAGGGGCAAGAGATTTGAAGTGTTAGCATATGGGAGTGCCTGCCAATTGATTTATAGACTATGAGTTGAATGAGGAAAGATGTGGAACCAAGAAGGAGCTTGTATGGTAAGAAAATATGGTGGACTCCAATGATGGATAAAGAGAGTTGCCATGTTCTCGATAATTCTTTTCTCCTTCATCTCCGAAAAAGAAACAAAAAAAGATGTCAGTGATGTGATCCCAAATTAAACCTCGAGAACATCCCAAATAAAGAGACCAGACCCTTGATGTAATTCTTTATTGTTCATTATGCTAATTAGCTTCTTAATTCCGCGAATGTGGATTCTCTAAAGAGAAATCGTAATCTGAGGCTGACTCCTTTCCTTCCTGGTTCTTTTTCTTACACACATACCTAGGAAATACTAAATGAACACACAGGTACTTAGCAGCACTTTTTACAAAATAAAATTTGAAACAGCAATTTGTTGCAATAATTAACCATAGAAAAATTTCCACAGAGGGGCGCCTGGGTGACTCAGTCGGTTAAGTGTCTGACTCTTGATCTTGGCTCACATCATGATCTCTCGGTTCGTGAGATGCACCAAGCTGGCTTGGGATTCTGTCTTTCCTTCCCTTTCTGTCTCTCCCCTGCTCACATGTTTTCTCTCTTTCTCTGTCTTAAAACAAATAAATACACTTTAAAAAATAAAATTTTCCATGGAAATGAATTTTGAGTTAACCACTATTTTATTTTCCATTAAAATCAGAAATTCACACAGCTTATTGTCCACATTAACGTGACTTTATTATTTCAATCTGTTCATCAACAGAATTTTCCTCTCGCTCAGGAAAATAAAAGTGCAAATACCCTTATTGCTCGTTGCAAGGATTTTCTGAGACTCATCAGCAAACCTTAGAAAACAGCAAACAATACTTTATGCCCTGAGACTATCTGAACATCTGGTGTAGAAATCCTTTTACTGTTATTGTCATGAATCCTCAGCTATTATATCTTGGTCTTTACCTACTGCTCGTTGAGTCCCACATGAATCAAACTTCAAAATCTTAGAAATTCCTTAAATCTTTCTTCTGAGGTGCCACTAATCTGCAATAAGAAAAAACATAAGTATAAACATATTTGTATTAATATTCAATTTTCTTAAGTTTTATTTATTTATTTTGAGAGAGAGAGAGCCCAAATAGGGAAGGGGCAGACAGAGAGGGAGAGACAGAGAATCCCAATCAGGCTCTGCACAGTCAGCCTAGAGACCGATGCAGGGCTCGAACCCAGGAACCACGAGATCATGACCTGAGTTGAAACCAAGAGTCAGATGCTTAACTGACTGAACCACCCAGGAGCCCCTCAATTTTTTTTTACATCAGATTACACTTTTCCTTTTCATAAAATTGTAAGGTAACTTTTATGGACCATTGGTAAGCATTGTGGCTGAGCACTTCATAAGCACTGACTTCTCAAAACATCATGTGATAGTTATTATACCTATTTTACAGAATGGGAAAATAAGGCCTGAAAGGATCACATAATTTCCCTAAGGTTGTACAGCTAGCATAGGGCCAGGATCTGAATCCTGGTGATTTATCCTCAGAGCCCACCTTTTAAACCACTAAGTGTCCCTTCCAATCCTTTTATTTCATTCCATTTTTTAAAGATTTTCTTTTTAGGAAATCTTTAAACCCAACATGGGGCTCAAACTCAAAACCTTGAGATTGAGAGTCACATGCTTCATGGACTAAGCCAGCCAGGCTCTCCTCTTTCAATCCTGTTAGACATAAATGGTTATCAAATATGTGATATTCATTTTGTAGACTTTTCTTCTTATCTATCTCCTAATCTATACCAGGAGAACACCTAGTGTAATATCTAGTCCCTGACCCAGCCTAGATACTTGCTGCTCTGAAGCTGAAAATGTATCCAATGCTGTTCCAGAGAGTTAACTCCCAAGAGCTATAAATCGTCCAATCACCTTCTAGAGCATGCAACGACTATGAAGGAAAGAGAGATACTGACATCTAAAGTAATCTAGTCTATCAATAACATGTGAACTTGCTTTGATTTAAAGCAATTTACAAAGGGATTTGTACACCTCATTTCAACTGTTTCACCAAGGTCTTGACTCATTGCTGCAGGTTGCATAATTAGTCACATTAATCCAGCAAATGATGGCAAAATGCTTAGTAATGATGTCTAACTGGGGCATTTCCAGAGAACCTTTGTTGTTTAATTAGGAGATAATGGATGAGAGGGTAGAGAGCACAGGGGTGCAAAGGCACTGGCACGTCAATGTACATATGCCCAGTTCAATACAATGGCTTTTTAAGCCAAGTAGTCAAATAAATTGACGTCATTATGGCACATGAATTTAAAAGGGGTTATTATTCACTAACTAATTTTACTTTCACAGATACTTAGGAGCAACCAATAACTACTGGGGATAATAAAAGGTACCCAGTGAACAAACGCACTCAGTACCAAGAATGATGTCTGTGGTCACTCCTAGGTCTCCACTTACCCACCATCTTTCCACATGGAGGAGCAGGACTGGAAATTTCTCTCTGAGACACGAAACACCAAACCATTACATTGTAAAACAATTCTGTGTGTATTGTTTCTCATTGCAGTTCCACTGAAAACGAATGAAGAGTTTGTCCTCTGATTGTGTTTGTACTGTTTGCTTTCAAAAGGTTATATTAAAATTGACTTTTCAGGGGCGCCTGGGTGGCGCAGTCGGTTAAACGTCCGACTTCAGCCAGGTCACGATCTCACGGTCCCTGAGTTCGAGCCCCGCGTCAGGCTCTGGGCTGATGGCTCAGAGCCCGGAGCCTGTTTCCGATTCTGTGTCTCCCTCTCTCTCTGCCCCTCCCCCGTTCATGCTCTGTCTCTCTCTGTCCCAAAAATAAATAAATGTTGAAAAAAAAAATTAAAAAAAAAATAAAATTGACTTTTCAGTTGGATGCTTTAGTTTCAAATAATAGAAAGGCAAACCCAGGTAGTCTTAAACAAAAAGGGAGATTTATTGGCTAGAGACAGAGTAGGCGTCACTGTTTGATCAGAACGCTCGTTCTAGTGCCAGATGTTTCTTTGCACTCTGCCCTCTTGGGTATCCCAGCTCATCCTTGGGCTGATGTCTCTCACTGCAAGGAGTTGGCTAACAATCACAGCTGGACCACAGCACGCCTGAAGAGAGATGAGGTGACTTCTCACTGCCGCCTAGCATAAGTAGGGAGCTTCTCACAAACTGGCTCACACCTGTGAATCCACATGGATTCACTAGGGTAATGGTGTGTGCCAACTGGCTAAGACTTGGGCACCTGAACTAAGAGGGCAGGGACTATCCTGTTCAGACCCATCAACCTCCCCATCACCCCCTGCTCCCATAAGCTGAGAATGGGGCCAGACGCTCTCAAGTTGTATGGCTGCTATACACAGAGGGAGGCAGTGTGGATGTTGTGAAGACAGTTTTAATGTCTGCTTCTGTTTATACCAGTAACCTAGTTACTGCGTTGGCAGAAGCCATTTATGTTCATTGTGTGGGGACACTGAACTCCAGGACTGCTTGGTCAATCTTACCATTGACAAAACCCTCTTTCTGACCAAACTCAGGTTCCTCCGAGCCCTTGTCTTGACTAGTCCTCAACCTTGGCCAGTAAGAACTGTAGACCCTCAGCATAAAAGATTTCATCCAACCATCCATACCAGGAGACTCAAGCAAGCAGGATCATAGTTTCTAACAGCTCAACGTCCTCAGGATGACCCTAGTCCTCCTTAAGTTCCTGACTGGGAAAACTCAAGGCTGAGAAAAGATTCACTGTTTGGTCCAATCAGCACCTGAAGATAGCACCCTTGTCTCCCAGTCTCTGTGGGAAGGCAGGAGCTTAACTTGAATAAGCACCATGGGGGAAGGGAAGGGGAAAAAATAGTTACAAACAGAGAGGGAGGGAGGTGAACCATAAGAGACTCTTAAATACGGAGAACAAACTGAGGGTTGATGGGGGCTGCAGGGGAGAGGGGAAAATGGGTGATGGGCATTGAGGAGGGCACTTGTTGGGATGAGTACTGGGTGCTGTATGTAAGCGAGGAACCATGGGAATCTACCCCCGAAACCAAGAGCACACTGTATACACTGTATGTTAGACAATTTGACAATAAATTATGTTAAAAATAAAAGAATAAGCCCCAGTGAACAAACCCAATGACCTAAATGCATTGACTAGCCCTCCTGCCTCTTTTTGTAAATGTCTACTTTCTCAACTCTTCTCTGGCCTCCATCGCTTCTCCACTTCCCCTGAATCCTACAATTCTCCCTTTAAAACACCCAGTCACCTCTGCACAGATAGAAGATGAAGTTGACTTATGTTAGACTCTCTGCCCTATTGTGCCTTTAAGCAGTGTCCAGGCAATTCTTATCTTGGACATCACGCCATTCAAGAATGACTTCCAAATCCCTATTCCTTCTCTGTCCTCCCTTTATTGCCTTTTCCCTGGGTTTATATAACACAGACTTTATAGTAAGAGTCATTACTTTGAACTTCAGAGAACTGCTAAAGCCTTTGATGTATCAGTACCTTAGAAAAGCAACAGTCCACAGATCAGAGCTGTAGTTTGAATTAGTTGTTTTTATAAGTGATGGCATTGTGGTAATGAATAAATACACAACACATGTATAATGTAGTTCATTTTATAATTTAAAAATGTCTCATAAGGCTTTCACATCCCTCATCCCTGACTGATGGATTTACTTTTAGATGACAAAATCCCATTGAAATAAGTCTCCTCAAGTTTGTCCAGAGATGGGGGAACATCTCTTTTTCTGGAGAAGAAGAGACATGAAGCCTTTTTCCTTCTCATTGCTTTGGGAAGTTGTAAAGTTCAAGATAATTAAGCAATCCCCAGGCAGATAAGTTATGAAATGGTTGTGTAAATTGATTCATTTATTCTGTCAATGTTCTTCAGCCAAGGGCAACCAAAAACACATCTGTAGTGCAACAACTTGAGATTACTAGTTATTGCATTGAGTGAGAACACACACCATAGGGGAAAATGGGGTGTCCCCATAAGAAAGCATTGAAAAGAACCACTTGTAGACTTAGGGTGAATTGCGGGAGGTCTAAGCAAGTAGAGGTTTTCTCTAGATTGGATAATGTCTAAGACTGAGTGTCTCGATAAATCTTACATATAGGGAGAGGAGACTAAAATAAAAATACAGTGGTGAAGTCACTCATTTTAGGCAAGAAGGAGGAATGTCTGGTATTTGTGGGTGGCACAGGGACCTTGTTTTGTCTGTGCTTAGACAAAATTATGCAGTCGCTTCATCTCGTTTTGTCGTGGTCTCAGAGTAACCTTGTTTGAGGTTGGTATTCTGTGAAATTGTTTACATCTAATGAGAGGAGAACATGACTTCCCCGTGAGTGCCGGCCCAGCCTCTGAACCTCACGGGCTGCTCTTCTTTCCTTTCTCAATTCACTCAACATTGTTAAGTGCTTATTGTGTGCTGGGATATCATCACAAATTACAAATGGTTCCTGTCTCTAAGGAATTCACAACTCTGCGGGGAAAAAAACAGGTAAGAAATAGAAGATTGGTATTTATTCAGCAACAAGTACGGATCGTGTGCCCTGCCCTTCATCAGGCTGTGTTGGACATGGGATATGCTAGTTAAAAAAAAGAGCAGAGATTGCGGCTGTCATAGACCCCTTACTCTACAAGGAGGGGACAACGAATAATAAACAAATAAAGAAGTATATTATCAATTGTTGTCGAAGGTAATTATGAAACATAGGAACAGTAGACAGAGTTAGGTAACGAGAAGTATGAGAGGGAGAGGGAGACTGTCGTCCTGGGTGAGGAGGTGGGTCTGGTGTGATAGACTCATGCTGGGACCACTAGGAGAGGGAAATAGATAATCACTCAGGCATCATTTGCAGATGTGTTCCCCATTTCTCTTTGCTAGTACACCAACCAAGGAAAAATAAAATCTGGGTGGTGTTACTTATTTTATACTAGAAGTCAAGTTGGATATCTTGAATCAGTACGGCTTTACAGAAATATTAGCTATATTTTTCATGGAAACAGAAAATCATTTCCAGTGTGTCCTCTCATCTACCTACGTTTTACAGGATTTTGAAATTGCAAAGCAAAATTTTAAATGTTACACTGCAGAAAAGGAAGAAGATACTCCGTTGGTCCATAGGTGCTTATTTACCGAGGCATAAGGTGACCAATTGTTTGGTTACAGACAGTGACTCTGAAAGGAATGTAGACGCTTCCACTGTCACCAGACTCCTCTTGTTCTCTGTCAGCTTTAATGGCCTGGACTTAGTCACTTCCCCGAGACTCTCATTTCTGCCAGTGCTTCTAAAATTGTGGCGTGCTGTATTTCCTTTGAGTTCATCTATTGTCTGTCTGTCAATAAACATTTGTCTTATCAGGGCTTCTCTGGGGTGGAGAATGAGCCCTGTTTTATATTTTTCTTAGGAATATAGTGGGTCATGAAAGGGAAGTCTGGGGAGGTCGCTTGTCCATCTAAATGTGTAGCAAAGAGAGAGGTAACCGGAGCACTGTCTTTCTCATGTCAAGAGGAGAAGCTGTCCTACCTGTTCATTGACGTGTTATCAGCTACATTCTTTTCTTCCCTGCTTCTCATTTCGGTGGTTAAGGAGCTTCCCTAGGAATAAAAACTACTGCTTTTTAAATGTTAGTTGGTGCTTCCTAAGTCTCTGGGGTACTGCCTAGTTTTCCAATTTCATCACAAACAGATGTAGATCTGGAGAAATAGTACTGGGTGAAGTCTATCTTCTGCTTTCCTAGTTTCAATGCTCTTTCCTTAAGAGACAGAATCTCAGCACAGGAAGGGACCTTAAAGGCCTTTTGGTCTCCGCGTCCAGTCTACACCCAAGACCTCAATGATCATGAAATTCTATGCTGAAGTGTCCCTAATGGAAAGAAATTAATTTCCACACAGGGTAGCCTGTCCCATGTTGCCACAACTTTGAGTGTGTGTGTGTGTGTGTGTGTGTGTGTGTGTGTGTGGCTTTGACACACTTAGTATAGCTCTAGCACTTGAGGCCATGAGGAAACACACATTGACTCCTCTGGGCAACAACCTTTCAAATAACTGAAGATCCTTCTAACGTGTTTATTTCTCTACCTTCAATGTTCTCCCCTCCAGGGTATCATCAGTTCTTGCTTATACATTCTTACAGTATCAGATGTGCTCTACTGCCCCACAAACGTGAGAAAACATAAGTCCCTTAAAAGAAAACACAGTATGTTATATATTGTTAAGTTAGCTATTATTCAAGCCTATATAAATATAAATGGGGCACAAAATTTATGTTTATGGTTCTTAACCATGAAACTTAGAATTTAAAAAGTAAGCAAAAGTGATTCATCACTTACCTATCACACCCCGTGCTCACCAAATTCTACTCCTGAAACAAATATACCCTATTATATTGCACTAACTGCAATTTAAATAAAGACTTGAAACGAAATAAGCAAAAGTGCAACACTGATAAAATCAGCAACCTTCTATAACATCACAGATTACATTTGTGTTTTGTTTGAAACCAAAGTGTTTTCAATGTGACGATCATACATCCACGATGCAAATTCCTTTGAGTTCATCACGCACATATTCCTTGATGCTTTGTGATAACCCAATTCTCCTGCCACTTTCTCTGTATATAAAATGAGGAATAAAAACAATTTGTCTCATAGAGTTATTGTAAGAATTTCATGAAATCATGGATGTTAAGAACAGCTCTTGATGCAGAGTGAAAAGGTAAAAAGACTGTTCTTATTATTACTTATAATAATTACCTACATAATTACCAAATATTACTTATGATTTTTATTGCTTGTGCTAAGCAGAAACTAGTGCGTCATAGCACTTAACAGATTTGAATGAAATACAGTAACCCCGGGCTGATAAACTTCTTCCAAGTTTAGAGCTAGTTTCCAGTCCCCAATATGGCTTTTGAAATTTGCTCTGAAAATTCCTGGTCATGACTCTTTCTAAATTAAACAGACTTGCCAGTTGCATTCTAGAAAACAGGTGATCTTATGCGAGCAAAGCCAGGGGAGAGTCATAATAACATAGAAAGGATATTCCTTTCTGCATTGCACTCAGTCAGCCATGCTACTTCTATCAAGGGCTGACATGTTATGTTCAGAATCAAGAAAATATTATTGACCTATCTTCATTACCTTGGCTACCCTGAGATGGATTAAGTTTTGATTTTCCTTGTCTTTGGATGTAATAAATGACAGCAACCTGAAGGTTAATGAACTGCTCACAGAGTTTTGGTGTAGTGAAACTCTACAAACACTTCTCTCCATCTATACCATGCAAAGACGAGATTTATAGCTTCACTTTAGGTCCTGAAAATATATTACTTCCTACTGCCATTCACCAAAACTTGACTTTAATTACTCTGTAAGTCAAAGAACACAATGAAATGGACAAAAAAAAAATGTTGTTACTTTTAAAGACCTTATCAAAATAGAAGTTATCTCCTTGGATTCATTCGTCTTTCTGAATTATGATATTTTGGGTCATAAAGTAATATCAAACCTTATACTCAGGTGTTTACTATGGGTCAATGGAATATTTTGACTGAACACCATCCCTGAGCTGGGTCTTTGTGCCCAGATGCTCCAGTGGAGCCACCGTATTAGGTAAGATTTGACTAATACAAAAATACTCAAAATTGTATTATCAGCTCGGTTAGAGTTGCTAGTTTACTTTCTTATACAGAATATTTGTTTAAAGACATGCTGAAGAACACACACACACACACACACACACACAGCTTTCTGGTGTATAGCTAAAATGAAACTAAAAGACCTTGGTTGTTTTGAATTAAGTTCTTTCATAGTAATTTCCAGTAATTGTTTTTTAAATGTCTCTTTCAGGTCAGAAAAACTGTGGAGGACCTGTTTTGCCCTGGCCCATACTTTTAGAAGTTACGTTTCTAGACTTTTAACTCAGGAATATTTCAATTTACAATTTCCAAACTGGGGAATGTGGGCTACATGAAGGCTTTCCAGGTGATACAGGGATCAAGTAGTTCTTGAAGACTTCATTTCCAGATTCTTGACCTTTCTGGGTCCTTTTTCCTAAAAATGATCTGTATAGAAAGCAATTGGGGCAACTCTTCATGCTGTTCTCCTTGGCCTCCTCTCCCTTGCAATCCCTCTGCTTTTACTATATCGTAGAGAGGCAGACCTCTCACCTGAGATCTTAATCTGATGTTACCCTGGGGTTTGAAAAATTCCATGCCTTCAATCAAGCAATCAGTTCAAAATATTGGTGTCTGGAGGCATCCCTCAATAAAGGCACAACAAAGCCATGGGGATGGCCCACACAGGTAAAGCAAGCCAGCAGAATGAGGGTATTTTGACCTGAAAAGTACTCTGAACTCAGTCACATCATAGAAAACGGGCCCGCCACCAGGATGACACTTTGACACTTTTTTATTATTACTTCACCTTTTCCATTCCCGGAGCATTGTCAAAGAACGCATCCTTACTGAGAGAAATTTCTAAAAGAGGGATGTAGAGAATCAGCACGGCTACTCTTGCTTTCCTTCTCTATAAGGGCCTACCTGATTAGATGAGACCCACCCACAATGATCTGTCTTTTGTTTAATTCCAAGTCAACTGATTTTCAGCCCGATCATGGGGACATACCTGTTCATGCTCCAGTTAATGCCTACAACAAAGGGAAGGGGTTATATAAGGCGTATATGCCGTGGGGTGGGAATCTTGGGGACCAGGACAGAATTTTGCCTACCACAATAGACACCTTGGCTCTTGATCATTTAGATTCCTCCCAAATGTGAAATACATCCATCCCTCCAAATATTCCCAAGAGTCTTATCCCACTGCAGTATCCATTCAGAGCCCAAAATCTCACCTACATTTTATTAACTCATATACAAAATGTAAACCAGTGCCAGGTGGGAATAAGGCTGCTAGGTGTAATCCATTGAGTACAGTGGCTAGGGCACAAATTTTCTCCATCTGTGCATTTGTGAAAAGATATAAATTATTTGCTCCCAACATACTCGGAGGAGTATGAAGAATAGTTGCAGATGATATTGTGGTTCCAAAAATGGTAAAATGGAACATACAACTCTTCCATTTGCCATTAAAGGCAGTCCTGAAATCCAGCTGAGCAAGTGGGAATTTCCTGATCAGATTTCAAGGCCCGGGAATAATTCTCCCTGGTTCCCAGATCCGCTGTTTAGGCTCTTGGTTCTATCCTCTGACTCCTTCCTTTTTCATGAAGGAGTTGAGCAATTTTAGTAGCCAAGCAGCCAGCTTCCTGCAGACAATTTTGGGAATCAACTGACTTTTTTTTTTTTTTTTTTTTTTTTTTTAAATTTCCTGTTCTCTTTGTCCTGTTCTCCTTAGCCCAAGCTGGCCATGTTTCTGCTGAAACAATTTTCTCAAGTTTGTGGGTCTTTAGCGAATTTTACTGATTTCACTCCATTTGATAAAAGCCACATCTACGAATGTTTGCAAGATAATCATTTCACTCTCTTAGGCAGCAGGTGAGCTGGCTAAAGGACAACACCCTGAAGCTTCCTAGAGGCCTTCTCACTTGACCAAGGCACACATTTACCTTCTTGAAAGGGCCTTTGTATGGCTGAGTATGCTCACATTTTATCTTTCTGAGGTTTATTTGTTCATAAATTGAAGGACTTCAGGTTGTTTCTAGTTTGGGGCTATTATGAATAAACACTTGTTTACAAGACTTTGTGTGGGCATATGTTTTCATTTCTCTTAGGAGTGCAATTGCTGGGTAATAGGGGGAAAAAAGATTACAAGAAGCTGTTAAATTTTTTCCAAAGTGGTTGTACCACTCTTACCAGCAATACATGCAATTTCCGATTACTCAGTATTTTAAATTTTAGCCATTTTAGTGGGTGTGCAATAATATCTCTCTGTGATTTTAATCTGAATTTCTCTAATAAAACACATTTGGGCATTTTTCATATGCTTATTGGCTACTGATTATAAATTCCCTTATGAAGTGTCTATTCAAGTTGATTTGCCCGTGTTTTAATAGACTTTTTACTATTGAATTGGAGGGTTTTTTTTTTTTTTTTACATATATTTTCTGGAAACAAGCTCTGTTCTCAGATATAGGTGTGGCAAATAGTTTCTCCCAGTCTATGGCTTGTCCCCTTCATTTTCTTAAGTGTTTTCGATAAGAAGTTTTTTATTTTGATGTTGATAATTATGTTGATAATTAATCAACATTGTTTATAGTTAGCAATTTCTGAATCCTGTCTAATAAATATTTGTCTACCCCGCCCCACCACCAGGTCATGAAGGTATTCTTTTATGATTCTTCTAGAAGTCTTATAGTTTTATCTAAAAGTTTTTGTTTTAGGTCTCTAATCCACCTTAAATTAATTTTTGCATGCAGTGTGAGGTGTACATCAGGTACATTTTACTCCATATGGATACCCAATTGTTCCATTACCATTTGTTAAATGACTTACTGTTCCATGGGTCCTGCCTGAGGTTATTGATGATAGTGCACTCAGTTAGGAATGCCTGCAGCACTCACCCAGGCACCCGTCACTCATAGGAAGTACCATAGACATGTCTTCTACTGTGGTCACTATTTATGGTTGAACCAGCTCTTATCATTTTTATTATGATCAAGGGACACACTTTAGCAATAAATCATTAGGCTGTTTTGATGAAGAAGATTAATGACTCGCAAGTCCTGGAGGGGAGAGGGGCATACCCAAGAGACCACATAGAAAAGCCTGGGTAGAGAGAGAACAAGAGTATGAGCCTGGGTTTCTGCCTTTATTAAGGGTCTCAAAGTAGGGTATCTAGGGTTTTGTGGTTCATTCTTTAATGTTTAAGGCATAAGAGTGGGAGTTAGAGAGTAGGAAAGGAGACGTGGGACTATGCATGTAGTCAATTTTCGAGGTCACCTAGGGCTTTCTGAAATAAGGACCTTCATGGGAGAAGTAATCTGGTTCCTTGTCTGGTTGTTTTGCTGGTAGCTGTGCCTTAAAGTTGGCAATATGTTTACTCAAGATGGATGTATTTTGAAATGGATGCCTTGGCAATCAAAAGCTCAATTTCGGGCACTTACATCACACATTTTCTCATATAATTGCTTTGGTGTCTCAGTTAAAAACCAATTAATTGACCATATAAGTTTGGGCCTCTATCTGGACTCTCTTTACTGTTCCATTATCTATTGGTCTATATTTATACCAGTGACACACTATCTTGTCTGTTATAGCTCCATAAAAGTGCTAAAGTAAGAAAGGATATTTCTCTAACTTCATTTTT
This sequence comes from Puma concolor, assembly GCF_028749965.1. Classification (NCBI taxonomy): domain Eukaryota; kingdom Metazoa; phylum Chordata; class Mammalia; order Carnivora; family Felidae; genus Puma; species Puma concolor. The sequence goes on along the minus strand of NC_141673.1, from coordinate 137,336,931 downwards.
TTCAAGATTGTTTTGACTACTATAGATCCTTTGAATTTCCATGTACATCTTAGAATCTTCTTGTCAACGTCTACAAAAAATGCAATTTTTATAAGGATTCGTGGAATCTATAAATCAATTTGAAGTAAATTAACATCGTGACAATGTCTTTTAATCCATGAACATGGTATATTTCTCCCTTCATTTACACCTTCCTTAATTTTTCCCAGCCGTGCTTGTAGTTTTCAGTATGCAGTTATTGCATATCTTTTGTTAAAATATTTTATTTTTTATACTAATGTAAGCAGAAAGTGTTTAAACATTTCATTTCTTTTTCTTTAAATTGTTTTAAAATGCTTACTTATTTTTGAGAGAGAGAGACACACAGAGTGTGAACAGGGGAGGGGCAGAGAGAGAGAGGGAGACAGAGAACCCAAAGCAGGCTATAGGCTCTGAGCTGTCAGCACAGAGCACAATGTGGGGCTCGAACCTACAAACCGTGAGATCATGACCTGAGCTGAAGTCGGATGCTTAACTGACTGAGCCACCCAGGCACTCCTAATTTCTGATGGTATAAAGAAACACAACTTATTTGTTTATTGACCATGTGTTCTATAACCTTGACAAACTCAGTTAATAGTTATAGTCACTGCATTAAGTATTTATAAGTTTTTTTTAAACAGATTTTATCTTTTAGAACAGTTTTATGTTCACAGCAAAAGTGAGCTGAAGGTACAGAGATTTCCCATACACCCCCTGCCTCAACACATGCATAGCTTCCCCCATTATTAATATCTCACACCAAAGGGGTACATTTGTTACAATATGAGCCTACACTGATGTTCTCTATTCTCCATTCTCACCAGCCCTTGTTATTTCTTGTCCTTTTGATAATAACCATTCTAACACATGTGATGTGATATATCAATGTACTTTAAGCTTGTACTTCCCTGACAACTAGTGGTGCTGAGCATCTTTTCATGTGCCATTTACATGTCTTCTTTGGAAAAAAATGTTTACTCAATTCTTCTGCCCATTTTTAATTGGGTTATTATTATTTTGCTATTGACTTATATGAGTTTCTTATGTATTTTGGATATTTACTGCTCATCAAATGTCATTTGCATATATTTTCTCCCTTTCCATAGAATGTCTTTTCATCTTGTTTATTGTTTCTTTTGCTGAGCAGAAACTTTTAATTTGATACAGTCCCACTTGTTTAATTTGCTTCTGTTGCTTGAACTTTTGGTATCACATACAAAAAATTATTGCTAAGACTCATGTCAAGGGGTTTTTCACTATATTTTCTTCTAGGAGAATTATGGTTTCAGGTCTTATGTTACATTTTTTTTTTCTTATTACATATTGAGTTAATGTTTGTGTATGTTGTAAGATAGGGACAGAGTTTCATTCTTTTGTGTGTGGATATCCAGTTTTACGAACACCATTTATTAAAGAGACTATCTTTTTCCCATTGAGTATTCTCAGCTCCCTTGTTTGATAGTTGTTGATAGTATATTCCTGTGTTTATCTTGGGTGTCAATTCTGTTCTATTGGTCCATGTGTCTGTTTTTTTTTTGTTGTTGTTGTTTGTTTTTAATTTTTTTTAACGTTTATTTATTTTTGAGACAGAGAGAGACAGAGCATGAACGGGGGAGGGTCAGAGAGAGGGAGACACAGAATCGGAAACAGGCTCCAGGCTCTGAGCTGTCAGCACAGAGCCCGACGCGGGGCTCGAACTCACAGACCTGAGATCATGACCTGAGCTGAAGTCGGCCGCCCAACCGACTGAGCCACCCAGGCACCCCCCATGTGTCTGTTTTTATGCTGGTATCATACTGTTTTAATTACTCTAGTTTTTCAATATAGTTTGAAATCAGGATGTATAATGCCTCCTGCTTTGTTTCTTTTCCAAGATTGCTTTAGTTACATTGCCTCTTATGGTTCCACATGAATTTAGGATTGATTTTTTTCTGTTTCAGTGAAAATTGCAACTGAAATATTTTTTTAAGTTTATTTACTTATTTTAAGAGAAAGCATGAGCAGGAGAGGGGCAGAGAGAGAAAATCCAAAGCAGGCTGTGCACTGACAGCGCAGGGCTTGAACTTACAAACCATGAGGTTATGACCTAAGCCAAAATCAAGAGTCAGATGCTTAACCACAGCCGCCCTGCAATTGGAATATTGATAGGAATTGCACTTGATATGAAGATCACTTTTGATATTATGGACATTTTTTAAGAACATTCTTCCAATCCAAGAACACAAGATATCTTCCTATTTATTTGTATCTTTGATTTCTTTTGTCAACGTCTTATCGTTTTCAGTGCACAGACCTTTCACCTCCTTAGTTAAATTTATTCCCAAATGTTTTATTGTTTTTGATGCTATTGTAAATGAGATGGTTTCTCTTTATAACTCTCGCAGATAGCTCATTATTAAAGTACAGAAATGTAACTGATTTTTGTATGTTGATTTTGTATCCTGCAGCCTTACTGAATTTATTAGTTTGAACAGGTTTTTGGTGGAGTCTTTAGGGTTTTCTTTCTTCCTTTTTTTTTTTAAATATTTTATTTATTTTTGAGACAGAGAGAGACAGAACATGAGCAGGAGAGGGGCAGAGAGAGAGAGGGAGACACAGAATCCGAAGCAGGCTCCAGGCTCCAAGCTGTCAGCACAGAGCCTGATGCGGGGCTCGAACTCACAAACCATGAGATCATGACCTGAGCCGAAGTTGGAAGCTCAACCGACTGAGCCACCCAGGTGCCCCTAGGGTTTTCTATATATAAGATTGTGTCACCGGCAGCAGAGACATTTTTACTTCTTCCTTTCTGACTTGGGTGAATTTCATTTATTTCTCTTGCCTTGGGTAGAACTTTCAGTACTATCTTGAATAGGAGTGGTGGGAGTGGACATCCTTCTTTTGTTCCTGACCTTAAAGGAAAAGCTTTCGTCATTGAGTACAATGTTAGCTGCGGTTCTGTCATATACGGCCTTTAATACGTTAGGTACGTTCCCTCTACATTCAATCTGTTGAGTGTTTACCATGATGTTGAATTTTGGCAAATGCTTTTTCTGCACCTCTTGAGATTATCGTATGGTTTTTATCTTTCATTCTATGAATGTGATGTATCACATTTATTGCTTTGCATATTTTGAACCAATCTTGCATGCTATGAATGAATCCCACTTGTTCATGGTGAATGATCATTTTGATGTGCTGTGGAATTGGTTTGCTGTTATTTAGCTGAGAATGTCCACATCTATATTCATCAGGGATATTTGATGGCAGTCTTCTTTTCTTGCGGTATTCTTATCTGGCTTCCATATCAGGGTAATGCTTGCCTTATAAAATGAATTTAGGAGTGTGCCCTTCTCTCAATTTTTTGGAAGAGTTTGAGAAGGATTCAAATTAATTATTCTTTAAATGTTTGGTAGATTTTGCCTGTGAAACCATCTGATCCTGGGCTGGGCTTTTCTTTGTTGGGAGATTTTTGATTACTGATTCAATCTCCTTACCAGTAATTGTTCCGCTCAGATGATCTACTTCATGATTCAGTCTTGGAAGGTTGTATCTTTCTAGGAATTTATCCATTTCTTCTAGGTTACCCAATTTGTTGGCATAGAATTGCTCACAGTTGTCTCCTAACTTAAATTCTAAAATCAGATACCTTTTTAGCTTCTTTTTCTCTAGTCTGTATAATTGACTTCCGATTAATTCATATTTTTGAACCCTAACAGTCCTGAGATGTTTAAACGAATAAAGGACAGTTTTTTTTTTTTTTTTTTTTTAAATTTTTTTTTTTTTTTTCAACGTTTATTTATTTTTGGGACAGAGAGAGACAGAGCATGAACGGGGGAGGGGCAGAGAGAGAGGGAGACACAGAATCGGAAACAGGCTCCAGGCTCTGAGCCATCAGCCCAGAGCCCGACGCGGGGCTCGAACTCACGGACCGTGAGATCGTGACCTGGTTGAAGTCGGACGCTTAACCGACTGCGCCACCCAGGCGCCCCCTAGGACAGTTTTTAATAAAGATGACGTGATTATGACTTTTGAAATATGCTACATGCTTACAGGATGCATTTTATTTTCCCAGAACTTTTTTAGACATGGGAGTCTAATTTAGAGCAGAAGCAAAAAAGCCTGATCTCTACCTGTTGCATTCTATTTTGAACTTCATTATCAAGCATTCTTTCTTGGCCTACGAGTAATCTTTGGCAACATTCTTTGTTTCAGATCATAGTTTCTTTTATTTCACACCCCTAACCACTAACGTGCTTCTCCTCACAGCATCTCTTAGTCCGAGCTGGCCCTCCACCTGCCCCTGTCCCACTTGGTGTCTGACCTCCACGGGATGCGTTGCTCAGGCTCCCCCATCGGTTGGCTTGCCATTGGGTGCAGCTAACTGAGGAGAGACGGGAGGATTAGGGAGGGTTCAAGACAGGTCATTGCTTTCCTACCCCACAGTCTTAGGTGGCAGCGGCACCTGCTTGAGACCCCAGCTCCTACCAGACAGACTTGAGGTGACTCCAGTTTCCAATAGGTGGTGCTGGTCCCAGGTCCCAGGTGGCACTGTTTCTTCCTTTTGTCCTCTGCCCAAGGGCAGTAGTGGCTTTCTACTGTTGCTAATCGCCGGTTCATCCGCTGCCTCCGTTTGGTTTCTCAGCCTTCTCACCGCTGCGTGTAACCACTTCCCTGCAGGAAATTCCCTCTGTTGTAAATATCTGAGGACCTTTTTGTTCTTCTGGCTATGAAACTAATGGATACAATCACTTATAGAATGCCTTATTCTCTGATTGTCTGTAACACCATCTATTATCATAATCACGACTCTCAGTGGTCAGTGGGTCAGTGACCAATACAAAAATTCAAGGTTCTCTTTCAGTTCTTACAGAAAATACAATGCAACTCCATGAACACATTTTTATGTATAATAAAAGCTACTTACTAGAAATTTAGTAAATGGATTCGTAACGGTCATATATATATATATCAACATGCTTTTAATAGCATTGCTGAAAAATATTTCCAAATATTGTAGATATTAATTCATACTGGTTTGCTTATATATATTGATTGATCAATATAATTATTTATGACATGGGATGATATCCCCATGACTAGCTTGTGAACTTCAAACCTGACCATAGATTTTAAATTAAAAAAACCAGGGGAGCCTGTGTGGCTCAGTCGGTTAAGCATCTGACTCTCATTTTGGCTCAGGTCATGATCTCACGGTGTATGGGCTTGTGGGTTCAAGCGCTATGTGGGGCTGCATGCTGAGCGGGTGGGGCCTGCTTGGAATTCTCTCTCCCTCTCTCTCCACCCCTCCACCTTCTCAAAATGAATAAATAAACTTTAAGTTAAAAAGCTAAATTTTTGGGCACCTGGGTGGCTCAGTCAGTTAAGCGTCCAACTTCGTCTCAGGTCATGATCTCACTTTTGTGAGTTCGATCCCCGCATCAGGCTCTGTGCTGACAGCTGGGAGCTTGGAGCCTGCTTCCGATTCTGTGTCTCCTTCCCTCTCTGCCCTTCCCATGCTCACTCTCTGTCTCCCTCTCTCTCTTAAAAATAAACATTAACAAAATTAAAAAAAAATTTTTTTAAATAAATTTAAAAATGTTAAAGCTTTTGAAAAATACAAGTTCCTGGAAACCAATCCAGACTCAATGGAGAAGGGGGTCCAGGGATCTGTGCTTTAACAACCTTCCCTGGTGACTCTTCATAGCTGACTTCTCATTTGCATTTCAGGTGTTTGGGAAGACAGAATGACAAGTAGAAGACTGAGCACAAAATGTTGAAACCATTTTTCAAACATCCCAGTTGATTGACTATTTGATCTTTACCCCTGAGAAACTTACAGGGACTGGAAATAAACACTGACCCTAGTATTTAAAGATCCAAATCCACTTAAGACATTTATGGTGCAGAAACGGGGGGGGGGTCCCGTTATTTTCCCGAAGCTATTATCTTCTGAGGTCGACTACAAAGACACTTAGTCATTCTGAGGTGTGACTATTTCTGTCTGATGGACAGGAAAGGGGGGAAGTTTTACCCACATTAATAAAGAAGTTCTGGCAAGACCTTAGATTTCCAGAAAATAAGTCAATCTAGTCACACCATAGTCCTCTTTGTACTTGTTTTGAACTACCTGCAGCGCGAATTCAGTCTGGGCGAGAAACGAGGGTCACAACACAAGAGTTTCTGAATAGGAATCCGTTTTCAAAGTTCCCGTAAGCTCTTCCTTCGGGTTCTTCATATATCCTCACTGTGGGGGAAACTGCAAGCCGCTCTTCATTGGCCACCCTCCCCATGTGCCCTGGCGTCAGATGGGTCCGTGCTGTAGAACACTGTCTACATTTCCCGGTCTTGCTTTCGGCTGGGTGTAGCTGTGTGATTTAGCTCTGGCCAGAGGCTACGTACGGAAGTGATCTCCACCCTGTCTGGGTTCATCAGGGGAAGGTCCATGCCTCTGACCTACTTTCTCCTTTCTTCCCTTTCAGGGCTGGAATGCAGGTATAGTGGTGGAGTTGGCAAGGACTAGGGTGAAAGAGAAACTGGGAAGAAGGGATCAGGGGCTTGGGGGACTTCACAGAGCATAGCCACCGTATCAGCTAGGCTTTTGCAAGAAAGAGAGACAAACGCCTAGCACAAATGGGCCAGTGTTCTTGGACCTTTACCTTCCTTGCTTTGGCATCTTTGAAACAGATCACGCTGTGCTTTAGGCCAGCCCTGGTGGCCAGAGGAAACGTTGCCCTCAAGTTTTGTCGAAGATAATCGGGAAAAGGAAGGGTGTGAGAGGAGCTCTTTCGTTGGCTATCTGGGCAGCAGAGGAGAAAGGCTCTCAATGGCCATAGGACCCGATAGGCTTGCATCTGGTGTTTGCATCTCTTGACGTTTCAGAGCTGTGGTGTCGGCCATATCACAGGATGAAAAATCAATCCTTCTCACCGAAAAGGAACCCAAGTGGAAGCTCCTCTCCACAACTTAAAAGACAGAGAATGCCGGATGTTTAGTTAATGCGTGAGTGACGGATTGCCGTGGTGTATGCACAAATAGTCTACATTTCCGGGATTTTAATGAAACAACTGAGGTTACAACGATCACTCTGGGAATCGTGTATAAATCAGAGGACATTCACAGAAGTGTGCCCAGTCTGTGAATATCTTGTATGTCGTGTACACCCAAAGAAAAATAGTGAAAACTCTACTCTGAGACACAGACTGTAGATGAAATTTAACCTTTATGGCATCTTAGGAGCCCAGGAAATATCTGAATGTAAATACTTTTAGAAAAAAGAATTCATCTGTTTATCTATGCAATTGATCTCTATCAATTAACCCCTGCCTAATTCTTTTTTTTTTCTTTAAAAAAATTTTTTTATTAACGTTTATTTATTTTTGAGACAGAGAGAGACAGAGCATGAACGGGGGCGGGGCAGAGAGAGAGGGAGACACAGAATCCCAAACAGGCTCCAGGCTCTGAGCTGTCAGCACAGAGCCCGATGCGGGGCTCGAACTCACAGACTGTGAGATCATGACCTGAGCCAAAGTCGACGCTCAACCGACTGAGCCACCCAGGCGCCCCATCCCTAGCTAATTCTTAAAAAACTCAGGATAACTGGGTAGACACTACCATCTTTTAGATACACTGAGAGGATAATTGTTTCTTTCAAAGAAAGTTACCTCCAGGAATATTCGACTGGTCTCAGACCAGCATGTGGGGTAGAGTTCAAGAGAGGCTTCTAATCAGAAGTGGCTGTTTTTCCATAGACATACATCCACCTGCACGGTTGGAACTGACCCATGTAATCAGTCTGATCCTTCTTTCGTCACTTAACATTACATGAACGACCCAGATTTGAATTGCATGAGTCTGCTTACACACGAATTTTTTTCAGTAAATACATTGGAAAATTTTTGAGATTTGTGACAATTTGAAAATCTTTGGAGATGAATCATGTAGCCTAAAAATACCAGGAAAAAAAATGAAATATTGGCCATTCTAAGGAGAGAGTATATAAAAACGTATAACATAAAAAAGTATGTGTTACTCAAAAACAGAATCAGACCTGTAAATACAGAAGAGAATAAACCAGTGGTTGTCGGAGGGGAGGGGATGGGGGGTTGGGCAACATGAGTGAAGGAAGAGTGGAAGATACAGACTTCCAGTTATGGAATGAATAAGTCATGGGAATAAAAAGCACAGCATAAGGAAGATAGTCAAGGATATTATAACATCTGGTGATGGATGGTAGCCACATCATGTTGAGCAGCAGTGAGCGTAGCAAAAACAGACCGACTTGTTGAATCACTGTGTTGTGTGCCTGAAACTAATATAACACTGTATGTCTGCTATACTCAAGAAAAACAACTCGGAAAAAAAAAAAAAGTATGTGTTACGCGACTGTTTATATAATGGGTAAGGTTTTGGTCAACAGTAGGCTATTAGTAGTTACGTTTGGGAGGGGCGTTAAAGTCATCCTTGGCTTTTTGGCTGCATGAGAGGTCCGCACCCCTGACCCCCAGGTTGTTCAAGGGTTAACTGTGTATTCTGAACGTCTTGTAAATCTTTTGAGGTTCCTCAAAAGCCTCCCCCTTTTCATTGTCGCATGCTACGCCACTGAAAGGAAGACCCCATTTGTTCAATTCCTCCCTCACCACTGAATGTCTGGTATTTCGGTCTTCATCGCCACCTATAACGCTGCGAGGGACAGAGACTGGACAATATTACCATCACCTGGCTCCCTCATGCAGGTTTGAAATGCAACAGTAGTGGGGATGGCAGCAAAGGATATTGTCCAGAGCTGAGAGCAGCCGCAGTGGCTGCAGCGGGAAGTAAATGCCAGGACTTTCCACCTCAAGTCTTATTAGCTTGTCTGCTTTTTATTTGCAACAGAATTAGAATTCATCATTGCCTCTGGAACCCAGAGCACTGACGCTGCACCCGATGGGCTCCTGGCAGGAAATCTGATGACCCACAGCTGTAATTTGTCATGCCAGGGAGGGCTGTGGATGTTTTACATATGTTAGATTCGTATTTACAGTCTGTGAGTTGTGATAATTCTTCCTATTTTACAGAGAAGAGAACTGAGGCTCAGAGAGAGAAAGTCACCGCCCGATGTCACAGCTAGTAAGTCACGCTGGCGTCCATCTGGTCTGGAGTCTGAGTCCCTGTCCTTGGCCTCCGAGTCATACTATTGGTGCTGCTCCTGGTTCTGGGGGGGCGGGGGCGGGTCACGTGTCACCTAACTGGTAGGCTGAGCTCGAGAGGGCCTCCAGCCTCCCAGAGAGCCAACCGGAGAAACAAGTCTGTGTTGGCTGATTTACTACAGGTCGCACTGTAGGATCGCTGTGACAACACTCGCTCAGGGACCAATGGCGGTGGCTGGCTCATTTTCTGGTTCTTTGGTGTTTCTCAAATCCAGTTGCAAATTAGAGTCACTTGGGGAGCTTTAAAAAAAATCCCACTGCATGGTCTACACAGAGGTATCCCAGTTTAATCGGTTTCAATGGGATTCAAACATCGTTATCGTGTACAAACTCTTCAGGTGACTCCAAGGTTGGAACCAAGCTCTAGAATCAACTGAGGCTTGGAACTTTAATGGTAGGTAAATGTACCAATTTTGCACCCTTAACAAGGGTCTTGGAAGGGACAGCAGTTGCTAAAGTTGTGATATATGAAGGAATTCTGAAATTTACTTACATTCCGGGGCTCCTGGGTGGCTCAGTCAGTTACACGTCCGGTTTCAGCTCAGGTCATGATCTCATGGTTAGTGGGTTCGAGTCCCGAGTCAGGCTCCGTGCTGACCTGCTTCGGATTCTGTGTCTCCCTCTCTCTGCCCCTCCCCTGCTCGTGCTCTGTTTCTCTCTGTCTCTCAAAAATGAATAAACATTAAAAAAATTATATATATAAAAAAAAAAGAAATGTACTTACCTGTTCTGAACGCCGAGGAACATGAATCCAGCCTCAGCTGCACAGCAATGTCGGAAGTAGAAGTGGAGAAAAGTCTCTGGGGGCCTCCTGGATGTCTCGTTTCATCCTAGAATCCATCCTAACAATGAAGCCAATGGTCTGCCCAATTTGGAATCTTATAAGTCATGAAATCACTGCCACCTAGTGTTACTGATTTTCTTTTTTTCTCTTCCTTGCCTTCTTTACCTCCATTCCTTTCCCTCTCTTTCCTTCCTCCCTCCCTTCCTTCCCTCCCTCACTCTTTATTTCCTTCCTTCCTTCCTTCCTTCCTTCCTTCCTTCCCTCCCTCACTCTTGATTTCCTTCCTTCCTCCCTTCCTTTCTTCTCTCCCTCGCTCCTTATTTCCTTCCTTCCTTCCTTCCTTCCTTCCTCCCTCCCTCCCTTCCTTCCCTCCCTCACTCTTTATTTCCTTCCTTCCTTCCTTCCTTCCTTCCTTCCTTCCTTCCTTCCTTCCCTGAAAGTGAACTGATGTTTTACCAAAGCTAGGAGCATTGGCTTTGGCTCAGAGGGAGGGAACGTGTAGACTTATCTTCTCAGGTCTGCTGTCAGGGCTCCCGCTGGTGAGAATTTCCTCTTTGCTACGTATGCATAGACATTACCATCTATCAACCTTTCACCTTGTGGCGGCTCACTTCCGGTTTGAAAACAGGTAGCCTATGAGGACTTTCCATTTACTTTACATCATCCATTACTTCTTCCAGAAGAAAAGTGGGGTGGAGCACGTATTTCCAGAATTTGCCTGACTTTGTTTAGTGTTGGCTTCTCTTGGCCTGCTGTTAACCCAGCTGGAACGACCTCGCAGGAAGACATTTACATAAAACGTATGGCATTCTGGATGATTATTAACTTCTGGCTAAAGGATGATGGGGAAGGTGACTCTCTATTATTCGGGGGGTTTTGACTATACCATGTTCTGGCTTCATTCCCCACATCAAGTCTACCATCTGGTCCCGTCAGCCCCCCCTCTAAGATACATCCCCAATCTGTCACTTCTCTTGGTCTCAGCTGTTATCCTTTGCGCGGCCAACAGAAATAACCACCTTCCTGTTCTCTTTGCATCTACTCGTGTGTCTCAACAGAGTCTTCCTTACACAACAGGAAGAAATGGCATTACCAGGAGAAATCTCGTCATATTGCTTCTGCCTTAAAACCCACTAATGTCTTCCCTTCTCATGACTGAGAGGGCTGTCAGTGATGTGAGCCCAGCCTCCACTCTGATCTCATCTCCTGCCACGAAGCCGCACTGGCCTCCTCAGGGCCTTTGCACCTGCTGTCTCCTCAGCCTGGAATACTCTTCCCCAGAATCACACAGCTGCTACCACCTACCGAGACTCTCAGGGGAGGTTTGGTTCCCCAAATCCCTTTCTTTCCGTTACCCTCTCTTACTGTCTGCAAAGTACTTATCATTATCCGAAATTCAAATTTAAAACTGATTCACCTGTGTTGACTAAATCTGGCAAAGGGCCAAACCTAGACTCTGAGAAACCAGGATGGAGACCTCAGTGCCATCTATCTAACTACTTCCTTTGCCGTTCAGAACCATTGTTTTCGTGTCAAGTGGGCCGTGGTTGAGAACCAAAGGTGGACTTCTCTAGAAGCTGGCGGCTTCCTGAGGCTGTACCCAGGAAGCAGGTCACTGGACCTCAACGGTCCTAGATTCCTTCTCTTCCATTGCTTTTACAGCCAACTCCCAACTGCTTGACTCCTCCCCTTGAACTTTGACATTGAGGGGCCCATGGAAAATGGGAATCCAGACACTAGTATGTGACCTCCTCTCCCTCTCCAGGGAACAAAAGGGAAAGATTTTTTTCTACATCTCTGTGTATATCATATCCTCAAGTCCCCATATTTCCGATTCACAATTAACTGGACGTTCGGACACACCAGTTCTTCTTAACATACCCAGTAAACCTGAGTCATTTAGACGGTCATTTCACTTTCAAAAAAAGCTTGGCTTTCTAGGTAATTGTCAGGGTGCGGACTCGAAAGCCCCAACATATCTTCTTTGCTTTCCTGTTGTAGCGTTCCTAATCATCCCTTAGGTAAACCTATGTCTGGAGCAGAATTGTGAACACATGGAATTTTTATAAAAACTGGGACTTCTGGACTCCATATCCAGATTTTTCACTTCTATCTTCTATTTTCTTTTTTTTTTAAATTTTTTATGTTTATTTATTTCTGAGACAGAGAGAGACAGAGCATGAATGGGGGAGGGGCAGAGAGAGAGGGAGACACAGAATCTGAAGCAGGCCAGGCTCTGAGCTGTCAGCACAGAGCCCGATGAGGGGCTCAAACTCACAAACCGTGAGATCATGACCTGAGCTGAAGTTGGTCATTCAATGGACTGAGCCACCCAGGCGCCCATCTATCTTCTATCTCCTCATGTTTGCCATTAGCTTCTGGAACCATTAATGGGTAAAGTTAAGGAAGAATCTCAGAGTTATAAAGATAAAGGTACAGAAAATCGGATGGAAATACAGAAAATATCTTAAGGAATGGTCAACCAGATCCAGCATCCAAATAATGGTGGTTTCCTAAAAAGAGGGGGAAAAAATGAGGAGGAGATTTTTAAACAAATAACATCAGCATATTTTTTAGAATTCTGGAACATGAGATCCCCAGACTGAAATGGCCCCCAGAGTACCAAGCATATAGAATGGAAATAAGGCAAAGCAAGAAAGTACAGTAAGGCACATCTCATGAATGGCAAAGAAAAGATACTGAAAGTTTCATGAGGAAAAGAAGTCCAGATGAAGAGTCGGAGATCAGTCTCGAGATTCCTCAACACTTTTCTAGTAGATGCTAGAAAGAATGGAGAGGTGGCTCCCAACAGCGGAAAAGCACAATTACGTACATTGAAAATACATCCTGCTCATTCAGAATATATATTTCTCTCTCAAGGATATATAAGCCATCCCCCTCAAACTAATTCCCAAATAAGCCTCAAGAAAATCCTAAAAAAATCCCAAAGAACTGACATCATACCTCCATTTACTCAAATCAGAATATGATAATAATAGCACTAGTAGGAAAAATGAAAGAGAAACCAGTAACAAACAGGGTGAAAAGTCCCATATATTTCTGCTTCTGACCATGAAGGAATAACAGGGAACTGTTCATTTTGATGGATTCTCGCCTGTAGGTAAAAAATATTCTTGGGGCACCTGGGTGGCTCAGTCAGTTAAGCGTTCCACTCTTGATGTTGGCCCAGGTCATGATCTCACAGTTCGTGACTTGGAGTCCTATGTGGGGCTCTGTGCTGACAGTGCAGAATCTGCTTGGGATGCTCTCCCCCACCCCACCCCCTCACTCTGCCCTTTCCCACTCTCTGGGTCTCAAAAATAAATAAATAAACATTTAAAAAAATGTATTCTTATGTGGGATCATCCTTCTGTTCTCTGTTTATGAGTTTCTCTCTAATCTTTTGTTTCCCATTTAAATCTTCATTTGAATATTTCCTTTATGTCATTCGTTTGAATTTCAGGAATGCCTATTCTGTTCCTTGCTTTTCCTAATCAACTGCTTCCAAGGAGATGTGTGTGTGTGTGTGTGTGTGTGTGTGTGTGTGTGTGTGTTTAATATGAAATTTGTTGTCAAATCGGTTTCCGTATAAAGAGATGTGGTTTTGGTTGACAATTCATTTCTTGCGTTTCCAGTCTCCCTCTTCTGTTGTTTTATAACTTATCTTTAGGATATTATTTTATTGAATCAATGCTATTTTTAAGTTATTCATAGCAGAAATCAGCTGTAGAGAATTAACTTATATTTTCTTCTGGGCTAATCTCTTTATTTGTCCGTGTGTGTGTGTGTGTGTGTGTGAGCGTGTGTGTGTGTGTGTGTGTGTGTGTGTGTATTTTAACCATGTTACATTAGTATATTAGCATATGTGACATGGATTTTCTTTTTGCCTTATAATTAGAGGGGCTGCTCCAGGCACCTTATTTTCAAATATGGTGGATGGATGACTATTTGGCTCTCTTCCCACTTTACCTGAGACCAGATTTTTATTCTTTTCTACAAGGACAATTTAAGGATATTTAATGTTCTACCTACTTTTATATGGTCTGAGGGCATGGGTTTGGGAGAAAGACAGCTCACGGATTAGCCCACTGGCAGAAGGCAGGAGACCCTGAAGTCCGCAGTAGCTGTGCACCAGTAACCGAGTGTGGAAACTCTGTGTGCCACTCCCCCAAATCCTGTTCACCTCAAAGAGGGCCAGAGGGTGCTTGGAGACGAAGTGGGCTGCATTATGGTAGGGGAGCCCTGAGTTCAGGAAATCGAAGCTTTTATCATGGGCAGAAGGCATATCCATCCTTTGCTCTGGAGGGAGGTGGTCTTCCTATCTTCCAACACTGTTCCCTATTAGAAAATACTGCCACGAGGGGCACTCTGTCCCCTGATTCCAAAATGCTCAGAAACACAAGAGACTCATGGGAAACTGTCTCCCAACAGTGTGTCGAATAAAAAGATCTTTGAGGATCCATGACGGGTACATCAAACTCTAGCCAGCAACTCCCCAACAGGCTGCAAGAAACTGATTCAGAAATATAAGCAGGTGTACAGAAACATCCCGGGGATGTGTTATGGTGAGACATAGCCAGATGTCAGCACAGAGCCACAGTGTGAATCCTCAATAAGCCATGGTTATGTAAATGGAGAATTAAAATAATTCCATACTTTAAGTGACAAGGAAAATTTATTTAACTGGAGGAAGTTGATGGGGCATGAATAATATTTCCTGCATTTTAATCACTATATATTTACACACATATTATTTTTTTTCATAAATAGCATTGCTTATTTTTATAAATAACAGATAAATAAGTAAGGACTATTTTAAACAATATATTCAAATAAATAAGGGAGTTTCACATACATGGGAATTTGCTTTAGGCAGGGGGCTGAAGGAAACGGTGTATTGACTGGCTCTGACCTTAGAGAAGTCACCTACCTTCATAATTATTTTTTATAACATGTAACTTTTTGTGTGCCTTTCTTTTTATTTCTATTAAACTTGGAACTTGAACTAAGTGATTTTAACAATCTCTTCCTTTATGATTTTTTAAAAATTCCAGATCTCTGGAAAAGAGATTAGCTTAAATATTCAGCATAACCCTTAGACTCTTATAACACTGAATTTTTAATGTTAAGAGCTTTGTTGGTTTTTCTCAAGTGTTTTGTTGTTGTTGTTGTTGTTATTTTATTGTGAGGGGGTGGGGAGAGCGAGCAGGGGAGGGGCAGAGAGAGAGGACAGAATCCCAAGCAGCCTCTACACTATAAGCCCTGAGCCTGACAGGGGTGTGGGGCTCAGACTCACAAACTGTGAAATCGTGACTTAAGCCGAAACCAAGAGTCCATGCTTAACTGACTAAGCCACCCAGAAGCCCCTCTCAAGTATTTTTAAGCAACCGCAGCCTGCGTTCCTGTAGTAGTTTGAATGCAGTTCAAATAAAACGCAGGGTAATTGTGGGTCGATTTTGTCTCGCTAAAGTCTAAGACATTTGCTCTAACCTAATGATCAGCTTTTAAAAAAGCAAGTCGGTGTGGATTTTAGGTTTTGGCCTCCTTGTCTCCTTTTTTAAAATGCATTTACTGAAAAAGAAAGAAAGAAAGAAAGAGAAAAAGGGAGAGGGGAAAGAGTAACAACCTCAAACAGCTGTCAGTTACACACCAGGAGCTGTGCTTGTTTAACTGAGTGACTACTGTGCGCCGCGTGGTGGCCAAAGTGGGGCCCAGCGGTGGTGATCTGCTGACCTCCAGGCTCTCGCAGGCACTGGCCGCTGTCCTGTGGCCACTTCTGGTTAGCCACAGAGGCCCTGGCAGTTAGCTTTCTCTGGCAAGGAGCCAAGAGAAGGAACCCAAAGACCTCCAAATGGATTGCGGGGTGAAGAGGGAGGGGGTGGGGGTGAGTCCACCCGCAAAGGCGGGTACCAGGTGCTTCTCAATGGCCAAGCGCTGTGCCTGACGGATCCTGCGGGGATCCATTCCTCAGCCTGGGAATCCTTTGAAAGTTCAACGGGCCTTAGTTTGCATCCACTTGCAAAGATTTCACTTGAAGAAAACGTTCAGTTGTTCAGCAGAACGCATCCCTGCGTGGCTCTCCCTGCGTCGTTGAACTCCATCTCGGTTCCTCCGCCTGTGAGCGGTTACCTGTTCTTGCCACAATTGTAGTGGCTTGTGCATGATGACCAGCGTCTCCTTCAGGTTAAAAAAAAAAAAAAAGTCTCCTATTTTTTTTTTTTTTCTGTTGTGAACTATGGTAATAAAAATTATGGGGAAAAGTGATAATTTGTTCATGGAATTGATGTGAGCATAATATTAATGATGACGATAATCACTAACATTTATGAATAATCACTCTGTCCGTGGCACTGACCTCAGCAGATTAAGTGTATTAATTTAAGTGCTTAATCCTCACATTCATCCTCCAAGGGGGCGCTGTTATTATCCCGGTATTAGAGTCAACAAAACTAAGCACTGAGAAGTTAAGCCATTTTGTGAAACAGGAAATGACAGTCCCCACTGGTACTGATTCTGCAGGCGAAAGCCTAATTCCTGTTCCACAATCGGAAAAGCTTCCAAATGTGGCAGAGAAGGCGCAGGTTTACAAATGAGCCAATGAGAAGCAATTTCTGTAAAGGTACCTGTAGATTTCATCATGGGTCATTGGAATCCTGTAGAATATTGGGGTAAATGACCCAATTTCCAAAAGTGGCACAAATATCTCTATTTCATATCATTGTCTCCAGCTGGAAAGAAATCGGTGCCAGCTGTTGGGTTTCTTGGTTGAACTTTTGCTAGGAAGGAGGACTTTGCAAGAGTTCCGCGTGGCACGGTGGTTAAAGTTTGGGCTGTAATTGGGCGACATAGGATACGTGGCTTATCTTGAGTGACTCCTTTTTATCATCTGCGAAATAGGGATAACAGGACTCACTTCATTTATTTCCTCCTGCCTTGTAAAGTGTATAATTCAGTAGCGTTAGGATATTCACCCAGGTGTGAAATATCACCATTACGTAATTCCAGAACAGTCTCGTCATCCCCTAAAGAAGCCTCATACCTTTTAGCGGTCATTTCATACTCCCTCCCGCGCCCCAGATCCTGGCAACCGCTATATTTCCTAATCTCTATGGATTGGCCTATTCTGAGCATTTTACATAAACGGAATCATACACTATGGACCTTTTATATCTGGCTTTGTTCACCTGGCTTAATGATTTCCAAGTTCATCCATGCGGTAACACTGATCAGTACTTTTATCGGTATTTCTTTTTATGGCTGAATCATATTTCACGGTGTGGCCATATCACACTTTATGTATACATTCATCTATTGATGGACATTTGGGTTGTGTCCACTGTTTGACTATTATTAACACTTTTGTGAACATCGTGTACAAGCTTTTATGTGGGCATGTGTTTTCGGTGCTCTTGGCTATGTACCTGGGTGTGAAACTGTGGATTCTACTCTATGTTTAACTTTTCGGAAACTGCAAGAGTGTTTCCCGGAGCAGACACGCCCTTTTACATTCCTCCCGGGAACATCCGAGATCTCTGCATCTTTGTCAACACTTGTTATTTTCTGTCTTTTTGATGATCGCTATCCTAGTGAGCGTGAAGGGGCATATCACTACGGCCCTGATTCGCATTTTCCTGGTGGCTGTGTGCGAGAGCATATTTTCATGGGCCCTTTGGACACGTGTATGTCTTCTTTTGAGAGGTGCCTATTCAGACCCTTTGCCCATTTAAAAAAATATCTGTTTGGAGATAGTTTCTTATTTTCATTATCTTTTTTTTGCTTATTTTAATGATGTCTACTTTCAATCTTGCCTATTACCAAAGAGGATCTATCCTATTTATTATTTTCCATTTTTCTCTTATCAGATTGATGGGTTGTCTTCAAGACAACAAGTGATCATGATTTAGAATAAAAATGTAAATAGGGACACAGTGTCTGTGAGTAGACAGTTAAGGAAAATTTGGGTTAAAAGAGAAGTAATGATATGGCTAATATTTTCCTTTTTGTGATGCTCAAAGCATAAGCCCTAATCATGATTGTTTTAGGTGAAATAAATATTATGAATCCACAGCGTGTCATTTAGTGTTCTCAACTATGCTTTTATAATGAAAAAATTCTTTGAAAAGGGAGATCAATGTCAACTTAATTCAAATATTTCAGACAATTCAAAATGTACTGCAACCAGATGATAAGATGCTCGATCAGCCTAATGACACCTTGTGAAAAACACTGTAGTCTTGGTACCTGGAAGTATTTTGTTAACGGGAGGGGGGAGGTGTTTATATAATTTAAAAGTATGTTTAAATATGAAGTTATTTTATTCCCAGTTTCCCAGGTAACTAGAAAGAAATTCATTAGTGATATTTTGAGATGTCGACTTTAAAGAAAAAAAGGGGCTGAGAAAAATAGCGGTGATAATTCTTGGTAAATAAGCTGACACAGGCATGAATGTGCACACACACACACACACACACACTCCCCACAGTTAGCCACTTGCTGTTTTAAATAACATGATCTGGTCCACATCCAGAGCTGACTTGTGCAAAGATGGAATCTGTTCCAGGCTGGGTTGATACCTCTCTTCCTTGGCACATTCGTTTGGAAACAAGTCCTCTTGGTGTCTGTCTTGGGGCCAAAGCTATAAAAATAAAAAGCTCAAGAGATGTTGTTAGCTATGTTTCCTGTCTTGTGGTTCTGCAGAACAAGAAAGAACAACAAATCAGATGGACAGATACGGGCGAGGGAAAGAGGTCTGTCCTCACTCAGGCTCCTGGTTCTGGGGCTTCCTGTGGTCCAATTGCACCCCTGTCCTGGGGTTCTTAAAGATCTGTCCGTATTCTTGTGCTGATTTGTTCTCTCCTTAGGCCAATGTGAAGGTTCATTTTTGTAAGATGAATTTTAAAATGTTAGTATGTACTCGGATATATTTGAATATACTCAAAACGTGTGCCCCAATTGAGAAGACTGGAAGACTCGTCGGAAAAGAAATGAAAGGTCAGCTCATTCAGTGGGCAGAGAATTGGGAATGCACCTAGGGAGTTACGTTATCTTTGACCAGCCCAATAAACCGTCCAACCCACTAGAGGTCCTTGTCAGGACCTGGTTTTGAAAAAGGAACCGCAGACAGAGGACACACAAAGGCAGTTAACGTGGTTCTCGTATGGTCTGGGACTTTTTTTTCCATGTGGCATTTTCAAATAAGAGCAGTAGATGCCTGACATTTAAGAGGAACAATTTGCAAGAGATGTATCTAGAAACCCTTCAAGTACTCCACTCCTGAAACTCAACTCTAAAATATACTCTTCGCAGCTTCTTGGCCAATGTGATAGGGCTGATAATATCTACTCCCTGAATTTACCGCACAATGAGCGAAATGAGATTGTGTACGATAGCGGACCTAGATGGGGCTAAGGTGGGGGGCATCACTGAGTCACCAGTCAAGACTCTGCAACAGGACAATTAAAATTTCCTTCATGTACGGCTTACATGAAGCTTGTATGGCTTAGTTGAAGCATGAATGTTCATGCCATGATGTCAAGTCTGCACCGTGACTTAGAATTTATAAAGGCTCCAAATGTTTCTAGATGTGGGCCGTTGACACATTCCATGCTGTGCAGTGCCTCTCTCTAAGTGGGCCGCTTCCCACGTACGGGTCTAACTCTTACAGGTTGGATGAGGCTGGCTCATATTTTTCTCTGTGAGTAAGATATTGGGTGCATTGGAGAGGGGCATTGTCCATGTTATGGCAACAGAGAAGCACGAGAGAACCACCATGAAATCCTCGCAATGGAACCAGGATGGTGATGAGCGTGAGTGGGAAAATCTACTTCATCGTGGGCGTTCTACTTGTCCTTTGTGTTAGTCAACATGAAATTGTACATCCCTTCTACCTTTGCATTTTCAGAGTCAGAGATCATCTTCTGGAGTTCACTTTCATAATTATAGTCCGAAGTCACTTCTGCGTGTTGAATGTGTGACCTTCCAAACTATCCCATAGATGTATTGAGGTACGTGCACAACCCTGAAAATTATACGGTGTGCTTTTGTGTCTATTCTGCTACAAATATTCCACTGGGTTTTTTCTTTTTTTTTTTCCTTCGAAGAGTTCTAAGGTTAAGGGTGTTGCAAGAGCATGTATGTAAGAGTGTAAGTATTCCATACTTCTTGCAAAACTGAATTTCTATGTTGGTGCCTTAATCCAGCCACAGTGGTGCAGGATCCATTTTCAGGTAGGGGAAAAGTCAACCTCAGTGTCAGATTGCCACTCCGCTCCCAGCCCTATGGGACTTTCAACCCTGCATTTACTCTATTCTCTTCTTTCCCGCATTACACTCAACCACTTATAATTATAAGGGAAAACGCTCCAGGAGTTCTCAATCTCTATTCTTTGGGCCATTGATTATGAGCTCGTCGGAGTTAAGAAATGTCATGTGAAACACAGTCTTCCGGAAGCATTTTCTCTGAGCACTTTCTGTGGTGACAGAAATGTTCTATCTCTGTGCTATCCAATATGGTAACCAGTAGCCACATGTAGCTGGTGAGCATGTAACATGTGGCTAATGCAACTAAGGAGCTGAATTTTTAGCTTTCTTTAGTTTTTTTTTTAATTAATGTTTATTTTGGTAGAGAGAGAGAGAGAGACACAGTGTGCACGCGCGTGTGTGAAAGAGGCAGAGACAGGGAGACAGAGGATCAGAAGTAGGCTCTATGCTGCAGGCCAGAGCCCGATGTGGGGCTCGAACTCACATACCATGAGATCACGACCTGAGCTGAAGTCAGACGCTTAACCGACTGACCCACCCGGGTGCCCCCTAGTTTTATTTAGTTTTAATTGATTTCAACTTAACTAGCCATTGGTGGTTAGTGACAACCGTATTAGCTAGTACAGTTCAGTCACTAGTAGCTTCTCTATGTAAATGTCTCTGATTTGCTAGAGTGTTCCTACTTCAGTCAAATTTACCAATTGCCCTATAACCGAGCCCACTATGCGAAAACACCCTTTACTCTGTCCACCGTGTGACTCCAAATCACCTGCTTCTTTAGAGATGAGAGCTTGACTGGGTGGCCCAGACACCTTACAGTCAGTTTCTGCTTCCTGGCATAGCTGTGCCCAGGCATAACTCAAACAACAAGGCCAGACATGAGCTTTTCAGAGGCAGTAATCTGTAGAGAGCTATTGATACGGGTTTGGGAGACAAGTTTAGTGACAGTAAGATACAGAGAAAAGGGAGAGTAGCCCATGGAGAACTGTGCATCTTGACTACACTACTCTCTTTACCAAGTTTTGTAGCAGAAAGAAAAGATATTTAATGATAATTTCTGCACCGATGCCAAAAGGTGACCGGAACTGGGGAGATCTTTGAACACCCCTGCCAATGGCATCAATAACCACCCTCTAAAACCATCCTGGAGTAACATACATTCCATGAAGAGGCAGTTGCCAAGTATTCAGCCCCTGCTCCCAAGTAAGCTGTTACCCATAAGATCCCTTTATATGAAAATTCTAGAGCATTTTTTTTTAATATATGAAATTTATTGTCAAGTTGGTTTCCATACAACACCCAGTGCTCATCCCAAAAGGTGCCCTCCTCAATACCCATCACCCACCCTCTCCTCCCTCCCACCCCCCATCAACCCTCAGTTTGTTCTCAGTTTTTAAGAGTCTCTTATGCTTTGGCTTCTAGAGCATTCTTGAGTAAACCCGATCTGCATAAAAAGTGGATTTGTAAATCAGCTAATATTGAAGAGTCATTATTTGCTCTAGAAAAATGATTCCCTGAAAGTTTTCTTTAGATAAAAAGCCCTTCCAAAGCATGTAATGATGCAATGAATAGCATGACTTTTCAGAGGTATAGCCATGTAAACAGAAAGGATTCGTCTGTAATTTATAAACCAGTGACCAACGTCCTAAAATAGACCCAAAGCCCAGCAAGGCACCCATGTTCCTTCAGCTTCTTCCAGAAAAGTGTTCATCACTTGGTCAGAGCATCACTTAATACTGAAAATTGTTTGTGTGGAAGACAGGAGACAAAGAAGGGTTATTTCATGGTGTCGCATTGATTTAATCTTATTCTACCACCCTGACATTGGTGCTTTTAAGGAAATAGATACATTTTACTAAGAGTTTCAAGGGATCTGAGGTGTTCTTTGCGAGCAGATCAACTTTTCAAATTCAGAGGGCGCCTGGGTGGCTCAGTCGGTTAAGCGTTCGACTTTGGACTTTGGCTCAAGTCATGATTTCATGGTTCGTGAGTTCAAGCCTCACGTCAGGCTCTGTGCTGACAGCTCAGAGCCTGGAGCCTGTTTCACATCCTGTGTCTCCCTCTCTCCCTGTCCCTCCCCTGCTCGGGCTCTATCTCTCTCTTTCTCTCAAAAATACATAAAAACATTAAACAATTTTCAAATTCAGACTTTTTCTTCACTTGGATGGAGAAGAAATGGAGTCATTTACAGGATGAATAAAAGGGGAGATAAAGAAGGTAGAAGTCAGTGTGCAGCTATTGGAATTGTCATTACTGGTCTCTGACACAAGAGGGAAGCAGGGATTAACTCAAGATTCCTCCCTATGTGTCATCCAAGGTATCCTCTGATAGACAATCTTCATCTTCATATAGTAAAATGGACAAACATTTAAGTAACATAGCTTAATGCTTCCATTATGAGTTTGTTATTATTATCCTTTTTGAAACAGAACCCACAATATCTGTTTTTGCTGCCAAGGAAGGTTCTAGAAAGCAATACACATAGTATTTAAGAGAGTAGGATTGGAAGTCACACAAACTCAGAATTAAGCCAGGGCTCAAGTCCACACCGGCAGGGTGACCTTGGACAAATTGCTTAGCCCCTCTGAAACCCAGTTTCTTTATCTGTACAACTGGGATAATCCTATCTGCTCATATCCTGGAATGGTTGCAGGAATTGTACGAGTTAATGTGTGCAGAAGGCGCAGAGGTCCAACACAGGCAAAGTCCCCAGTAAATGGTAGCTGCTATGATTCCTTTTTGAAAATTCTTGACACAGCCTTGTGTTGTTTGCCACTCCTATGTGAAGTACATAAAAACATTTCTCTACAAAGTATTTTTTTGTATTGTGTCTAGGACTTAGTTGCTACCTTCTGTCGGTTGTGTGTGTGTGTGTGTGTGTGTGTCTGTGCTGACAGCTCAGAGCCTGGAACCTGCTTCCAATTCTGTGTCTCCCTCTCTCTCTCTGCCCTTCCCATGCTCACTTTTCTGTGTGAGCTCTGTCTTTTCTCTTTCAAAAATAAATAAACATTAAAAAAGCTTTTAAATGAATAATCCACAAAATTTTTCATGTGAATTTTAAATATGAAAAACTTCATGCTAAAATAAAATTTACTGAGGCCTATGAAAATTATGTATGGTAATTCTCCCTTTTTACACAATTCTCTAAATTTTATATAAAAATTTATAATATATTTTGTATATCTTCACATACATAATTTAAATATAATTTAAAATATATAAATATATAAAATTTATAATATATAATATATATTACTATAATATATATAATATGTAATAGAACATAATATGTCAAAAGTGCAAAGAAATATCCAGAGAAGAGCTTTATTTTTTTTTTTTAATTTTTTTTTTTTTCAACGTTTATTTATTTTTGGGACAGAGAGAGACAGAGCATGAACGGGGGAGGGGCAGAGAGAGAGGGAGACACAGAATCGGAAACAGGCTCCAGGCTCTGAGCCATCAGCCCAGAGCCCGACGCGGGGCTCGAACTCCCGGACCGCGAGATCGTGACCTGGCTGAAGTCGGACGCCTAACCGACTGCGCCACCCAGGCGCCCCGAGAAGAGCTTTAAAATAATAAGCACAGAAATTATTTATAAGTATCCTAGTGCATTATTCGGGGGGAAAAAAAGGTAACTGTTGAAGGGGAGCAGAATTTGCCCCCTACCATGTCTCTTTGGTGTGGGGATTATTTTAAACTGGTTATTTTGAAGAAACAGCAAACACGGATGAAGTTGTGAAAACCGAGCAGAAGTTACCCTTTTATAAGAGATATTTACATTTATAAGGGAAATCTCCATTTTAAGGATGTTTCCCTGGCTGTCCTAGGAAGAGGGGGAAGACTCTAAATCTCTAGAAATTCTTATCAGTGGAGAAGACAGTGACTTAAATCTGCATAACAACCTCATCACTGTTTCCTAGGCTTTTCCTGGTCACCTCCCATAACTGATTCCCACCCCCAACATCTTCTGTCTTTAGCTGGAGATGGTATTGAAGGGGATGATTTCAGCCATTTCAAGGAGTTACTCAATTTCTTGGGTCTCTCCCAAATACACAGGAGGTGTACATTGGGATATTCAATGTACAATGGGATATTCAAGGCAGGGGGAGTCTTGACCTAAATCTCACACCTTATGCAGGAATTAGGACAGAATGGATTATAAATGTAAATGTAAGATGTAAAACCTAGAGACTTCTAGAAAAAAAAAAAAGACATAGAAGAATAATCTTTCCGATGTAGGTCCAAGCAAAGAGTTCTTAGGCACAACACGCCAAAAGCACGATCCATAAAAGAATAAAATTGGCAAGTTGGGTTTTATCAAAATTAAAAACGTTCGCTCTGCAAATTACCCTGTCAAGAGGTTGAAAAGACAAGCCACCGACTGGGAGAAAACTTTCTTAAACCTCGTATCTGACAGGGGGTTCATACCTACAACACTCAGGATTCAACACGGAGAACAACTCGAACAATCCAACTAGAAATTGGGCAGAAGACACGAAGGGACATTTCACTGAAGCGGTTGGAAGGGGTCTGATGTTTAACTGACTGAGCCACCCAGATTCTTTTTTTAAGATAGGCGTATACTTACCATAAACCCCACAATTACACTCCTGGACATTGATCCCAGAGAGGAGAAAACTTACATCTATACGGAAACCTGAGCACTGTTATTATAGCAGCTTTATTTCCAAGAGCCAAAGACTAGAAATGACCTCAATGTCCTCTGATGGGTGAATAGCTGTGGTACATCCATACCATGGACTCCACTCAATAATGAAAGGAAATTAACTCTTGAGGTACACCACACTTTGGCTCGAGCCCAGGGGTGTTGGGACGAATGAAAAACGCCAGTCTTAAAGGTCACACCCCGCGTGATTCCCCAGATATAACACTCTCAAAATGACAAACGTATAGGGACGGAGGCCAAATTGGTGGTTTCTAGGGATTGGGGGTGGTGGGGATAAGGGGAGCGTGTTGGATTATAAAGAGTAAAGAGGAGCATTATGGTAATGGAATAGTCAGTATCTTGACTGTGGTGGTTACATACATCTACGCATGTGATAAAATGGTTAGAATTACACACCCACCTTTGCCCCAGTGTCAGTTTCCTCCTCTGGATGTTATACAATCGCTATGGAAAAATGTCACCATTGAGGGAAACGGGGAAAGAGGACAGGGGACCTTCTTATACTCTCTGCCACCTCCTGGGAATCTGCAGTTATTCCCAAACAAGAAGAATGTTTTTACAAAATGATACAAATCCCTCTTGTTCAGAAAGATGTGGAAAGGCCCCCAGGAATGGCACCATCTACCAGGAGCGTGGTATTACTTTCCAGTCTCTGGTGGGAAAGCCCAGGAGGCTGAGCCCCATCCGACGCAGTGTCCCAGGCCGCCTCACCCTTTGCCCGCGTCTCTCTCCATCTAGAGTAGAAGTGGGCTCACCTTCCAGAAGTTCCAACTTGCCCTATGCTCATATAGTTTTAAAAAGGTGATGGGGAGACGAGTGGAAATGGATCTCAGTTACTCTCTTCCTTCGAAAGCAGCGTCGTGTCATCTGTCGAAGCGTCAAAGGACCGACAGTGAGAATCAACACTTCGAACGGATGGGAAAGTCAGTCCGGATCCAGAGGGAAAATGGGCTGGAGCAAAGCTTTGGAGGTTGTCTCCCCCAGCATGGGGACGGCGCTCCCGAACTCTACTCTGGTACGTTATCCCAGACACAGCGGCAACTGGAACCCCCTGGGATGCTCCAGCAACAAGGAGTCCCAGTTCTTTGGGGTGCTCTGACAGAGGGTTACACTGCTTTTGGGGTAAACGGATGAGGAGGAAGAGAAACAGGCCAGGCAGGACGGGGACTGGGAACCTGGCGTCGCTGTAGTCCAGAAGGCTCCACTCAGCCCGCTTTGCGCAGGCGTCGTAGAAGAGAGGCCCAGCCTGAGATGCGCAAGATGTCCTGGTGCCACACAGTGTCTGCTGAAAGGCTTGTCGTGCTGGGATTCTAACCCCTGCATAGGCAAGAGTTTGGCAACTGGCCAGGTGGGCCGGGACCCAGAGCCCTGCTCTGCTCCTCAGCGTGCATCCGATCGCTAGCTAGGGAAACTGAGGCAGGAGCCCGCTGCTACAGACTGTGTTGAAATGTTGGGGTGGGAGGCATGCCCTGGAGGCACTTTGAGGTTCTCTTGGGCCCACGAGCTCCTAACCACAGGAGCAGCCAGATGTAGATGCGCCTCCCCGCCTTGCGGCTGTTCAGGTCTGTCCAGGAAAGTTCTGGCAGATCCATCAGTGAGAAGCTGGAGGAAACAGAGCCAGGAAAATAGGAAGGAGGCTGACCCACCTGCCAGGGTGGATACCACCTCCCCCAAGATTGGTTTGCCTAGTTAGTTTCCTTCGGGGATCATCGACAAAGCCCCTGTCTTACTCGTGAAGGTACAAAGAGTCCCATTCCGGGGCGCCTGGGTGGCGCAGTCGGTTAAGCGTCCGACTTCAGCCAGGTCACGATCTCGCGGGATCTCGCGATCTCGCGGGATCTCGCGATCTCGCGGGATCTCGCGATCTCGCGGGATCTCGCGATCTCGCGGTCCGTGAGTTCGAGCCCCGCGTCGGGCTCTGGGCTGATGGCTCGGAGCCTGGAGCCTGTTTCCGATTCTGTGTCTCCCTCTCTCTCTGCCCCTCCCCCGTTCATGCTCTGTCTCTCTCGGTCCCAAAAATAAATAAACGTTGAAAAAAAAAATTTAAAAAAAAAAAAAAAAAAAAAAAAAAGAGTTCCATTCCTTTCATTAGTGGTCAAAAGGGAAAATGAACGGAAAGTCAGCCTTCAAAATGTCAGTGTGGGACGGGAAGGGGTTCCCAGGCCCAGAGTCTCGCTGGAAGGGCAGGCAATTAAATTTTGCTTGATGAATGCTTTTTTATCCAACCACGAATCCAAGCTGCGGGTTTCAGAACGTATGGGTTCCGAAGCAGAGCTGCAAATGCCACTGCCGGGGTGTGCGATGGAGAAGCGAAAACGTGGCAATTCACAGTACGGATTGGCATTTGCAGATCTGCTCATTTATAAAGGGCCCCGAGCGGCGACAACAGTTTTACGTGGAGTGGATACGACCCACGGCCTGTCATGGGCTCGCCGGCTGTTTCTCTGTATGCGACTGAAGTCCCCTTTGTCGTGGAAAACTCTGACCTCAATCACGTGAATGATAAGCCACAGTTCGCTCATTCACAGTGATATCTCTATGGAGCTGGAAAATTTTCTGCCGCTTTTGATCTTTTCTCTGGAAGTGAGGTACAGAGGAATTAGTCATTTCCCTGGAGATACACGGATGCTGGAAGGAAGACTTTCAGAATCCAGATCTTCAGAGCCCCTGGCCGCTTTCGGAGGGAGAAACCCAGCTTTTGGTGTTCCTTTTGCCTATTTATAAAATATGGAAGCTCTCGCCTCTCCCCAGTGTTTTATTTTGTTTTTTCCAATTTTATTTCATTTATTATTTTTTTTTAATTTTTGTAATTCTATTTTTTTTAATTGACATCCAAATTAGTTAGCATCTAGTGCAACGATGATTTCAGGAGTAGATTCCTTAATGCCCTTTACCCATGTAGCCCATCCCCCCTCCCCCAGCCCCTCCAGTAACCCTCTGTTTGATCCCCATAGTTAAATCTGTCCTCTGTTTTAAGGCATGGCTAATGCAGACACACTGCAGGAAAGAGGAAATCCAGAACAGGATGTCAGAGTAGGAGCATTCGAATACGGTCCGGTCAGTTTTGTACAAACACATGTGAAACTCAATTCCTGGGACCCCCAAAAAGGGAGATGATATAGGCCCGTCTGGTGGGCATCTCGAATCCCTTCCAGACACAGATCGCTGGACTTCTGGGCTGGCGCCCACATGAGAAGGGCATTTCCTTGTCTTTCCGCGCAACTTCGGGACATCTGAGACCAAATCCAAAGGTCTTTGGCTTCAGCCTCTAGAAATCTAACACTGTCCCCTTTTTTGTTTGTTTGGTTTTGGTTTTGTTTGTTTGTTTTTCCTTTTCCTTTCCCCCCTCAAGTTTTCAGGAGGGTCTATTAACTAGCAGCTAGGACTGGTTTTCCCAGCCCTAGAAATTCTTCCTCTTCAACTCTTTTCTAAATAGTCTCCCCCTCCCTGCCCCCATTCCTTGGATTTTGAGCCTCTTGAGTCCACATCCCTGGAGAGAGAGAACACATGCAAAAAACGTCTGTTGGATGAATGAAAATGGAATGTCTTTCTGGGGGTAACCATATGACAACAATGGTCTCTGTCATTCCATCGTTACACTGGGGCCCTAGTTGCTTTATATCAGCTTTCTGCTAAAACTTACAGTATATTCTCAATCTTTTAAAAATAACGTGCTTCCCAGTGGACCACCCTATACGTTCCTATTTGCTAATCTGTGTTCCCATCTAGTCCCCAGTTCACGGGCAGAGCAAACACAGTTGATTGTTGGAGTCTGAAAAACAATTGAGCCCTCGCTGGCTGCATCAATTATCTTGGTTCTCACTCAGTCATTATTCAGTTTCCCTCCCCATTGTGGGAGTGGTTTTATACAATGTCAGAACCCTTCAAATACACACAACCATTAGCAGTCAAAATTTCCATCAAGGGGAGAAAATAAAGTCACGTTTCCTTCACTCAGCCGAACTCAACGTTGTCACCCAGTGTAGAAAATATGCTGTCCCTGCAGTTCTCGCTAATTACCTTCCACCGCTGCTGTCTCCTGCTCTAAAGAGGAGACGGGAACTATTCTGGAAACTATAATTGGATGGTAGGCTATTTCCAACTGAGGCCAGAGGTAATCATTAGTTTTAGCAACTAGTGGTTCAATAAAAACTATCTGTAACAATGCACCAGGAAGCGATCTCTTTTAGTGAACAATTATTTTTTTTATTCAATCTCT
This sequence comes from Puma concolor, assembly GCF_028749965.1. NCBI lineage: Eukaryota > Metazoa > Chordata > Mammalia > Carnivora > Felidae > Puma > Puma concolor. The sequence goes on along the minus strand of NC_141673.1, from coordinate 137,307,791 downwards.
GTTCTCTCTCTAAATATCATGTCAGTAGAAATAAAAACACATTTCTGAAAGAAAGAAAAAAAAATGGTGGATTTTTGTCTTCACTCTCACCTTGCTTAGTCAACAGAAGCCCTACTGAGGCAAAACGGAACGAGGGGTCCAGAGGGACAACCGGGTCAAATCTCAAATGGCCTCCTGCCTGAACCATATATCATTTAAAGGTTTGTTGCAAAAATATCAGGCACTTTGAGAGGAAAGATGCCCTTAAAACTCCCTCCTCTTCTGTGAATACCGTCAAAACTCAACGATTATCTTAGTTTAGATGCCTGGGGACAGTCAGGAACGGTTTCGTGTTGCAGACAGAAACATAGCATAGAATTAGAAGGATGGCAGGATTGGGTGTTGCTGACCTTCGAAGCAGGTGTGACATGAAACTAAGCAAGCAAGACCTGTAAACATTTACCAGGAAATGCTACCAAGTTTTGGAAGGGAAATATAATGGAGTCACTAAATGGTCATTTGCTTGGGGACGGCCATCAACCCAGCAGGCACTTGGTAAGTCCTTACAAAGAGTCTCCATCTGCCCACACCTGCTCAGTGTCAATTTTATCTTCTCGTGGATATTTTATTCCTGGTTTTAAAATGTGATCTTTTAAAAAATAAAAGCAAAAACACACACACACACACACACACACACACAAACAAAACTCCCCAAACCCAAAAACACCAAAGGCATAAACAAGAATCCTGCCTTCCTTCTTACTCCTTATTCCCAACCAGCAACACCCCCTCCTTTTCTGCTCATCTACCTTTGCAATTTCTGCACATATGTGCTGTGCTAGATGCCGGTTTTAGGTCAGCAGATGTTGTCACGAGAAATAAGAACTAGGAAATTGGAAAATCTCGCTGCTTTGTGATGCTTATTAGCACAAAATGGCAGCAACATGCTTTATAATTTTTCATAGGGGAGGCTCTTGTGGGCATTCTACTCATTGTCCTGTGGACTTATTCTTACCAAGAAATGGATTGTTCCGTGTAGACCTGTTTAATTAATTAAGAGGTGTGTTTATGTGACTTAAAAAAAAAAGGCTGAGACTCTGGGGTATGATTCCTGGGTCGACTATCAAAAAAACTAACAGTTTAGAGGGTGGTAGGAACCAGTGTCCTTCCCGATGTACAGATTCTTCCAGCAGTTTCACGTATCCCTGAGTCTGGGAGTTGAAGGCATGTTAGAGAGATAACAGTACCACCCCCTAGAATGTACAGCCAGAGTAGAAATTCTCTTTAGAACATTCTAGTTACATGGTTGCTTAGCAACTGCTTATGAAACTTTCCAGGATGCAAGCGTGGATAAGACATACCACGACTTTTGGGAAAATCTCAATATTTAGAAACAAATTAATTTCAGAGAGCTGATCTCTAGCCTTGGATAAATCCACACACTGGATCCTGCAGCCTCACGAAGAAAGTCTAACGGTCCTGTAGCACGCCCGTCTTTCAGGTGGTTGACGTCCACTGGTACGGCTCCTTAGAGTGTCCTCCATTTCCAGATCAAACACCTTCATTCATGTATCCACCTTTGGTCTATTGTCTTGCTGCTGAGTCCTGGGTAAGCCACAGACCAATGGCATTCTTCTTTAGGAAGGTGTTCATTCAGGTCTGAACCCCCACTGGGTGTGACCTGCTTTGTGAAGTTTATCTTTTCTGCGGGATAAAAATGCACCCTAAGTCGTCACATTAAACAGGCAACATCCTTCTTACAGACAGTTACTGTTCTAAGAAATGCTTTACTAATGGCTTCACGCTTCTTGGTTTGCTGTGGCCATTCTCCGTTTTGATTCTCATCGTCCTGCCTCGTTGGACAGCTGCTTGGTGTCCTCGGAGGGAGGGTCAAGTTTCTGAAGTGGTACTCTGGTAGTTCAACACTCCAGTGATTTCAGACTTGATATGAAAGAAAAAAAGAGACAAGATAAAAGGCAGAGATTTTTGTGGACAGAAACACATTTTACAAGTCTGCCGTGAGGCGCGGGAGACAAACGCATAGATATGTTGATATATCATGTTGATATATCATGTTGATATATACATGTTGATATATACAAATATATATATATATAGAAGATTTACCCTAAAAGAAAATATAACTAAATGTTGACAACGATTAAGTGATGAGTAATGCATTTTCTGATTTTTATATTTGTATTTGTTTTTTGCGCTTTCTTTTTTTTGAATATCTGTGATTTTTGTAATGGGAAAATATTTACTCTGGGAAATGTAATGGCCTTTTTACACGCTTGTCTTCAGCCTAGCGTATGTGATAAACTCTGCTATAATATACATAAGTATATGGGAAAACCACGCACACTAACAAAAAAAAGCTTTCAGAGGAAACACGTTTTTGAAAAGTTTTTAACTCTGCAGTTTTGAAAATATTTCAAAACCTTTGCTAAACAGGAAAATTCTTTGAAAGCTGACTAATGGTCTCAAAAACAGCTCAGACAGATTTATAGGGAAAAAAATATTTGGATCCTCTCTTAAAATCGTTTCTTTATAAGTAAAAACCCTGAAATCTTTTTGAATCCAGACTCAAATCATTTCAAAAGCATTTTAGATTAGTTTGCTCCGGAAAAGGGTGACTGAAGATTTTAGGAGACAGCTTACTCTAGAGCCTGACTGTTGTCCCATGTGACAGTGAATTTCCAGAAGATGGCTCCCGTGACAGACGCGTGATTTCCAGCTTGAGGCTGATGTTACAGAGAGCGATTCTGCACACAGTTTGCCCCAGTCACCTGCTCTGCAAAGATAATAGGCAGCTGGCCTCCCCCCAGTCGCCATTGCCCCCACCGCGTGCTCAATCCCATTACCAGACTCGTCTGTTATCCTTGAATTGGAATGAAGGGAACAGATTCCCACGTCTGGGAAAACATTTCTTGGTTTCTTTATCTGCATCGTGAAGGGTTTAAACTAAATCCTTTCCAAGACCCCTACCAGATCTAAAATTCTGAGGTCCTTACATTGCAACAGACAATTCCAGAATCACTCACAGACACGTGGGCCTGGGAACTTCCAGCAAAACACTGGTGCGGAATGTCAGAGTACGTGAAATCATGTAGTTTTTAATCTTTGGCATTTCTGATGTGTTTCCTCCTCCTCCTCCTCCTCCTCCTCCTCCTCCTCCTCCTCCTTGTTCTATTCCTTTAACTTTGTCCTATAAGGATAGGGGATTACTCTCGGGCAGATTTCTGAGGCAACATTATACTCACTCTCTTTCTTATCCTTATGTTTCTTTCTCTTTGATTCATTCATGGTTTAAAAAAATTTTTTTAACATTTGTTTATTTTTGAAAGAAAGAGAGAGAGAGAGAGAGAGAGAGCGCAAGCCGGGGAGGGGCAGAGAGAGAGGGAGACAGAATCTGAAGCAGGCTCCAGGCTGTGAGCTGTCAGCACAGAGCCCAACATGGGCTTTGAGCTCAGGAACATCGAGATCATGACCTGAGCCAAAGTCGGACACTTCACCGACTGGGCCACCTGGGCGCCCCTGATTTGTGGTTTATACTTTTTATCCTATTTATTCTCCTTTTCATTCTTTGTTGTTTTCCCTCCTAGCTTGCTATGATGGAGATTTTGAGAAATTAGTGGCCCCTAGGATAAAATAAACACCATGAAAGTACTGGCATTCCTGGGTTTTAAAAAAATATTAATTTGGGCTCCTGGGTGGCTCAGTCGGTTGAGTGTCCAACTTTTTTTTTTTTTAATTTTTTTTTTTCAACGTTTATTTTATTTTTGGGACAGAGAGAGACAGAGCATGAACGGGGGAGGGGCAGAGAGAGAGGGAGACACAGAATCGGAAACAGGCTCCAGGCTCCGAGCCATCAGCCCAGAGCCCGACGCGGGGCTCGAACTCACGGACCGCGAGATGGTGACCTGGCTGAAGTCGGACGCTTAACCGACTGTGCCACCCAGGCGCCCCGAGTGTCCAACTTTTGACTTTGGCTCAGGTCATGATCTCATGGTTCATGAGTCTGATCCCCGCACGGGGCTGTGTACTGACAGCATGGAGCCTGCATGGGGTTCTCTCTCTCTCTCCCTCTCTTACTGTTGCTCCCCCACTCGCTTGTGCTCTCTCTCTCTCTCAAAAATAAATAAATAAACATTCAACATTTTTAAAAAAATAAAAAGAGAACACTAATTCTTACAGCACCAAATTAGAGCATCCCAACTGGGGAGTTTGGGCTGTCTCCTGTTCCTGTAATGAAGGTGTCATCCCAGCTGTGCTGGGTGACCGATGCTGTCTTCCCTCCTACTCTTCAGGGTATCCTTTGTACTGCCACCTTCCCCCCACACCCCCTTCCCACACAGATCTGACATTCTGTGAGCACTCAATCCTACTGAGGGCCTGGTACTTACACTACCAAAATGTTGCTTGGGGAAAAGTTCCTGGATTCTTAAACTATTTTATTATTTATAAGGTCAAGCCAAAAGAATGCAAGGAAAAGGAACAAGGACAGTCCTGGATTTGTCACAACGGAAGACACCGTCCCCTTTCTCCCTACCCCCACACATCTAGAGGATACCTGGGCCATTCGAATGGGTTTGCAGTTCCTGAATGGGCACCTGTGTAGAGTTTTAGAAATGGGAACGTGGCTGGGGGGGAGGTCATCTAAAATTTCTTATAGGTGACTTTGGGGAAAACAGCTTGAGCTAAAAAACAAAAATTTATGTTGAATGAAAAGTTTCATAGCTGATTCTGTCATTCTAACAGAATGGGCCATCAGAAAACAACAAAACCCAAAAATAATGACTGGAATTGGACTCATTTGATGACATTCATATTTTTGTAGTTTAGCAGTAAATACAATATGTAGATTGATTGTTATCAGGATTAGAGAGCAGGAAATCTTGAAATTCAGAAAAAAAAATCTAGAACTAGATTTGGAGAGTTCTGGAACAATCTAGAACTTATGTCTCCATACCTCTCTTCTTATAGAAGCTTCCTCACTCAAAGGAATTTCTACACTAGAAATTTTTAGAGCATTTTTCAGAAATACACTTGGTAGAAGTAGTGATAGATGGATGGGGGTCAGTAGTGAAAATTTAGTAAAAAATATATTTAACTGGATCTTTCTTTTAAAAAACACATTTGTGCCTTTTACCTACCTTGAAAATGTCTAATGCCTAGCAATTCAGCAGCTACTTTTGTATCCAAATGTCACATTGGGCATATGCTCCTGGTGATATATATCAGATGCCATGAGCACACTAAGAAAGAAAAACTTGAAATAACACATTTAAAATGTTTTCCTCTCCACATCTCCTCTCCAAACTCAGCCTTGCTTCAGAGAGCTGAGGGGGATTCTGGTAAGAGTCATGCTCTTCCAGGGGCACCTGGGTGGCTCAGTCGGTTAAGCATCCGACTCTTGATTTTGGCTCAAGTCATGATCTCACGGTGGTTCGTGAGTTTGAGCCCCGCATCAGCACAGAGCCTGCTTGGGATTCTGTCTCCTCCTCTGTCTGCTCCTCTCCCACTTGCTCTCTATCTCTCTCTCTCAAAAATAAAGAAAAATAAGCTTAAAAAGAAAATATTAAAGAGGCACGTTCTTCCAGGGAGGAGTACCATAGTACATTCTCACCGCGAGTACAAAGCATGCTTCATAGGTGATATGCGTATATTACATACATTTAGTAGGTCCCAAAACTACCTGCGAAGGTGATTTCAAAATCCCTGGAGATGTTGAACTCTTCAGCATGCAAACTACAGGAGGTTTTAATAGTGGACACCTTACGTTGTGCTAAACCACCTTGGGGGCAACTTAGTTGTCATTCGGATACCAAGACTCTACTTTATGGGTCTGAAAAGGCCAGCTTTCCTGTCCCATTATCAACTGAGATCAACTGCTCTTTAAAGGTTATGGTGACAGAATGGCTGCTTTTCAGTCTCCTCTGGCCTACCCACATGTTGGTCAACGTGTGTCTCTTCCCCGTGGATCTGACACCGACTGTTTCTAGAATGTACTGCCTGCCAGCCGGCATTTTATCCTTGTGAATTTAGCATCATTTCTGAGCTGTCCCTGGCATCTCCTTTCACTCTCCAAAGGAGGGTAGTTTCCTGGGTCCTCAGAGTTTACGGCTTTCTTGCAGTAAAGAAGACAAGAGGAAGCAGAGGAGAGAAGTGTCTCTGGGGGATTCTCTTGTTCGAATTCAATCGCAAATTGAGAGCAGTTGCCTGGGAAACAAAGCCTAAAAAAATACCATTTTTTTGCATGCATCTTCGAATCTTCCAATGGCAGGATGTGCTTCTGTGTTGATAGGAAGTCCTTCAGCTCTAAAGGCCCAATAAGGGGAGGTTTATTATCTACTAGCTCGGCATACCACAGATCCTTTCTATCGCCCTGCTAATCAAATAGAACATGCGTATGTGAAAAAGAGAAACAAAAAAGGTTTAGCTGTTATTCTCCGGTCACGCAAGTTGAGAGGCATCAGGGCGCAGCAGAAAGGACGCAGCAATTCAGTCAGAAGACTGGTGTTTGGAACACATCTTTAACTGGTAACTTAAGGTTGTGCGCTTGAGCTGTGTGTCACAAATAAACCTCCCAGGCTCAGCTGCTCCATCAGTGAAAGAGAAGGTTGGTCTGGTCTCCAAGACACCACCTTTCCTCACCCCTCATCCCAGATCTAATAATTACCTGGGCTTGTGAGAGGCTTAAGGCTGCTTGGTCAGTGTCTTTCAACAAACATTTAGTGAGTTCTGACGATGTCACCAGCGTAGGGGGCAGAGAAAATTTTCCCTTACCCTCTTAGGTTCAATGACTGGAGCCTGTAAATTAAACGGACCAAAGACAGAACAATAGGAGAAAAAAGCATTTTGTTTATACACGGAAGCTTCACGGAAAAGACGTGAAACCTGAAAGAAGCAGTTTGGCTTGAGAGTTGCCGTATGCCATTTTAGCAAAGGGTGATAAATTGCAGAGAAGTGACTAGACCAGGAAAAGGGATTTGGGCTTTTGGGGCAGTAATTATATGGGGAAAACAAATAGAAGACGGACAGCTGTTTGGTATTGTTGGTTTTGCAGACTCAAGCGGGTGTGTCCCCAGTGGTAAGAGTCCTCTCTGGTGATGAAGGGCCATTCTCTTCTCCCTGGTACAGAAGAGGGAGACGCTTTTCCAAACGGAAATGTATGCCCTGCTTTTAGGCAGAAGAGAGGAGGGCAGCATGTTCCTCTGGCATCCTTATACCAAAATGGCATATTTGGGGATGGGATGTCCTGATCCCCTTAATTACCACTTCCAGGGGCGCCTGGGTGGCGCAGTCGGTTAAGCGTCCGACTTCAGCCAGGTCACGATCTCGCGGTCTGTGAGTTCGAGCTCCGCGTCGGGCTCTGGGCTGACAGCTCAGAGCCTGGAGCCTGTTTCGGATTCTGTGTCTCCCTCTCTCTCTGCCCCTCCCCCGTTCATGCTCTGTCTCTCTCTGTCCCAAAAATAAATAAATGTTGAAAAAAAAAATTAAAAAAAAAATTACCACTTCCTTAGATAACTGCTATGAGTTTGTTTGTTTGTTTGTTTGTTTGTTTTTCTGGCCCTCCTTTGTACAAGCTAACTTGTTGATCCATTACTGATGAATTGAAGGCATTGATTACAAAAGCAGAGTCTTTTGCATTTAAAGCATCAAAGAAAGGTACTAATTTTTCAGACATTATACCAGCTCAAGTATATATATATATATATATATATATATATATATATATATATAAAAGTCCTATATATATATATATATATATATATGACTTTTTTTTCCCCCTTCAGAAATACATTCTGTAGAAATGTAGGTTGTGCTAGGGATAATTGTCAGAATGAGTGTGCCTGTGTGTGTCTACCACCCACTGTATGAACACAAAACAAATGTTTGGAATGGAAATTATGCTTTCCTTCTAAAGGGTAGTAGTATGTGTTTTACTCCTCAAATGCATACTCAAGTAACAAGAAAGCCTCAACAGGTCTATGGGAGGGGAGGCAATTACGTGGCTGGTTTTATTGTCATCTGAGTTAGATAAACAAAAGACATTTATCTTGGGGATGGTCCCAGTAATGAATTCATTATTAAATAGGTAAAAATTTGCATTTCTGTGAGCAGCGCATCTTTTTTTTTTTCCCCGTCAAGTTCCCAGAGTCTTAGGCACACAACAGAGCGCCCTAAATCACCACACAGTTAATGTAGTTTCTCCAAGGGCAGGGAACTCGCTTTTGGATGAACCCCGCTTCCCCTGCTTGGCATTTATTTACTTCTTCCCTCCCAGGGTCCAAATCCAATCTGCTGCCTCACACATAAGTTCCTTTGATGCCTCTCTCCCCTCTGAACTGGTGTGGCAGACAATTTTTTCTCTCTCTCACAAAACTATCACTCTCTATCATGCTTGTCGCTTAGTTGCATGATGTGTATCTTCTGTGAAAGTGTGAGCTCCCAAAAACAGAGTCTCAGAGACTAGCACAGCACCTTGAGCAGGGCAGTGCTTGGTAAAATAGTTCACACAAAAAAGGGGGAGTTCTTGACATAGTGAGTTATTGACTATGCTTGGTTCGATGAGCCACTCCGTTGATTATGTTTGGAAAACCTTGTATTCACTTCATTTCAATGGGTAGCTGCATAAGGAACATGATTTAATATTAATAACAGCCTGCCAGGGCGGGGGGAGAAAAGAGAGAAAAGAAATAAAAGCACGGTAAATCTTAGGCAGTATCACAAACAACGAACCCAAACACGTAATTTGGTGCAACATTTGGTGCAGTTTAGGGATCATTCCCTGTTTTTGGATTACTTATGGACTGCTCTCTCTGTAGGCATGGAGGCATAGAAGTTGGGGTGTGATGGTGGTGGGGAACAATCATCTTGGAAAGAGCCCAAATGTCCATTGACTGATGAATGATAAAGAAGATACGTATATATATATGTATACACACACACACACACACACACATATATATGTTTATACATATATATGCACAATGGAATATTACTCGGTGATCAGAAAGAATGAATTCTTGCCATTTGTAACAACGTGAATGGAACTAGAGTATATTATGCTCAGCGAAATTAGTCAGAGAAAGACAAATATCATAGGATCTCACTCATATGTGGAATTGAAGAAACAAAACAGATGAACATAGGGGAAGGGAAGGAAAAGGAGATAAAACCAGAGAGGGAGGCAAACCGTAAGAGACTCTTGAACACAGAGAACAAATTGAGGGTCGCTGGAGGGGAGCTGGGTGGGGGGATGGGCTAAATGGGTGATGGGCATTGAGGAGGGCACTTGGGATGAGCACTGGGTGTTATGTCTGAATCACTAAATTCTACTCCTGAAATCATTATTACACTGTATGTTAACTGACTTGGATTTAAGTAAGTAAAATTTAAAAATAAATTAAAAAAAAAAGGAATTACCTAAATGGAACTTTCTGGAGAGAGCTGGAGGTATCTGGGCATCTTCACAAATAAACTTTCTGAGTCTCCAAAAAAATAATTTCCAGGAGTATTTCTGACACACAGGGAAATAAAGCCTTCAATGAATGTGAATGGAAAGGGTAAATTCCATAATCACCCCATAGTTACCAAGAGAAATAAGTCACTCAGATGGCTGTAACCTGCCTTAAAGGAAAGATAGAGAAACCTGTTTTTAGGTAATAAAGAAGCCATTATAGAAATCTAAAATGAAACCTCATAAAAATAATAAAAACGGCTCAACACAATAACAAGGAAAAAAACACGCAAAGCACATAGCAAATTCCATAAAAAGACGTCTGTTCTGTATTTTAGTAGAATGACAATTCACTTTGTGTAGAGAGCAAAGCCCCATTGCTTCTGTCAGTCAAAGTAACCAAAATATTGACCTTTGCCAGTTCCCTACAGATTAAGGAAAGCTGTTTCTTGTAATAAAGATTCTGGCCCTGAGAAGTTGAATTGGCGGCAAATATGCAAACTTCTTTGTCCCCATGTTGGAGGATTGAGAATTAAGGAGGTTACGTTCTTGAATGCGACCCCTTTCTCTTGTAGAACAGATGGGTCAACACAATACTCTCTTCTGATCAGTGAGAGATGATGTGAGTTGCAAATACTACCCCGTTTAGGCTTCTGATGACTATATAGCCCATCTTTAAAGCACACAGGATTGAACCGCCCATGTCCACATATACAGAATTTTTTCAAGAAATACAGTACAGTAGTGTAAATGTATTTTCTGCTATGATTTTCTTAATAACATTTTCTTTTCTCTAGCTTACTTTACTGTAGGAACGCAGCATATAATACATAAAATGTACAAACGATGTGCTGATCAGCTGTTTATGTTATTGGCAAGGCTTCTAGTCAACTGTAGTGGTTAAGATTTTGGAGAGTCAAAAGTTATACACAGAGTTTTGACTATGTGGGGCATCAGCACCCCTAACTCCCACATTGTTCAAGGTCAACTGTATATCATGTGAATATTCTTAGTTGTTGCCACGTATAAGATGATATCTAGGTGGGTTCCATGACTCTACAGATGAGTCCTACTGTCTGCAAGCTTGACATTCTATTTCCCAGAGGGGGTGCCCTTGGGGCCAGGAAAAACCCAGCTGAACGCATCGACCCAAACTACAGTCGCATGTGGCTATTGAGCACTTGAAATGTGTCTAGCCTGAACTGAAATATGCCGTCAGTGTAAAATACAAGTCAGATTTCAAAGACTTAGGCTGAACAAAAATATCTCAATATTTTTTTTATGTTGATTGCCTGTTGAGATGACAAACTTTGAATGTATTAGATTACATAAGATAGATTATTACAATTAATTTCACCTGTTGCTTTTCACAGAAATGTGGCTTTAATGTGTGTGGCTTAATTTCCTGTGACTATTTGAATTCAAAATTACCTCTGTGGCCGGCGTTTGTGCCTCACATTCTATATCGTCGACTCTGGTATAGGGGAAAGACATTACTTTAAAAGAAAGTCCTGTGGCCATGCACAGGTTCCAGCCCATGATGCTCAGGGCTAGATCCGAGAGGCTGTGGGACATTCTGTCATCATTTGGGAATGTGTGTGAGTTCCAAAGCCAGGGATAAAATGGGGTATCTGGTCTTGACACATACACTCATTCTATTTCTTTAAGCCTAAAGCTTGAACTCCTTAAAACAATACTGATGTGAAGATATTTATGTAAGCAACCCCAGTCTTTTAAAAACAATTCCTTTTAGCTGGAGTCTTTTGGGCTTGAGATGTGGTCTTCCACTCATGTGATAGATTTACCGTCGTAAGGAATGAGGCTCGAATATTGTATATTCATTTGAACCCAACCGGTACCATTGATGTTAAACATGATGAAATTGTTACTAAACTCAGTGATGAGTCAGGGTCCCAACAATCAGGAAACAACTCTAAGTCCCATTAGAGATTCCTTTGTTATTTTTCTTTCATTGTATTTTTCCTCCGAATAAAGCTCACTGTGAGAAACCAAATACATTAAGTAGGCAATAGTATTAGTTAGGTGCTTAGTCCATTTGGGGTGCTATAACAAAGTCCCACAGACTGGGTGATTTATGAAGAACAGAAATTTATTTCTCCCAGTTTTGGAGGCTGGAAGTCCAAAGTCTGGGTGCCAGTGTGGTCGGGTCGTTGGGCCCCCCTTCCCGGCTGCAGACTGCCAACTTCTTTGTGTCCTTACAGAGTAGAAACAGAATGAATAGCCTCTCTTACAAGGGCATGGATCCCATCAGTGGGCTCCACCCTTATGGTCGCCTCATCCCCCAAAGGCCCCACCTTCAAATATCGTCATACTGGGGATTCGGTTTCGACATACGAATTTTTGCGGGACCCAAACATTCATTCCATAATAATTGTGAACTTTTTAAAAGCAATTTGTCATCTGTGTTTTCATAAAGATTATCTAATTTGAATCGTTTTAAAGTGCTAAGAAGTATTCAGGATGGGGAGCGCCTGGGTGGCTCAGTCGGTTAAGCATCGACTTCGGCTGGGGTCACGATCTCACCGTTCATGTTCGAGCCCCGTGGCCGGCTCAGTGCTGACAGCTCAGAGCCTGGAGCCTGCTTGGAATTCTGGGTCTCCCTCTCTCTCTGCCCCTCCCCCACTTGTGCTCTGTCTCTATTTCTCAAAAATAAATAAATGTAAAAGAATTAAATGAAAACAGAGGTATTCAGGATGGATATTATGGGCCCTATTTTATGGACAATGTCACGTGGGCTTTGCTCCATCTTCCCCGATGAGTAAGGTCACAGTGGAGGCAGGGCTTCGGCCTCAGTGTCCTGACTTTCGGTTACTCCTCTCCTGCCCACAGTCCAGGGTACAGGCTGCCATATTGCAGCGGTGAACGGTGAGGCGGTAGGGTCGAACTGCATCCCAGGTCCATCACCTGCTTGCTACACGAAGACGTCAACCGCACTGAACTCTCTGCACCTCAATAAAAGATTTTATCAATAAAATACCAATAACTATCAGAGCTTTCTCCTGAGAAAATCTTGCGGTTTAAATAACACCTATTTCACAGATGCAGAAATCGAAGCCCAGAGACGTCACGTAACCGGCCCAGGGCCACATAGCTCATCAGTGGGAGATCCAGGTTTCACACAAAGTCAAACTCCAGAAACTCAACTCTTTTCTTTTTCCCCTAAGTGTGGCTGTCGAAGTTTTGCTTTATTTCCCACTCGTTGGCATAATTAATTTGTTAACTGAGGTGGATTCGGTGGGGTGCAATCATAAAGCCACCCTCAAATCCAAGCTTGGGCAAATTCTTGTTCTATCCCAACAGATGACTCCCATAGCCTTCTGATCTTTCTCTTCTTTTTTCTTTTTAGTTTTATTGTGGCATAACTGACAAATAAAATAGTAAGACGTTTGAAATGTACATCATGATGACAGACACGACGAAAGACTTCCAACCATCTAGTTAATTAACACACACATCGCTTATTTAGTTTACTTTTCTTTAAGTGAGAACATTGAAGTTTTATTCTCTTAGCAAATTCCAATTATACAATACAGTATTATCAACTACAGTCACTATGTTATACTTGGATCCTCACATCCTATTCATCTTCTAGATGAGTGTATAAGACAGCGTAAGAGCTTTTACCAAACTCCCCACTATCCCCCACCCCCAGCCCCTGGCAACCACTTTCCTACTCTATGCTTTTACGAGTTTGATTTTTGTTTTTAATTCTACCTATCAGTGATACCATGCAGTATTTGTCTGTCTCTACCTGGCTTGTTTCAGTTTACATAATGCCTTCAAGATCCACCCATGTGTGCGAATGGCAGGATTTTCTTCTTCCCCGTGGCTGAAGATACTCTATTGTGAAGATAAAGATGTAGAGAGAGATATCTATAAAGCTACACCTGTATCTATGTACACATCACGTTTTCTCTATCGCTCCATCTACCAAAAGACACTTAGATTGTTTCCATGTCTTGGCTACTGTGAATAATGTTGCAATGACCATGCGGGGACAAATGTCTTGTTGAGGCCCTGTGTTCACTTGCTTTGGGTATATAACCCCAACTGGGATTGCTGGGTCATATGGAAGTTCTGGTTTTCAATTTTTCGGGGAACCCCTGTACTGTTTTCCATAGGGGCTGCACCCAATTTACATTTCCATCTGGTCCATTTGAGTCGCAAGAACACTCCAGATTCAGCAATCAGAAGGTCCAGTTCAGCATAATAACACACACCTGGGCCTCTTACTCCCTCGGGGGTGTCTCCTGTCCTCAGCGCTACTCAGACCTGGAAGCCTGAGGGGGAGGGCGGTGCAGTGGGGGGCACTTTACTTGGTTAGGCCCCTCCTGCCCTGTCCCCACACTCAGCCCTGGCCCCTTCAGGGGAGGGAAGAGGATTAGGAGAGGAAGTTATCTTGATCCAGGGGCCCTTCCATAGGGTGAGTGCTATCTTGATCCAGGGGCCACGCTCTCTGGCTTGCCCGTGGCCCCCGCAGACCGTGCCGTGGGGCTCTTTTGTGGGTTTGTGGAGAACCCGGTTCAGCTGGGACTGTGCCCCACTTTCCTCTCCTCACAGGTCTCTGCAAGGCACCTTCTTCTGTGTCACTGTCCCTAGGCACTCCTCTTGGACAGAGTCTATTGATTATGGGACCCTCAGGCTTCACGACCTCACTGCCATCACTGGGCAAGTGCTGGGACCTTTTACCGCGTCTTTCTGTCCTTCACTGCCTTGAACACAGTCATCACCTTCACATGCCACAGGCAGACATCAGGCACCCACTCTCTGCCTCTCCTAAACTCCAGGGGACACAAATGAAGGTGTCCCCTTGAAGCCTGTAAGGTGGCGGAAGAGATAACCCCTGAAGAAATGCCAACAGTTTTCTCAAAGGATTATCTTCTCTTTGACCTCCAGCTGCCCCCACACTAGTGGAGACAGAGGATGAGCAAACCATCCCCAAACCTGGTTTCAGACCCCACCTTGCAGAGTCCTGCTTAGAGAGCCTGGATTCAAGTTCACTTTGGAACAGGGGATACTTGGCACTTTTCTTCCCTGAAGCCCTTGAAGCCGCCATCAGGATGAAATGTCCTTTCCTTTTCACCTACACTGTACCATGTGTAACGTACTTATAACTGTGCCTGGCACATGCTAAGTGCTCAGCTAATATTTGCTTTTATTTCTTCCTGCAGTCTGGCGGGTGACCTTGGACAAGTTGGCTAGGGTTCACTCTGCTTCAGCTTGTCGGTGTCCTGGTCAGGTGCTTGAGGTTGGAAGCCTTGTCCCAGCCCAGACTGGGAAATGACAAACCAGTGCCCAGATCTTAGCAGAGCTTCCTGCCTGTCCGAAAGTGGCAACAGCCCTTTTCGGACCAGACCTGAGAGGCACAGCCCCTTGAGGAATGCACCCTGGTGAAAAGCTAACTTTGATACACAAAACTGTAAAAGGCCCTATGGAAGGGCATAAAAAGCTCAGTCTTGATGGGGAGAGGACAAGCAGAGTCAAGGACAAGCCAAAAGAAGAGTCTACAGAAATCCCAGCCCGTGGGAAGAACAAAAGGCGGAGGTGAGAGGGACTATGACACTTTCCACAAGACCTAAGCACTTGTAGAACGTTGGAATAAAGGGAGAGAACAGACACGCCTTATCGCAGATGAGGAACAATGTCACAAATCCTGAGTCCCTCAGCGGAGGCTCCCAGTCTCTGGGCTGATGGTGTAAGAGCGCTATCTCTTCATGACAGACCTTCTCGAAGCACGGGATGGCGCCCGCTGAGCACCGTGAGCTCCTTGAGTGAAAGGTACAAGATAAACACCGTGGATTTCTCTCCACCCGCGATTACCATCCGGTAATCAGCCCGCAGAGGCTTCGGTCTCTGCATCAGATCATTTCCCTCCTACGTGAAGAGAAGTAATACAAGTTTACTTCACGGCATTTTTGGGTTTTAAACAAGTCGGGATGAAAGCTGGAGCGTAGATTATTTATCCTCATCTGAAACGTAGTTAAACGGCACTAAAGAAACACTTTTTGGCATAGACAGGGAGGAGCCCTTCATGAAGCGTTTACTTGTGTCTGATTCTTATTTGCTTTTACCGGGTTCATTTAATTTGATAGATGGTCTAAGCCTCAGAGAAATGCTGCCGGAATCTCATAAAGATGTACAACGCAGAGGGGAGCTTCTCACGCTGAGACACGGCTGCTGTGCCTGCGGTAGCCACTGGAGCTTATGGACATCAGCTGATGGAAAGGGGGCTTAAACAAGAGACATTTCTTTTCCAACAGTTCCAGAGGCTGGAAGTCCAAGATCAAGGTGCTGGGCAGGTTGATATCTGGTGAGATTTCTCCTTCTGGGTGGCGGACCGCCACCTTCTCGCCATTTATTTACACGACCTTCCTTTTCTGTGTGAGTACGCACATGCCTCTGTCTCTTCCTCTTCTTGCGAGGACACCCGTCCGGTTCCATCAGGACCCCGCTCTTGTGACCTCACTTAACATTTATTACATCCTTGAAAGGTCTTGTCTCCAAAAGTAATCAAATGGGGGCCTAGGGCTTCAGTATATGGATTTGAGGGGGTCCCGATTCAGTCTGTAGCAGAAACGTTCCATTTCTTCTACCGGGCATTTGGGAAGATTCTGTGTCCTGCTCCCTTTGAATTCAGATGTAGCTCAGGGGTGAGAGAGTATGGCACCTGCTTTGTCACTTGCCTTCTTCATTGACATGTGTGATGAAGTGACATGCAAACAGAGGCTTTAAAATCTAAGGCACGAATCCCCACATTCCCTTCCCCTCAAAACATCAGTTTCAGAGATGCTCTTGCTTCCCAGAAGCCCGATGAGCAAAGCACCCTGCTGACGAGTATGCAAGGGAGAAATTAAAAAAAACTATTTAGATATACTTTTAACTGTGTTTTGCCATTGAGGTTTGGGGGTTGTTTATTTCTTGTACATGACATGGCCCATCCTGACATACACAAAGGTCAACTATCCATTTGCTGTGACATTTGGGACTTTTTTTTTAAATTTTTTTTAACGTTTATTTATTTTTGAGACAGAGAGACAGAGCATGAAGGGGGGAGGGTCAGAGAGAAACGGAGACACAGAATCCGAAACAGGCTCCAGGCTCTGAGCTGTCAGCACAGAGCCTGACGCAGGGCTCGAACTCACATACCGTGAGATCATGACCTGAGATGAACTCGGACACTTAACCGACTGAGCCACCCAGGCGCCCCGACATTTGGGACTTCTATAAGCCAACACGCACCTTCACATCTCCTCTTCCTAGGCTATCTCAGAAAACAGTGTGCAATGGTACTTATTCTGGCAATTAACTTTTGTATTTTGTTGATTTTCTGAGCATGCATGGGCTCATGGCTATAATATACGTCATCTAACCTGGTAGTTCTCTTCTACCAGCTTTTCTCCCAAGTCACAAGCCAACCCTTCCAAATGACTGCCTGGAATCCTTCCCACAAACGCACTGCCCGTGTCTTCAATTCACCACGCTCCAGAACAAAATGTCCTGGAAATTCCACCCCTCAAAAACATATTCTGTAGGTACTAGGGTTACCAGGGATATGTCTTCGAGATCTTTCTGTTTGTCCAAAAATTGGTTTGGAAAATGTTGGGGCACCTGGGTGGCTCAGGCAGTTGAGCGTCTGGACTCTTGATTTCATCTCAGGTCATGATCCCAGGGTTGTGGGATCGAGGCCCACATCAGGCTCCATAAGAAACATGGAACCTGCTTAAGATTCTCTCTCTCTCTCTCTCTCTCTCTCTCTCTCCCTCTTCCCATCCCCCATTCTCTCTCTCTCTTTCTAAAAAACATGTTAAGCATTTATAGAAGTTGATAGAATCGTACAATGAACCTCCATGTACCCATCAACCAGCAACTAATTATCAGCTCACAGCCAATCCCATCTTTTCATTTCTATATCTACCCCAATCGGATTAATTTGAAGCTATAAATAACTTCAGTGTGTATTTCTTATCACTGACAAATAATTAACAGTTTGTGATGTTTCAAGTCAGTGTGCCACAATTGCTGGTTGTCAACTGTCTCATAATCTTGTTGTGGTTGACATTTACATAAATCAGACTGAAATGAAGTCCACATACTGCAATCAATTGATGTTTCTTTAGTCTATAAATGCTCTATCTCTGAACCCCACTCTCTCTCCCTTTTTCCTTACAATTCACTTGTTGAAGAGCCTACTGCGTTTGTCTTGTAGGTTTCCCACAGTTACGATTTTCTCGATTGGATTCCCACAGAAGTTTGTTTCATGTGTTCTACACTTCCCTGCATTTCCTGTAAATTGATAGTTTGATATAGAAGCATGAAATGCATTATTTGGCAAAACCATTGCATAGGTGACACATTATACTCCTATTAGGAGGCTCACGATTTATGGTAGCTTTTTGTGATATTAGTGGCCACTGATGATCATTGTCTAGGTCAGTGGTTCTCAGTCTTTTTTTTTTAATATTTATTTATTATTTTTGAGAGAAAGAGAGGCAGAGCATGAGCAGGGGAGGAGCAGAGAGAGAGGGAGACACAGAATCCGAAGCAGGCTCCAGGCTCCAAGCTGTCAGCACAGAGCCCGATGAGGGGCTGGAACCCACGAACCACGAGATTATGACCTGAGCCGAAATCAGATGCTTAGCCAACTGAGACACCTAGGTGCCCCCAGTGCTTCTCAGTCTTGAGTGTGCACCAGACTCACCTGATGCGCTTGTTAAAATACAGATTGTTGAGGTGGTCCCAACCTGAATATCCGATCCAGTAGGTCTGGGTTAGACCCACGACTCACCTCTTTAATGAGCTCCCAAGTGATACTGATGCTTCTGGTCCAAGGACCATACTTTAAGAACCCCAGACCTGGAGCTATCATTTTATTAGGGGGTGAAAGGTAGTGATGTTCTAGTCTACCTTTCCTTCTTAATTCATTCGTTGGAATACGTTTATACAAGGAAATTTCCCAAATCATTTCTTTGGTTACCTTGAGATAGAGTCTGTGTAAGGAAGTCCCTGTAAAAATTTGATTCTTTTCCTTTATTTGCCAGTTTTCAAGATGAGATGAATAACGTCCTCAGAGGTAACCGGTGGCTCGCGCGAGTGCGTGAGCACGCATGTGCGTTTCACTGCAGTGCAGTTATTATCCTTCCTGATGCCCAAATGGTCTCTTGTTTAGCCACGGGAACCCTTGGAGACGTTCTGAGTCTGCGTCTTCCTTGCCAAAGAACTTGTCATCTGTCCAGCCACTACAGCCTTCTATGCCCTTGTCACCACCCCTTACCTGCCTTCCTCCCCGCTTCAGCTCGCTCTACATAGGAGCAGGTGTCTCATCAACCTGTCTTTGGTGAAGTTCCAGTCACGTCATTACCTGCTCAAAAGCCCCTCCGTGACTCCCCACATTAAATACAGACCCTGGTGCTGGCATGTGAGCCCTTCCTGGTGGTGTACCTCAGTGCCTTCTAGTTTCCTCTCCAGTGCTCTCACTCCTGCCTTGAAGAAAGGCAGGAAGTGCCCTGCCTTGGAGCCTTGGCTCATCCGGTCTCTCTGCCTCGGCTCTCCTCATTCTCTCTGCCAATGCTTCATTCATCCCACGTGCCCCTTGTCTGAAGGATCGTTCCTGATTTCTTCAGTTACGAAGATGAGCTCTTCTGTGACATTTCCCTACATTCTGTACTTCTTTTTAAAGCACTGGTTTTTAGGCTTTGGATTTTGGTCACTAGTAGGCTTGTCTATTACCCTCTGTAGTAAAAATCGTCTCTTGATTGTTTCATTCAACTTCTGCTTATGTGGCATCCTGTCCTACAACCTTCAGGTGCTAAAGACATGTTTGTAGAATTATGTTGAATATGCAGTAGTGGCCATAAACTCAACTACTATTCACTGAAATAGATATGGATGTATATGTATATGTGTATATAGCTGTGTAAATATTTATATTTACATACACGGCTATGTAAATATTTATATTTACATATAGCTTACATCTATGAATTCCGAGGCACTAAAAATGTCCATTTTTTTCTGAATCGTCCAAAGCAACGATCATTCTACAGAGAGACAACTTACAGAGAGCCAGTAATCTCCCCACTTCCATTTGGTAAGTTAAGAGAACGAATAATTCTCTTCCTGCTCTACCTATAACCTCCTCTTATGTGAAATCCTTAATCTTCCTCTAGTCCGCAAAGATCTGACCCTCTGTTACCAAATTCGGGTGGCCCCATTTATCTGACACAGTGTATCCACTGCCACTCCTCTGTCTGCTTACCTCTCCTTCAAGTATGTCTGTGTCACGGCTGATATGGCAGGCTAAATTTTGAAAGGTTGGGATTTTTGAAAATCAGCTTTCAGGAATTATAGATGAGAAAACTCACCTACCTTTGTTGTGAGCAAATTGGAGAGAGGGTTTCCCACACTTTACGGTGCTGTACCCTGGCAAGCCAGAAGGAAAAATCAGGTGGCTAATTTTTATTTTATGTCTGTTGCTACGACAACTAACTTCGCCACATCCGCGAGGATATGGACAATTATGCCAAAGCAGGGATTCTCAGCCTGGAGTCCCCGTGCCACGCTGCCGAGTAGATCTTCCAAATCTCCCCTTGGTGGCACGAAACACAGCATGAAGTGCACCAGAATTCACATCCTGTTCTAGGGAAACACCCGTAAGAGGTACCACAAACGACTCACTGATGAATGCTGGAAACCAGAATAAATTGCCGCGGTGCATTATTGTGGCATGAACCATCTGGAGGGGCCAGAAGATTCATGAGTCATGCCTCAGATCACAAATGGGGAGCTGCTGATATTTGCAAAGGAAATGACCGCCGGTCTCGTATTCTCACAAAGCAAAAGCTCTAGCTGGATCCAACATGTCACCACAGCTGCTGGCAGGGAGTTTGATTTCAGGTGTGGAATGAATGCAATTCTCCACTCTGTTATCCGTACGATAAGCCGGAAGCCTGAGAATATTGCTGTTTGTGATTCTGATTGTGCTGTTATCTGAATTCTCAAGGTGATTACTGAAGGGTTTGAGATTCCCACTTGAGTTCTCCTGAGAATCCATTTGGGGTAGAAATTGAATCCCTCCGCTGCCTATTGGGTCTTCATGGGTTAAAAAAAAAAAAAAAAATGCCACCATTTTTATTTTAGGAAGCTAGGCAAATCTCCCCACCCCGCCTTAAATAAGGAAAATGCCATCTGTAAAAAGCCAAAAAAGTCAAATATACGATGCGCAACCAAACGACTCTCACTTCTGTTTTGAAAGCAATATGGAGTCTGAGATGGAAAGGCAAACCTTCTTCTGAAGACGATGTCCGAATGTGGGCATGGGCGTGGGCGCGTTTGTGTGTGCCCAGGGCGATGGAGGGCAGATTGGAAACCACTGGGAGGCACAGGGTGCGGGAATTTGGAACTGCTGCTCTCCTGTGCCTTTTATCCTGAGGTGCTAAATTTTAGCACAGCAGTATTTGTTCCTTAATTAATGATTAAACAAATTCAATTCATGATTTAACTTAATTAAACAACTAATGAATTTGTGTATGTAGGGAATCATTAATGTGGTGTCTGAGGCAGGCCTCTGGGGCATGGTTAACTCCGTTCTCTACAGCTCAGTAAATAGTATCTGGTATATACACATGTCTCTTCGCTTTCTACACCACACCCCTGCTACGGAGTTTCTCCATTCCGTGCAGGGTTAGCTCTACGAACAGATGCTATATGCATAGATTACCCTTTATGTCTCAGGATAATTTTTCTGGTACATTTGCTAAGAGATCTATATTTGGAAATGTATTTCCAACAGTGGCGATCAGTTTGGTTATTTGTTAAAAGCTATTGAGGCCTATCATAGAACTCACGGACCACTCATTTGAGGAGGACAAAATGCAATCCAGTTATATTTTTAGATATATTCTCTTTTCATTTCAAAAGCACAATGGCATCTCAGAAATCTAACCTAAAGGCCACTCTGTGAAATAGAAAATTTGAAAAGAAGCAGTTTTCATGACTTTCAAGTGGACACCCTTCCCCTGGGATGACCAGATGTAGCTTTCTCTCCAGGGTTAGAGGTACTATTTTGGAATAAACAGAAGAGAGAGAAGGTAGGAGGCAACCAACACACGTCAAAGTTTAATAACTGTCCTGGGCTTTGGATTCATTAGCTCATCGGGAGGTTTCCCGTCTTGTGCTTCAAGGATTTGAGATTTTCAAGGATTTGAGCGGGGAGGCAGGGCCTAGAGAGATGAGGTCACTTCCAAGGTCACCCAGCTAATAACACAGTGGAGCTGGGGAAGCTTCCGTGTCTGTCTGTGTCTGGGCTACGCCATCCATCCAAGCAGCGTCTCGCACACCCCTAATTGATAGCTTGGGCTTCTAATGTCCTTGACAACAGTTTGTTTTCTAACGTAGGAAAACATTTCCCTTGGAATCTCATCGATACTATTCATTTGCTTAGCAAACCATTCTATCGCGAGTAGTGCCAAGGAAAACTTGAGCGATCCCTGTCTTGATTATCACTGACTCCAAATTAGGAAGTCCTAGTGAGTGAGGAGGTTACCCTGTAAATCTGCAGAAGAGTTATGGAGGCCCCGTACCTGGATTATTCTGACAGCACAGGCCCAGACTTAGAGCAGACCTCTAATGAGAAAAAGCGGAGAGAAATCGCCAGCATCGCCATGGGAAAAGCAAAGCTGGAGGTTGTTCTCTTCCCCCTTTTAATTGGGGAAATGCATTGAAGCAACCGACGTGGAGGCTTTAGATCACTCTCTGAATATCCACATTTTGGGGACAGAGCTGTTTCAACGCAGCACTTTTTTGCATCCTATCCTGACGAATTAGAGGATCTCCTGGGAAGGCCTCTTTATGCTGACCTGAGTCTTTCTCCGCAAGCACAGAGCCTCAGCGAGACTGAATGGATTAAAATGAGCCTATTTCAACACACTCCCGAGTCCATATTTATTGATCAGTCGTGGACTGATTTCCTGAACTGCGTCTTTTTCTTGAACAGGCTCATGGCACATGCAATGTGAAATATGGCCTTAAACAACAGCTACTGAATTCACAAGACACAGAGTCTAAGTAGTATGGGTCCTTCTAAGGTCAGTGGATGACGAAAGAGGCGTGGGTCATGTAGAGAAAGCCTCAAAATGCCCATGTCCTTACCTCTTAGTGGGATCAGTAGGAGTCTGTTTAAGAGCCTGGACAGGGGCACCTGGGTGGCTCAGTCGGTTAAGCGTCCGACTTCAGCTCAGGTCATGATCTCGCGGTCCGTGAGTTCGAGCCCTGCGTCGGGCTCTGGGCTGACAGCTTAGAGCCTAGAGCCTGTTTCGGATTCTGTGTCTCCCTCTCTCTCTGCCCCTCCCCCGTTCATGCTCTGTCTCTCTCTGTTTCAAAAATAAATAAACGTTAAAAAAAATTTTAAAAAAATACAAATGTTTAAAAAAAAAAAAAAGAGCCTGGACAATCCCTAAGAATGGAGGCCCTTGGGTTTGAACTTCCGGAAAGTGATGTGTTAGGTGGATTAAATCTTGTCATGAGAAGGGAGGGCAGGTCAGAATAGAAACAGACCCTGCTTCTCTCCTCACCTTCCAAACTCCCTTCCTAAGGAAGAGAGGCAAATGTCAAGTGCTCCAATATGGTCCAATTCTGGGCAAGGGTAAGAAGGAAACTCTAAAGAACACTGATTTTGTCCTTGTTCTTCATCTCATGAAATGGTTGGCTTTACATTCAAATGCATAGACTTTGGAGTTTGTTAGCATTCAACCATTCCTTTTGGAGGACCCAGAGATAAATTGCTTTCAAGTCTTAGGACCAGGAAAACCTGCATCCCTAAGTAACAACTGGTTTGTTTTCATTTCACACACACTGTGACTCTGGAATCTGATCATATTTCTCTCTTGATTTGTCTCTTAAGGAGTTTGGAACAGGCTTTCAAACTCAAATCATGTTTCAGTGAAAGCCCTCTCTAGAGTGGTGCAGTGCATAACCTGCACAACCATTCATGGGCGCCCAGGGAGGAGACAATTCCCCCAGAGGGTCCATTCTGTTTTTGGATGGGATATACTTACCTTCCAAAGCCTGGGATTCTTCAGGGACAATGGCCCCAAACAATTTGATACCTGACTTAGCAAGGGCCACCTATGCTTTTCTTCCTCTGCGATTTCTGTTTGAAATTTAGTGTAAACAGTTGGGAGAAAGTTCTAAATATAAAATGGCACCTTTGTATGTATTCTAACAGAGCCCAAAACTTGGATAATTCTGTCTTCATTCATCCAGTTAAATTCTTAGAAGACAGCATGGCACCCCCTCTGTTGGGGCGACCTTCTAGTGTCGATTGCCATATTTTCCCCACTCACTGTGTCTGTCCCTCATGGAGATGCCAGGGGTCAAATACCGTTTCTACTCAGCTCCCCTTACAGAGATTTCCGTGTCAGAAAATTCCTTCTTCAGTTGCTGAACTCATCTTCTCCTACTTTTTCCTAAGCACTCCCCTCTTTGTCCATAATAAAAGGAATACAGACCTCTTTGAGTTACCTCGAGGAGTCATATCTCCTGCTTACATTAACAGAATGCATGTCATGTTCCCAACGCCAAACATGAGTTGGTCCCAAGATGACCCGCTCATACAATCCTGGAGCTTCTTCTAAAACTTTCCATACTTAGTAAACCAAAAGTGCATCCTTATTATTCATATCCCCAGAAAGCATCTCAGAGTCCACACCAAATTCATCTGTTTTGAGGATTCTTTCCTGCCCATACTAGACTAATAATCCAAATCCAAACACGAGGATAAAACATGTAGGAACAAGTGGTAATTTAGCAGCAAAACGTTGATATTACACAGACGCCCGAGATTTGCAGCTTTAAGTATAGGGATTTAAAAGTAGATATGTACTTAGCAGGTGTCTTAGAGAGGGGAGCCCTGATACTTAGCAGGTGTCTTAGAGAGGGGATCCCTGATACTTTCATGTTTAGGCAGGAAATGCATTGATGTCACCTGTGTTTTCCTTCTCCATCTGCATAGGTTTGGGGTTGAAGGATACAGGTAAGTAGACTCCAATCAAGCAAGCAGCCATCCAGTTGCAGAGAACGTAGAAATCCCATCAGTGTGATGCAGACCGTCGGAGCATTTGAAGGCAGCATTCGGTTAGAGCTGCCTTGGGGGTCTGTGACCCCATGCCCTCACAGTAGAACTGAGACCCCTGTGTCAGTAGAGGGGCTAAAAGGAGGGAAAGGACATGAAATCAGCAGGTGGGACACTTCCGGGCGGAAGAACATTCTTACACGATGCGTGCAGCTAACCTACTTGGGCGTGTCCATTACAATATGGGCATATGGTGCTTCCTGGGATTCAAGATGCCCAGAGAGGGCCGTTAACCATTAGTGGCTACCGAAACACGGGAGGAAAACAGTGTCTACTTTTTCTTTGTAATTTATCCAAGCATTAAGGAATATGGCGCTGTGGGGCGCTATTACCTTTTTTCCATTTCCACTTCATTAAGAAACCGGTTAGAGTGGAAGAGAGCCAAAGCATAAGAGACTCTTAACAACTGAGAACAAACTGAGGGTTGATGGGGGGTGGGAGGGAGGGGAGGGTGGGTGATGGGTATTGAGGAGGGCACCTTTTGGGATGAGCACTGGGTGTTGTATGGAAACCAATTGGACAATAAACTTCATATATTGAAAAAAAAAGAAAGAAACCGGTTTCGGGGCATCTGGGCGGCTCAGTCAGTTGAGCGTCCTACTCAGGTCCTACTTGTGATCTCACGGTTCATGGATTCGAGCCCCGCATAGGGCTTGTGGCTGTCAGCACAGAGCCTGCTTGGGATCCTGGGCTTGGGCACCATGGGCTAATGTCAGAGTCTCTGCTGTCAGCCTATGCTCAGAGTGAACATCAGATATCATCTTTATCCGTTGCGTTTTGAAGGACGTTTGCCTCCTCCGTTATGCTATGCCAAACGCCACGTGCTGCTGTCCTCTCTCTGTGTCGCACGGTGCCGTGACTCGTCATCTCGCGTGCTGCTCTGGAAGTCCTGTGTCCCGAATCGGCTTTCCGAGAACAGGTACCGCCACTACATGCGAATCCGTGCGGCTTCCTGGGATTGCCGCTTACGTGTCACAACAACGGTATGGAATGGCCCTGCTATCACCCCGTCTTTGACAGGCTCCGTGTGACGGGGGGGAGAGCCCGACAGGTCCAAGTCAGAGCTGGGACGTAGACCCAAGGGGCTGAGGGCAGCTCCTGCCTTCTTCTTAATCACGTTCTCTTGATCATTGTACTGGCTTGTGGTCCTGGAAAGAGTCCCATGCTAGACCTTTATGTCAGACAAGTGACTTCCTTTATAAAGTTTGAATTGAAAACAGACCCTCCATTTGGAATGCACATGGAGGCCAAGATTTTCCTGTGTAACTCTTAAGACTTTTGCTGGTTATGGAGTGCCTTGGTGGCTCAGTCGGTGAAGCGTCCGACTTCGGCTCAGGTCATGATCTCACTGTTCGTGGGTTCGAGCCCCGCGTCGGGCTCTGCGCTGACCACTCAGAGCCTGGAGCCTGCTTCGGATTCTGTGGCTCCCTCTCTCTCTGCCCCACCCCCTGCTCGTTTTCTCTCTCTCTCTCTCTCTCTCTCTTTCTCAAAATAATAAATAAACATTAAAAAATTTAAAAAAAGAGTTTTTCCAGTTAAACTCTTCCCACACGGATGGCATGGGGACCATACACTGCCCAGAACGAGAGTTGGGCATCCAGAAAGAACTCTGAATTCCAGTGCTTTTTCTCTTTGCTCTCTTTTCCCTGGGAGGAGGATGTTGTATTCTGTGCAGTGGATATCCAAGGACCTTAATGTGTTTGTTCTAAGGCTTTTGACTCATATCAGGTGTCTGATTAATATCAACAGAGACCATGACGGTGCCGACGACAACAACGACGATGGCCTGGATGGTGACGCTGAGTCAATTCCACTTAGCCCTCCGGAGATGAGACTGCATCTGAGGTCCACGCCAGGACACCGTGCGTGCAGACGGTACATGCCTCTCGGAGCTCCTGCGTGCCACGGCAGTGCACTGCCTGCACAGCCCAGCTCAGCGAGGTGACGACGAGACATCTGTTCGTGTGAACTTCTAAATATCAAGGTTGACGCATAACACGAGTGCCTCTGTAGCTCTGCTTCATACTCTCGTCAGAGGGCAACATCCAGCAGTTAGGTCAGGCAACACATAGTTTGCAAGAAGAACGTGTATTCCCAGCTGAGCCGGGGGCACAGCGGGGCTCATCCTCCCTGGCGAGCCACCATCGTGTTTATGAACGTATTCAGGGAGGACAGTGTCTTTCTCTGGCTGAGTTCAGCTCAGAGTGAGTGAGCCGGCCCAAGGAGACACAGTGGGTCCCAACGTGGTTTGAAAACTCTCTTTCAAACCCCCCTGAATCTTGAGTTTGAGGAAATCCATTCTGATGGAGAAAATCCACATCCGTGTCCTGTGATAAAACCATGAAGCTGGAAAAGGTTGCTCATAAGGCTGTAACTCACCCCATCCTGGTCTGGGCTCCTTTCGTGACCTGCGCTTATTTTATTGACGGGAGAGGAAGTTCAGAGGTTGTTAGTGTCAGAAACCAGACCAGTAACAGCAGCAACCAGACAGGTCGGAGTTCTTTTCACACCAGAACCCCGGAGACTTCCTCGAACCCAAGGAGGCACGTACGACCAGTTCTGCCTCCCGCATTTCCAATGTGGCCAACACGTTCTAAGGAAACAAGACGTTTTGGAAACAATTCAGAATTTCTTATTTAACTTCAAAAGGTATTTAGACATAATTCTCCTCAACATGATAGTCTGGTGTGAGATTAAAACCATATATTTTATTTTATTTATTTATGTTTAAAGTGTATTTATTGATTTTGAGAGACACAGAGAGTACAAGTGGGGAAGGGCCAGAGAGAGAGGGAAAGAGAGAGAATCCCAAGCAGGCTCCACACTGACCCCACAGAGCCCGAGCTCGCGAACCGTGAGATCATGACTCGAGCCAAAAACAAGAATCAGACGCTTAACGGACTGAGCCACCCAGGCGCCCCTAAAACCAAGTATTTTAAAATGAACAGAAAAACCCATATGTTGGTAGCACATTATAAATAAATGGTTATCTATGATGGTTAATATTAATGCGCTATACCATAAAGAACCATGCTGAAGTCAGAGGTCTACACCACATAATAGTCATGATGTTCCCATAATACTCATTCACCATTTCAATATATTAGAGAAAACATATTTTTTTCCTGAATTATAGCTCTGGAGTTCTCTGACTGCTTTGAAGCCTGGTTTATAAATACCAGCTTTTGGTGATGCAGCTTCTTAATTAAGGACCTAACAAAAGACACTAACCTACACAGTGATTTCTACCAGTAGAAGAAAAGGAAGCGTAAATTCATCGCACGCCAAGGGAAAAATTCAACGGTGCTTTCAAAGGAGTGCAGCTTAATTACCTCGGGACAGGGAAGCCAATTATAGTTCGAAAAATTAAGAGGGGGCAGACAAAATGTTTGTGCTTTCTCTTCTCTTCATTTGATGTAGTTTTGATGAAAAGATTGAGAACTGTTGATGAGCAGGGCAGAAGCAAAGGTAGCAGGGCTCGGGTGCTCCTCTTTTCCTGTATTTGATTATGTGAAATGTGTCAGAACAGTGCCCTTGTTGGGCTTGCCAGTAGCCTCCAAGAGGTGGCATATAAATCCCCGTTTATTATTATTATTATTATTATTATTATTATTTTAGAGAAATGAGCCTTCCATTGACCCATGAAGTCATAGAGTGAAAAAGAAAAGCACATCTTTGGGTCGGGTTCCATGAGTAATAATTCCAGTGGGGATGTGTTGCTCATTGGCGTTCTCCTGTTGTTTTAGTCCCGTTACTTGAATAAAATTGTTTTTTAATTAAAAACACTTTTTTTTTTCAAAGTGTATTCATTTTTGAGAGAGCACAAGTGGGGAAGGGGCAGAGAGTGAGGGAGACACAGAATCCGAAGCAAGCTCCAGGCTCCAAGCCATCAGCACAGAGCCCGACGCGGGGCTCGAACCCATGAACCATGAGATCATGACCTGAGCTGAAGTCAGATGCTTAACCGACTGAGTCACCAGGTTCCCCTTAATAAAATTTTTTTTTTAATTAGGGCAAAAGCTCTGATTTTTAAAGAAACTGCCCAGTCTCTCTCTCTCTCTCTCTCTTTAGGAGAGAGACACAGGAAAAATGGTTAGGAAACTTTGGGGCCTGCTGCCTGATTTTGAGAACCCTGATTCCTTTTGGGATAGTTGTCCTTTGTGCACATTTACATTTTCAAACTGTCCAGGAGGGCATGGCATGGTGATGAAGCCTGTGGCTTGGGAGTCAGACAAAAGTCACACCACAGCTCATTTTTTTGAGAAAGAGAGAGAGAGAGAGCTCAAGCAAGGGAGGGGCAGAGGGTGAGAGAGAAAGAATGAATCTTAAGCAGGCTCCACGCTCAGCACGGAGCCTGACGCAGAGCTCGATCTCACAACCTGGGGATCACGACCTGAGCTGAAATTAAGAGTTCAACGTGCAACCGACTGAGCCACCCAGGCGCCCCACTGGGACTATGTATCTCTAATATTTTGCTTTCATTCCTAGCCTGCTGAACATTTTCATCATGGATGGGCACCAGATTTTATAACATCTTTTTTCAGCATGACTTGAAAGGATCACATGAACTTCCTCCTTTAATTCATTAATTTCAGTCAATCACGTTATTATTTTTTGCAGTGTTTGCATTTCTAGAATAAAGCCGACTTGCTTACAAAGAAGAATGACCTGGTCACTCATTTAATACAGTATTAACTTTAACCAGTTAAGAGTTTATTTAGGGTTTTAGCGTCTACGTTCAAATAAGAGGCTCCTTAAGTACACCAAAGACAGCCCAGCTACTAGTGACAACAGTGATGGTCATACAAAAGGTTAATGGGTCCAGAAAGAATATCCAAAGGTTAAATGAATTTCTCGTGCTCAGAAGACGTGGACTCGGTATACTGCTGTCTGGAATCACCAGGGGGAACTCTAGGCATCCTTTGGATGAATCTTCATGGAATTTTCTGTGCATGTTGTTACAGGTCACCTCCAGGGAAGATCCAAAGCAATCCAGGGGTAAAGGAATTGCCCTGTGAATGAAGCAGATGAAAAGTTATGTTTCGGTCCAGAAATCGAAAAAGGAATGAGTCAGGATATCATTTTTTAAAAACTACTGTAGACAAACATGGGCCACTTGAACATGAATGTAGATACTGGATGGTGGCAGGGTCGGGGCAGGTTTGCTGCACGTGCATCTAGAGGAAGTGGGTTAGAATCCTAGGTCTTTCGCTTGTCATAGGGATTCTTATGCTGGACTTCGCTTTGCGGGGAGACAACAATTCCAGAAGTAATAGGTAAAGTTTCCTGGGGTCAGATTCTGTAGCTTTCATTAAAAAGCCAAGTGTCCCTGACTTACTCATCGTTAGACTTGGGTGTGTGACTTTCAGTGGTCCGACCTCCCTCTGGCTGCCCTCTCTATCAAGGGGGACGGTCAGTCCCAATTACTTCAAAGATGAGATGTGGACTCAAATTATAAAAAGTCAAATCTAAGTGTATATGCACAGAAGGACTTGTTTTAAGAATAAATAAATATGGCAGGCAATAAAATCTTACAGACCATTTACCTTGAAATCAAGCTTCTGAAAACATTCAACAAATATTTAGATAAACTGAGGCATCCAATTGTAGAACAGTAGGATTCTCTCATAAAATCTACGCACACACACATATTCTTTCCTCCACAAATCCCACTGTTATCACTACCAAAGAAACTGTGTTGGGCTGGATTAACCTTATCCATCAAGCGTAGTGTTATGCTAAAGCTAACATTTCAGCAAGGCTTCCTGATTTGTTAATAGCTGAATAAACACACGGCCTTCCTTTAATGGAACACATAAAGAAGCTGCTGGAATTGTAGCACAGAGAGCCATGGGAAGATAAAAAAAAAAAGCTTACTTTTTTTTTTAAAGTTTATTTTATTCATTTAGAAAGAAAGAGAGAGTGGGGGAGAGACAGAGAGACAGAAGGAGAGAGAGAATGCCAAGCAGACTCCGTACTGTTAGCACGGAGCCCAATGTGGGGCTTGATCTCATGAACCACGAGATCATGACCTGAGTGGAAATCAAAAGTCAGATGTTTAACGGACTGAACCACCCGGGTGCCCCAAGAAAAGGAGAATTTAAATAGCAATCTCCCTTGCTCTGGATTTCATATCCTTCATGTTTCCCATTTGATCCCATGTGGATTGGTTGCTTGAGGTTCTTTTAACTCAGAACCCTCACATTTTGAAGGCTGAGCTTTGTTTCTTATCTAACTTGTGGGTTTCCTATTGGAGCATACAAAGGCTAGATCATTCCACCTTGGGACTTGGAGATATCAGATAAGGTGGTCTCCATGAGTGTAACATGTTTCTCAGCTGAACTAAATTATAAAATTCTGATCAATGGGAATCAAGGTAATGGTGATAATGTCTCCTACTTTTTACAATCTTACTTTGCAATTCTCTGAAGGAAATTCCATTGTATGAGATGGTCTCATCTCAGCTCCCCAAATAAAATTGATCGTAGATGTGTCAAAGTACAATCATTTTGAACTACTAGGGGCCAAAATTTTCTCCTATGTGATTGTATGACTGGACAATGGTAAAGTGGATGCTATGAAAAATTCTAAGTGCGGTGAATATTGAGGCTTACAGGGGAGGCAATCACTTATACCAGAAGACAAGGAACTTATAGAATCAAAAAGAATAAGTTAATGAGATATCAAGCCAATGGAAGCATTTTATTAGAAAGTAGGGCTGTACACCTGTCAGAATGGCTAACAACTCAGGCAACAACAGATGCTGGCAAGGATGTGGAGAAAGAGGATCTCTTTGGCATTGTTGGTGGGAATGCAAGCTGGTGCAGCCACTCTGGAAAACAGGATGGAGGTTCCTCAAAAAACTAAAAATGGAACGACCCTATGACCCAGCAATTGCACTACTAGGCATTTATCCAAGGGAGACAGGTGTGCTGTTTCGAAGGGGCACATGCATGCCCATGTTTATAGCAGCACTATCGACAGTAGCTAAAGTATTGAAAGAGCCCAAATGTCCATCAATGGATGAATCGATAAAGAAGATGTGGTATGGGACGCCCAGGTGGCTCAGTCGGTTGAGCATCCGACTTCGGCTCGGGTCATGATCTCGCGGTCCGTGAGTTCAAGCCCCGCGTCGGGCTCTGTGCTGACAGCTCGGAGCCTGGAGCCTGCTTTGGATTCTGTGTCTCCCTCTCTGTCTGCTCCTCCCCCGCTCATGCTCTGTCTGTCAAAAATAAATAAACATTAAAAAAAAAAAAAAGATGTGGTACAACATGAATGTCTGTTGAATGGTTTCTAAGTGCCACGCACTAGCCTGAAGGTTTTATATACACATGCACTTCATTCAATCTTCCATTATTGGTCTCATTTTACATAAAAGGAAACTGTGACATTAAAGAGAGATTTCACTGTCCACAGTTTCCTCAAGTGCAGGGCCAATATTTGAAAGTCAAGGTAGTTTGACTCTCGACGTTACGGTCTAAGATATGTTTGCATGCAAATCTTTGGAGTACCAAATCAGATGCCCAAACAAAAAGGTTTATGTGACCCACAAGATGTCAGGCAGTTACTGCAAATGGGAACTTTCCGATTAGAAACCATAGACAAAGATGAATCCTGGTCTGGTTCCTTGAAATTGAGCCTCTTGTCTTCAGGGAACTGAGTTCCTATGTCCTTTCTTGCTCTTGTTTCTGGATGAGTGGACAAGTCAGCAAAGACCTCACTGTAGTGAAGTTATGAAAAAATACAGAGTCAGGCCCGAGGCAAGAATGACTAAAGAATCACCTGATCCATTGGAATGTCCCCTCATTCTGACACATTTATGCCTGCATGACAAGAAGCCATCTGAATGCTGATGGCCATGACTGTGAGATGTTCAAGCACAAAATACACATGTCCTAGGACCCCATTTTAAAAGGAGATTTGCATTATGTCTAAGAAAATGCTGCTTGGAAAATATGCATACAAAAATGTGACTTAAACTCCTAGCTACGTGAGAGTACAGATAAATCGTGTTTTTTCCGTTAATTTCTTTTTTTTCTATCCTAAAATTTAGGTAATGCGTGTAACAAAACTGGTAGTTTTAAAAACCAATTGAACAAACAAATGTTAAGTGTCTACTATGGGTGAGACATTTTGCTAAGAAATTCAAGACACAGCTGGTAAACTTCAGGGACCAGACCTTGTTGGTCTTCACCATCTCTGTGGACCCGCTGCCCTGGATTGGCACTGAGTAAGGCCACATAAGTATTTGTTTAATAAACAAATGGAGAGAGACTCATCCACAACTGAGAAATTAATATTTTATAGGTGTTGTGATAGAATTATACACAGTGGAAGCAAGGAGGGGAAAATTCACTGGTGGGTGGGTGGGGTTGAGTGTTGTGAACTGGAGACTCTAGGATGTGATGCCCGAACTGCACCTTATAGTAAGAGGTGAGGGGAGTTAGGAGGGCATGATGCCCGGAGGGTGAGCAGGAAACCAGAGGGAGGAAGCCCATCAAAGTCAAAGGAAGCTGGATGAAAACAGCCTGGTGCCGGCCAGCTCAGGGTTGTTACAAATAGCGAAAGGAGGAGACAGAGAGAGAGCAAGAACATTGCAGGGAAATGAAACTTCTAGATTAGCAGGAAAAGTCAACATTGACTTTTTTGCAGATGAAAAGACCAAGGATTACAGGCAAAACAAATTAAGACCATGAAATAAAATGACATGACAGGTGCAGAACATGACAGAATCAACAGATTCAAGAAAACACAAGAAGAAAGGAATTATGGACCAAATCTGAACAAAAGGTATTCCTGTAGAAACTCTAATTAAATGCTATCTCCATTTGCATAAAAATGGCACAGATCCTTCTTTTTGGGTGGTAGTTCTGAATGGTTTTAATGGACTTCTGGCTTATCTTTTTTTTTTCTAAAATAACTATGCACTTTATCACTATGTCTTTACTAAGAATATACTTAAAGAGGACATATCAGAAACTCATAAATAGGTTGTAGAGTTATACAAATATTTAGTAAAATGTTTTTAAAATGCCAGCCTAGGAAGTTACAGAGAGGGAGGGAGGCAAACTATAAGAGACTTTTGAATACTGAGAACACACTGAGGGTTGATGGGAGGTAGGGGGGAGGGGAAAGTGGGTGATGGGCATTGAGGAGGGCACCTGTTGGGATGGGCACTGGGTGTTGTATGGGAACCAATTTGTCAATAAACTATATTTAAAAATAAATTAAAAAAATAAATAAAATGTGTGTGTTAGGAAATAAGCCTTATTTATCTAGGTTATTAAATCATTATGCAATTAATAAAATCTGATTTCCAAATTTAAAAAATAAAAATAAAATGCCAGCCTAGGGATTCAATTCATTTCTCAATAAATACTGTTAACATGTAGCTAGTGCAGTAAGTATATTAAAAAGAGAAAGAAAGAAAGAAAGAAAGAAAGAAAGAAAAGGAAAGGAAGAAAGAAAAAGAGGAAGGAAGGAAGGAAGGAAGGAAGGAAGGAAGGAAGGAAGAGAGAGACAGAAGTGGGGAGGGAAAGAGGGAGGGAGGGGAAAGTGAATCCTTCCAGATCTTGCTATATGTGCAGACAGTAGACTGACCTACCGTCAAGAGCAGGACTCACTGCTCCATCAAGAACTTTGTCTCAACAAGCATTATTTACGTCTGGGTATTCTATCCCTTATTGCCACTCATTGCGAAATAACCTGAAGTCGTGTGTTAAAATGAATCAGAAGAGGAATGAAGGGACTGTCCATGGCCATAACTAGAAAGAAAGGAGCCTCAAGGTCACTGAGAACGGCCGTCCATTACGGTCCCACAAATAACACGTAAATCGATAGTCCTCCTGAAAGCCCGCTGCTAATACGGGGAATAACGTCCCCACCTGGAGCAAGAATTTCAATAGCAAACGTTTTCTTTCCTCGAAGGACGTTACATACAGACCCTTCCAGAGAATCTGTGCTGTCTTCTCCCCTTTTGGTAGAAGAAAAAAAAAAGGGTTCAAAACTACTGTAATTTCATCGTAAGCACTTCTGCTCCAGTTTCTAACTTCGTGTCCTTTTAATCTTAATTACCTTAATCGGTAGCCACGCCTGTGTCACCGGTGCCACACAGACCCTCTTCTCCAACCCCACGTGCAGCCTTTCTGGCAAATGCAGAGCATGTCATTTTCTGGGTGAGTAGCAGGCAGCCGGGCACGACGCAGTCAGTCGCTGAATTTTATGCCGCTGCAACTTGTTTAATCAAATCGAGGCAGATATGGTTGATTACATGGACAAAAAGCGACTGAACAAACACATTTGTTCAGGAGTAACTAAGCATCAGATAATATTATGTAATGCGGAAGGAAGTAACTCCCTGGCTTAATGTTACGGTTTCCATGGCAACTGCATCAGTGGAGGGTGAAGGAGTTCAGAAATATTGGTTTCTTTCCGCGCAGACGTGGAGTATCTACACGCACATGATGCTTTTGGTGTCTTTAGAAAAGTATTCCGCTCGTTAGGGAGTGATCTTAGTTATTAGTAAGAGAAAATACTGGGGCTATAATCTTAGAGTGAAAACAGGTTGGCATTGCATTTCCCAAGTTCTTTAGGGACAGGAGCGATGCTCAGGTTGGTAGAGGGAGAGGGCCACATGAATTTTACATGTGACGGGGTGTATTCCAAACACAGCCGCCCTCCCACGTAGGCTCTATGAGCCACGGATGGGTTTTTTTTCCCCTTCCTTTTCCAAAAACAAAGGCAGCGATGGTGACAACAAAAGGGGGAAGTCCCAGCCAAATGAGGAACACTGCAGAGGGTGGCGGTTCCTGCGGAAAGCAGAAAAGATGAATTACGGGAGGGGAGGCAGAGAGGAGGCTCGGGTTTTGCATGCAGGCTCTGTGGTTCCTTCATCTGCTGCAGCAGCGCGATTACAGGGCAGGGAGGGAGCGGGAGGCACCCTGGGAGCTCCGGAGCCCTGTCTCCAGTGTGGCTGTGCCAGTTTTATGGAGTTCATTTTCATCCCCCTGGGTCAGGTGACGAACAAAGTTAAATATACAGATTTTTCCGAATGCAACTTACACCTCCGGAAGACTTAGAGAAATCCAAGTATTTTGTATTCTGTGGCTGAAGGGGGAAATTCATTTCCGTGGTCACAATGAAGGGCTGAGAGGGGGGAGGGCTGAATTCTGCTCTGGCCTCATTCACCTACAGGCTGCATGCTTTTCCTCCTAATGGCTCAGGTGTGGCTTTTCCCCAAAGGCTGGCTTTTTAATGAAGGGAGCGTCAGAGTTTCCTTCAACCTGAAGACATCCATTAACTAGGGACCTTACCTTTTTCATTCATCTCCAGTGTTTCCTTGCTGCCCCTTCCAAGAAGGTTAGTACAGAGGAGAAGCCTGCGTCTCTAAGTTATGCTTAGAGGACACATAGAGGGGTTTCCACTGAGATTTGCTGCATGTCTAGTGCCAATCCTGTGTCAGGTGTCCTAGGTGTATTGTTATTTTCAACTGTGCACATCATCCTCCGGTTCTTTTTTTTTCTTCTTAAGTTTATTTATTCATTTCGAGAGAGGCAGAGAGAGCAAGCGAGGGAGGGGCAAAGAGAGAGGAAGAAAGAGAAAATCCCAAGCAGGCCCTGCACTGTCATCACAGAGCCTGACGTGGGGCTCATATTCACGAAACACGAGACCATGATCTGAGCCGAAACCAAGAGTTGGACGGTTAACCAGCTGCACCACCCGGGCACCCCCAACCTCCAGTTATTCTAACAGACAGCCTCGAAGAGGGCTTCTACCCTGATTCTACATGATCACACATTCATGAGGCTCCCGTTGAGGAACAAGGGAAGAGGCCATCTCTGTGCTGTGCCCTAAACTTTGGTGCACACTACAGGGAGCAAGGTCTTAGAGATGCTCCCCCTCCCCTGGCCCCACAAGTTCTAATCATTGGATAATTCCTAACGAGAAGCAAATACAAGCAGCGATTTTTTTTCCAACTCTGTTGGAAGTTTAGCCCCACTGGGTCTATAAGAGGATCTTTGGTCTGTAATGCCATCCCCTTGACACACAAAAAGAATAAGATGTGGCATAACTTAGAAGTAGTAGCCATGTAGTAGCCAAAGTAGAAGCCATGGCAGAAATCTGCCTTCGTTTTACCTTCCTTATAATAACAAAAGTAGAGTATTCACCAAGTGCTTGGTATTACCAAGCATTTTTATTTATCCCTCAAGACATTTCAAGATAGATATTACCATCTGTATTGGCCAAGGTTCTCCAGAGAAACAGAACCAATTGTGTGCGCACGCGCGCGCACACACACACACACAACGTGTGTGTGTGTGTGTGTGTGTGTGTGTGTATTCCAAAATCTGGTAAGGGAAGGTGGCAAGCTAGAGACTCAGGAAAGACCTGCGATTTGAGTCCAAAGGCCATCTGCTCTAGAACCAGGAAGAGCTGATTTTGTCGATAAAGTCTGAGGGCTGTCTGCTGGAGAATTCCCTCTTACGTAGAGGAAGCCAGTGTTTTGTTCTAGCCAAGTCTTTGACTGATTAGACAAGGCCCGCCGACATTATGGAGTGGAGAACCATCTGCTTTACTCAAAGTCCACCATAAGTGTAAATCTCCACCCAAAGCCACTCTCACAGAAACACCCAGAATGTTTGACTATATAAGTGAGCACTTTGGTCCACCCAAGCTGGCACATAAAAATCACTATCATACCACCCATGTCTTACCAGTCAGGTAAAAGGGAGGGCAAAGAAATTAACTTGCCGAAATTACCTGAGTAGAGGCCAGCATGGTAGGGATTCAAACCCAAGACTTTGACCCCATATGTTTCCACACACATTGTTAAAACTCAGAGAGACAGCTGCTGCTGACCCTGTCTTAGACCGTGGAGCTCCACAGCACTAGGCTTCCACAGGCAGGTAGGTGTGTCAGCCAAGGGCCAAGTCCATAACTGCCTTTCCTGCCCATTGCCTTCTCTAAACTACTTTTGTGTGTGTAGTGTGCTTTTAAGGGGCTTGCCGGCGAAATAAAGTTTGTGAATGGAGATGTTCTCATGATAAATGCCTTTGGAACCTAGTCTGGTGGCCCCCTTCACACCATCTTGGCCAGAAAGAGGAAAGATGTAATAATTCCTTAGCTATGTTCCCACGGGATGTTTGTTCTCACTGGAACCCTGGTAGTGATGCTCTGATCCTCATTTTCCTGTGTGGATAGCCAGGTCCAGGTCAGGTTTAGGGACCTACCCCACACTGGGAGACTTTGTGAATGAGACCCCTAGGACCTACACTTTGGTCTGGAGTTTCTTCTCCTGCAAAATGAGTGTCCTGCATCCCTGGTCTGCTCTCTGATGGTTTATCTGATGCCTGAACCAAGTAACAAAGCAAAGACAGAAGCTTCTCCTGCCTCCCCTCGGGTAAGCACGAAAGCTGTGCCGAGCGCATCAGAAGTGAAAAACTAGCTCCGGTCTGCTTTTTGAACAGAGTGGTCACTTACTAAGATGTTCTTCTGTTGGCACGTCTCCAGAATATTCAGTGACTTCTCTGGGAACTGAGGGCAGATGAACAGTCCGGATAAGAGCATTTTAATTGTGGTTGACTCCTGGAACTTGTGTGGCAATGGATTTGCTGGGCCTCCCTGTAGTGCTGGCTCCTCTGTAGAGACTGAGTGGGCGGGGGTGATACGGGTGGACCAAGAAATAACTTATAAAACCGGCCATGATGGGGCTTGCTTAGTCCAAAGACAGACTATGCGCAAACCCAGCCATCCCATCTTAGCTGCGTGCTGTCGGTATCACACTGTGGGTCTTCTTTCTATGGTTTCATGAACCACAGTCTGAAACTCAGTTTCCCTCTCCAGCAGCTGCCCTCTCCCACTCTCCTCACCAAAGGAAGTAAAATGGCATTAAGGTGCATCATGATGTGGTAATCACTGCCAATGTATACTTCCAGGAAGCTAGATTCTTAGCCCTTCCTAGAGTGGGCATGTAAGTCATCCACGCAACTTGTGAAGGAGGGCCACTAATTTTTTGCTGCTAAGGGGGAGGCAAATATACCCCACAAGAGGTAAAACAAGGCACAGCCTGTCCTAGCCTAGAAATCAATTCAAATTCTATCGTCTGAGGATGTGAAGGGCAAAGCTTTCAATGCTCTGCCAGTACAGCTAATTTTTACCCAGGTCCCCAAAGTGAATGAAGTGTGGTGTCTTCAGATATTGTATAGTTCTTTTTCAAATGGAACTTTCTGAAGAGATCGAGTTATTCCAAAGATTTTTGTGTATACGTTTTCTCCTTGAGGTGTGTCTTAGGTGGCATGGGCTGCCATGACAAAATCCATAGACCGGGTCGCTGAAGCAACAGGAATTTACGTCTCACAATTACTGAAATTGGAAGTCGAAGATCAAGATGCCAGTAGGGTCTGCAGACAGTCACCTTCTATGTCCACACATGGCCTGTCCTTACTGCCTGTGTGCAGGGCGAGAAAGCAAGCTCTCCTGTGTCTGCTCCCATAAGCGCACTAATGCCATCATGGAGCCCCACCCTCATGGCCTCATCTAAACCCAGGCCCCTCCCCATTCAGTTACCATCACAGTGGGGCGTAGGGTCTCCACATATGAACGTGGGGTGAGGACACAACTCTGGGGCTTGGGTATGAAGACCCAACCCTTTTAGCATCAGAATCCCTACAATCGTGTACCAGCTTGTGAGATCTCTTCTGCCTTCGTGTCCCGTTCATTAGCTGGGGGTTTCGTGCTTGTGTTCCAGTGGCTGGCTTGACTGGCAGAGCTTTGCAACCTTTTTGGAGCTTCCTCTGCAACAGGTTCT
Organism: Puma concolor; assembly: GCF_028749965.1. Lineage (NCBI taxonomy): Eukaryota > Metazoa > Chordata > Mammalia > Carnivora > Felidae > Puma > Puma concolor. The sequence goes on along the minus strand of NC_141673.1, from coordinate 137,268,392 downwards.
AGTCCTTTCTCATTGGTTCTTGGAAAAATGCCGCCACGAAGCTCTGTCAGAAGGAAGTGGGTGGCTCGTCCCCATTGTAAAACATTTCTTTTACTAAGAGTCACCAGAGAAGTCTTTGATTAAACACATACAGGAGAACATAATGTCTTGGCCCTACCGAAAAATGGTAAGAAAGAAGAGAGATGGGGCAAAGGAGAGTTGACTTGCTTAAATTCTCACAGGGTGTATTGGAGAAAGACCAGCTTTGGAGTGAGACGAACTCCGTTTTGCACTTTGGTGCCACCATTTAACAGCTCAGTGATTCTAGGAAATCTTCATAATTCCTCTGGACCAGATTCCATCACATATAAGATGGGGATTTAAATACCTACCTGGTAACCCTATGAAGTTTTGTCATTTTACATAAAGTACGAAGCACAATGTAGACGCCCCAAATTTGTGATTTCTCATGGTCCTTCATTACAACTATATAATACATTCTTTCCTGGGGGCTCTTAAAGTTCTTCAGATTTCAACCTACCTTCTTCAGGTACTCATGTAATATTTGACACAGATCCTCAACGGAGAAGACAATTAGCAAACTCACGAACTGTGATTCTGTTTTATCAACATGGTCTAAGACCAGGGTCAGAAAGTATAGCCCTTGAGCCCAATCTGGCCCACTGTTTGTTTTGGTAAATAAAGTTTTATTGGAACACGGTCACACTCATTCATTTACACATTGTCTACAGCTGCTTTTGTGCTATCTACTCTTTTATGGAAAAAATAAAAATGTGATCCCGGTCTAGGGTAATTATTTCCAACGTTTCCTGAACGTGTTGACTGATCTTGGCTCTTTGAGTCCAAGATTGGTGTAATTTAAAGACCTTATTTCATGTATGAATATCCCTAATAAACACAGAAATTCTAGTTTCGAAGTACTTGGGAAAGAAGTATAGAACCATACATAAGGATAAGGGATGAACTTCATCACTGTTCTGCCAACCTTTGGGGAAATTTGTTCTGTTTGTGGCAGAATAAACATTAGGTGCTCAGCATCCTAGTCCAATGAGCTTAAGACCCCTGGGAACAAACGGGTACATTCAGGTTTATTGATCTGACAAGATGAGGGGGAAGCAGGTCTAGAGAGTGTCTCACCAAACAAACAAGAAAATAAGGGGCAATGATGGAGTTTGAATGTAATCTGAAGGATGCAGTGCTTTGATAAGGCCTCAAAGCAAAGCACCACAAGGTAAAGGGCAATAGCAGGTCCGGACTGAAAAGTGTTCCGGTGCAAACAAGGAAGTTAAGATAGATATGGAATGTCTGCCCTTATCTGAAGTTCTGCACTGGTTTGTAAATCCTGACTCCTTCTCTGTGTCCAAAAGTGACTGGGTCCCCCGGGGCAAAAGCAGGAGGTTTCATTCTTACTGGTACCATTTCAAAGAGCAAAGGTTCCTCCAATCTATGATTTTAGAGAACAAAGCTTCTCAGTGGGTTCAAAAGCGGCAGTCACTCCAAGAAGGGGTTGCTATGACATACTGGAACTCTCCAGGATGTCCTTGGGGGGGAAATAGTGCTTCCTGTGAACTCCACAGCTGGCTCTCTTCTTCCAGCCTGACGAATGGCCAGGCAGGTTTTTACTTTCTTGGTGGGGACTAATTTTTACTTTTTCATCCAGAAGGTGATGCTGGCGGGTATGGAAGTTGCAGAGATACAGAAGGGAGTGCAAGATGGGCAGGAACGAAGACGGTGGAGAGGTCAATGCGAGGCAGATAACAGGTTGAAGGGAGATTTCCTGCAGCCTAGTACAACACCAGAGGGAATAATACCCGACCAGATCGATACAGGTGCCCTGAATACACGAAAGATGTGTTTGCGTGGCTGTGAGGACTCCCAAGTCAAAAGGAGTAGTAATAACCCTCATTAGTTACACTCTCACATGGCATTTCATGATGCTTAACATTTAACCAGAAAACCGGAGTGGAGATGCCTCTAGCCAACCGTCAAATGTATGAGGAATTTTCTTCCGTAGACACTCACAGAGAGACGTCAGGGTTATTCCTTAGGTGACGATGGTCAGTAAGAAACCACTGTTGTGAGGAGGGATGGCCTCTCCCGGGGTTTGAGAGAACAGATTAGAAGCAAAGAATGGCCTGATTCCTGCAGGGGCTAGGTTTCTTTCCTGATATGTCTGTAAGGGATGGGAATGCATCCCTTTCCTGATAGGTCTGTAAGGGATGCATCAGAATTGGCGCAGGAAATGGACTTTGGGGCGCTAGGAATGGACGGATGGCAGAACTCACGCACGTTGCCTCCATGACCCCCTGACTTCCTCTGCGTCACCCCCGTGGAACCGTGAGAAGCACAGCCAGGAGTGCCAGTGTTACCCTCTCCGGGCTCCCACACAAAGTGATAACTGGGGCGCTCCCTGTCCCCTGTGGGCTCAGAGGGTAAGATTCGTGCAGAGAAAGAAGCTTATGCAAACTTTCGGTAGCCGGAGGGCCTCTGTCTTTCAGTTCAGAGACTTCCCGCCACCGTCGCTGACCGTGCTTAGCAAAACCTTCATTTCTCCAAAGCTCCGGACCTTTCCATGCTCACCTTTATGCAATCTCCTTTTTTTCCTTTTTTTCTCCCTCTGTCTTCCCCAGATCACTACGAGTATAAGTTATCGTAAGTTTCGAATATTCTTTTCAGCCTCCGTTCCCTTTCTCTGCTCCTCCCCGATCGCCACCCCTCCACGAAGCCTCTGAACCCCTCAAGGGCCTGAGGACCACTGCAGAAATTAATTCCGCCTCCGGGTCCTGGGAAGTATAGCAATAGCAGGAAAGAGACCTTAGTACAGGACTGGGTTCAGTTCCCCAAACTGCACCAGCAAGTAGCCAAGGAACAGGGTGTCACCCATGGATGGAAACTCCCCAGGAGGTGACATCAGGGAGAGCTGGCCTTCTGGCTAAATGGACAACAGGATCCTTGCAAACAATAGCTCGGGGCAGTCAGACGCCTGATCAAGAATTTGGTCAGATACGGCGGGAGATCAGATCCGGAAGGTGAGGATTCTCTCTCAACTGACTTAGCAGGACTCGTGCTAACATTGGGTGCTGCGGGTATGGCAAGGGTGAGGCCTGTTCGGGAAGAGAGCTCAGGGGAGCCTGACTGAAGTTTGCTTACAGAGTGAGTCTTGGTCAGGGAGGGGCCAGACACAGAGCATTTGAAGAGAGATTGAAGAGAGAGAGGGGCTGAGGGGGTCCTGAGGTGCAGGTTAAACAGGTGCATTTACATAGGGAGGCGGGCATCCAGCTGTGGGAAAGTGGAGGACATGAGAGGCAGCTTCCCAGGCACCAATTCATCCTGTTCAAAGGGGAGATCGCGGCCAGAGTCTGGAGCCAGGCGCAGCCTGTGGGACGGGGTTCACTTTGATTAGAATCAGCGGGGAGGAGAGAGTGAATCCCGTGAGGTCCCCAAAGGAAGGAAGAGGTGATCTCGTGAAAGGTAGTCCTATATGCTCTGCGTCATTGATCGGCTAAAAAATTGTTTACAGTAGAGGACCAATATTAGGAGGAGGGAAAAACCCAACCGATGGAAATTGACTAGCCCCAAACCAACAAATCCAGGACCCGTAGCAGCACGGGTTTCTTAGGGACAAACGCCACCAGACAAACTTAATAGCTTGCTTCTTGAAAAGAAATGTATGCATGTGCACACACATATACACACACACACACGTGCGCACACATCACCCAAATGAATGGTTGAGGGGAACACACAGCAGATGTTACTTATTTTGACTTTACTAAAGCACTTGATAAAAATGTCTCATGAAATTTTACTTGCAAAACAAGTTCAAATTGGCTGGAATAGGAGAATTCCAGTGCAGATTGAAAACGGGCTCCAAAACCGTAAACCAAAGGCAGCGGAACGGATACCTAAATGGCAGCACATCTGGCTGCTGGAAGGTGTTTAGAAGAATGTCCCAGGGGTTTCTGTGAGGACCGAGTTTATTAAAAATCTTTATCAATGAGTTGGAAGAACCAGCCAACAGGATGTGCCTGAGTCCTGCCCAGAATACTAAATTAGCCGATGCTAGAGGAAGCACGGAAGATGGGGTCTCGTGTAGAGGATAGACTGAGAGCTTACGAGTGTATAAGGAGGAGGAAGGAAGGAACAAAATGAGATCCGCCCCTGGGGAAATTCTCAACGTGCTGATCCGTGGAAGAGAAGGTTCTGGAAATACGTGAAGGAGACCACTGAGGTACAATGGGAGAGGAAGGCCCTGGAGGACCAGGAAACTGCAGATTAGGTATAAATTGGCAAAGCTGTTCAGTGGCCAGCAAGGGAAGACGCGGGTTTGTGGGGCCTGCAGTTTATAAAGTTTGGTGAGCCCTCTTCAAGAAAAACATTTAAATATATATATTAATTTACAATTAGGGCCAGGAGTCAATGAAGTCTGAAAGTTGAAGCGCCCTGAGTTTCACGGTGACCCAGCCTGCTCCGGGCACAGCTGGTATCGCAGGGGTGGGGGGAGGGTGAAGAGAGGCAAGCTTGATCCAGGTTCAGGGCATGGCGGGTGCGGAGACCTGATGGGGGAGAGAATGGGGTTGTTCCATTGCCCGCCCGGACTATGGGTTATCAGGTAGGTAAAGGCAAAATATGAGGTCGAAGCAGAAAGCAAGGAACCGTGCAAGTTATATTGAGAAGGATTTCCTTGATTCTGAGGCCAGTGGGACGTCTGGGAAGGGGCTAAGTGGGGGACTAAGTCATGTGAATGGAGTGTTAACACAGATCGACAGGCTGCCAGTTTAAAGGGAGACAAGAGAGGCACAGAGAGGCCAACTTGGATGTTCCAGAAGCCCAGATAAGAGACGGGAGTTGACTGAGGTGGCCGGAGAGCCTGGAAGAGAGCAGATTCACCTAGGAAATGTTTAAAAGCAAGAAATGGTAGGATTCGGAGTTCAACTTGATGCAGGGGTAAAAATAGGAAGGACTTATTTCAAACGTCTATCATTCTCGCATTTGAAACCAGGTACTATCTCTTAACTTGTTGGCGACGTGAGCTCACTAACTCGGGGCGGCAGGGTGCCCCTGGGGTTATGTTTGGAAGTCAAGAGCCTCAGACACATGAAACCACTCACATTTAGCCACGCGGCTCAGAGGTAAGAAAAAAAAGGACAGTTGCAAGCCTGTTAAGGCGTTGTAATTTTTTTTTCACGCTCGCAGATGTTTGGTGCCACGCCGTCTGTCGTTGGAAGGATGCGGGACAACGCGTGGGTAAAGGACACTACCTTCGTGCGATGGGAAACCGCAGCTTTTAATGAGCAGAAGCCGTGCCCGCTGTGGACCGGCTAGAATGCCATCCGCTACAGTCACAAAGGCAAAAGAGCGAGCCGCAGAAGCTGCAAACTATGACGCAACTCTTGTTTTTTTAAGAAAGTAAGTGCTTGATGAGCGCGGAGAGATTCACACAAGACCAGTAACGGCGGCTCCCTGTGGGTGATGGGAGCAGAAGACGAAGGGAAACCAGGAGGCACTCTCTCTCTATTACTTTCTGTGTAGATAAGAGGTTGTCTTTTTGGTGAGATAGTTGCACGCACACACACACATGCGCGTGAATAGGCATTAAATGGCCCTAGAAGGACTTTGCAAACACGTAAACGCCCTCTTCAGTAAAGAGTATTATTAGGGTTCTGTTGCCAGCCTTTCAGACTGCTGCTGGAAGGGGCCCGAAAAGCACAGGAAAACCCACTTGGCCGCGTTGAAGTTGTGAGCTAAGGCGGGCCATCCCTGGCTGGGCTCAGTTTGGTTTTCAGCCAAGCCCGGTGACCTGGGTGACCGTCTGGTCTGGTGCACCCAGGCAAAGCCACTCCATTTTGAAGAGCTTTGACTCAGGATGCTGCTGTGGGCCCAAGTCAACCTATGAGCTCAAAAGTGCCCGGGGCTCCTAAGAGAACCTGGAGAGACAAAGCAAGCAGAAATAAGGAGGGAGGACCTTATCTGTGCCCAGGAGCTGGGGGTTACTCCGAAATTTCGCTTAAGCCACTTATTCCAGGCTTGGGTTGAAGTCATCTTTGGACCGGTCATTACCTTCAAATCTGCGAAATCGCCTTTTGCATCACAGCAGAACAGACTTTCCGTGGGCTCTCCTTACATTTTTCCATCTGAACTGGAAACACCCACAGAAACGCTTTGCTTTGCTTTGCAACATCCCGTATAATTTTATTCTGTTTGGATTTCCCATCATCTGTAAAGAAAATAAATAGCTTTCTCGCGAGCGGTGTTTGGGGGCAGTATAACTATAATCAGTTTCTATTTCAAGTTTCTTCTGCCCGTCTTTTCATTCCCGCCAGGGGTGCTAGAGTCTGATAGTTCTCTTTCTCTTTTGTGTATTGATCTCGGTCTAGAGCAACCCGCTGATAAACGTAAAAATCTTGGTTTTGTCATCTGCCAGATTTTTGTTGTGAGGCTTAATTTTTTTTCCTTTACAAGCTGTTCAAGTGTGCTAGCTATAGAGACCAGATGGTTCTTCTATTGCCTTGATGTTTCCTTCACGTGAATGAATGATTGTCCAGAGATTTCCAAGGCTGTGCTGAGATAGTATAGTTTCTATAGTTACTCTGGTTAGCATCACTGCCTTTATGCCTTTGCTGGCACAAAAGAATATTCCATCTATCAAAGTCTGGAAACCACTTAAAATAAATGGCCCTCTGTGTTTTGAAATTGTGTGAGGAAACCCAGGTTTCAAGTAACCATTAATAAATAATTACCTTTTTGTTAGTGCACCCTGCCGATTCCTGATAAGAACGAGTTGATGCATGGCGTAGCTGGTCTGAGGCTCCGGGTTTGGTCGAACGTGCCTGCTTTGTATTCCCCACAGATGGAAGCTTCCAGAAGGCACAGAGAAGCATGCTGTCTCCACACCATAGGAAGTGCTTGGTGGGTAGTTAAGATAACGTGGGGACAAAGCTATTCCCCCCTCAAGTGTCAGCCCAGGGCTTAGCCTGTGGATGCTTAGGATGTGTTCACCGATTGGGCTTTCGGAAGGGCTCTGTGGGAGATCACCGTGTGACGCCATGATGAACAGAACACAGAGAGGAGTTTCTCAGGGATTCTGATTGCATGGGTGGCCTGAGACACCCAGGGGTTCTGGACAAAGAAGGGGTTCGGGAGTCAGAAACAAGAAGTAAGTAACCAAAACCAAGATCTTAGACCCAATTCCATGTCGAAGATGCCTCAGCGTCCTGCTCCACCAGGAGCACCCCTGTGGTTGAACCAGGTGGGTTTATGACCAGCTGTGGTGAGAGAGAGCACGGGGAACCGGAGAAGTCTCAGCATGAGAGGTGGTTGGAGAGAGACCGTTAGAGGATTGGGGCATCGGTTGGGGTGATTTGGGGGACGCTCTAAGGACACAGAGGTTTGCTCTAAGTAACTGGGTATCATCAACAAGCAGGAACGATCCTAGAAGTGGGATCTCAATAAATCTCATCTGTATGGAGGGCACACCCCAGCCGGGATGAAAAGAACAGGTAAAGGCATAGAAGTCACTTATTTAGCAAGATTGGCGGGTGTTGGTATCTTGCGGGTGTCTTGTCTGGGTGGATGTTCTGAGATTATTTATGTCCGGCGGGAGAACACGCAGCTCAACTGGAAGTCTGAGATTGTGATGACGCGGAGATCTCCACGTAAAGCCACCCTACTTGCATACATCAGGGAGGTTTGACACTGGAGAAGTCAAGAAAGGCGCTGGAGAACCCTGCCCCCCCCTTTCACTGCTTCGCCTTTGCTTTATTGCTCTCTGGTTCACCCAGACTGCCCCAACTCAGACTCCCATTAGCACCCCCCTGCCACCCTCCATCCTTGTGCCTGTACAATGGGTGGGCCTCATGCCAGGCTGGTGAGGGAGCCGTCCTCCACACCCGGAAGCAGTCATCCACCTAGAATGGTCCTTTGGTAACAGACAGAAGCATCACTTTTCTAAATGGGTTTATATGAGCTAGAAATAGAAAGATTTAAAGACTTAGGCAAGGAGCTGCGTGTATTTTGAACATCCCATTCGGAACAGCTCACAGAGACAAAAAGCCTGTTCCCAACGCAGCCACACACACACACATCTCTTAAAATAGCGGATGCCAAATAAGGTCGCTCGAGCTGTTCACTCTGCACACGCATTTGAACTCCAAAGGGAAGGCACACGTAAGGAAGTTTTGGAGGGGAATATATTCGGTTAGAAATGACCTCCTGCTGGGATGTCGATTCTAAAATGGCAGGAAACCTTGACTTCACCATGTTGAGCACATGGCATTTATTATTTACTAGGAAAATGAGGCTTTGAGATCCTAAATTAATTGGTCAAGGTCCCCTAGCTAGTGGGCAACAGCTGGGATTTAGGAAGATAGTCTTCTCATGTCAATGCCAAAGCCACTGTTCTCAACTAGAAGCTATTTTATCTCCCGCCATGAAATAATATACATTAGAATGAATTTATGGAGCGCCCAGAAAGGTCCACCTTATGGGGATAGATCTAGAGACACAGTGTGGAGGCCAAGAGCATGGGGGCGATAGGTCGTGTGGTGTTCACTCTTCTCTATCTATTCTCCACCCTTCCCAATCTATACACTTTGCCTGATGACTTTGCAGTTCCTCCTATAAAAGAGGGGACACGTATTGCCCAGTCTTTGAGTCTGGGTTTGGCCATGCGTCTCTCCTTGCCCCGTAGAATGGGAAGGTGGTCCTGGCGTGCCAGTCCAACACTAGACCAAGGGCTCGTGCATTTCCACGGGAACGTCTGCGCATCTGGCTTCATAATCAGAAGAACATGCTGTGGCCAATCCACTGGTCCCAGGGAAAGGACGAGGGTCACGTGGAGCAGAGTCACCTCCGGCTGAACTCGTCCTAGATCAGCTGGCCCTCTGCCAACCTGCACACACCTGAGAATACATCATTGTTTTAAGCCATTATGCTTTGAGGTGCTTTGTTATTCTGTATCTTTGTGGCAATAGCTAACTGATACAAAACGCATTTGATTTATAGGATACGGGCTCCAAGCAACTTCTGCCATTAGCTTTGGCCATTATTTAAACTTTCTAAGCCGCAAAGTTTGTCATGAAAGATAGGAGAATAGAAATCCCAACCCATAAAATGTTTTTGTATTTCCGTGTGCTGACTGAGATAAGGCTGGCAAAACGCGTAGGGTAGCACCTGGCACGAGTCACACCGTGTCACAGTTATCGTGGTGGCCCTGTGTCTCTGTACTGGGTGCTGACGCATTGAGTGGCAGATCTGTGTCTACTGATTGGTTCCGTGGTGTTCAGGCTTTACAAGTTAAACAGCGGGGAAGCTGCATGGATGGACTTCTTTTTGTAAAAAAAAAAAATTATTTTTGAGGGAGAGAGAAAGAGAGAGAACATGAGCAGACGAGCGGCAGAGAGAGGGGGACAGAGGATCCCAGGGAGGCTCTGTGCTGAAAGCAGAGAGCCTGATGTGGGGCTGGAACCCACAAACTGGGAGATCATGACCTGGGCTGAAGTTGGACGCTTAATCGACTGAGCCACCCAGGCCCCCCAGCAAAATCAACTTCTTAAGTGCTGAATATTCTCAGCCGGAGAGAGTGGTGGGTGTGTATGTGTGCACCTGTGTGTGCATGCACCTGCGTGTGCACCCGTGTGTGTGTTCACCTGTGTGCATATGCACCTGTGTGTGCGTGCATGTGTGTGTTTATGTACCTGAGTGCATGTGCACCTGTGCGTGCACCTGTGTGCATATGCACCTGTGTGTATGCACCTGTGTGTGCACGCATGTGTGTATGTACCTGAGTGCATGTGCACCTGTGCGTGCACCTGTGTGTGTATGCACCTGTGTGTGCGCATCTGTGTGTGCACCCGTGTGCATGTTCACCTGTGTGTGTGCACCTGTGTGTATATGCACCTGTGTGTGCATGCACATGTGTGCGTGTGCACCTGAGTACATGTGCGCCTTTGTGTGTGTGCACATGCATGTATGTGCATCTGAGTGTATGTGCACTTGTGTGTGCACCCGTGTGTGCACACATGTGCACGTGCACCTGTGTGTAGGCACCTGTGTATGCATGCACCTGTGTGCATGTGCACCTGTGTGTAGGCACCTGTGTGTGCGTGCATGTGTGTGTGTATGTACCTGAGTGCATGTGCACCTGTGCGTGCACCTGTGTGCATATGCACCTGTGTGTATGCACCTGTGTGTGCATGCATGTGTGTGTGTATGTACCTGAGTGCACGTGCACCTGTGCGTGCACCTGTGTGTGTATGCACCTGTGTGTGCGCATCTGTGTATGTGCATCTCTGTGTGCACCCGTGTGCATGTTCACCTGTGTGTGTGCACATCTGTGTGTGCACCTGTGTGTATATGCACCTGTGTGTGCGTGCACATGTGTGCGTGTGCACCTGAGTACACGTGCGCCTATGTGTGTGTGCACATGTGTGTATGTGCATTTGAGTGTATGTGCACTTGTGTGTGCACCCGTGTGTGCACCTGTATGCACGCACCTGTGTATGCATGCACCTGTGTGCCTGTGCACCTAAGTGCACGTGCACCTGTGTGTGTGCCTACGTGCATGCACTTGCGCCTGTGTGCGCATGTGTTCTGACTGGAATGGAGCAGAGGCGGGGAATGTTTCTGCTTCCCCAAGATCCTGCAGAATGTCTTCATCTGTGCTTCCATTACTGCGTGATGTTGGGCCCTCCATTTCTGGGAGCTAATGATGTTTAAAAGAGAAGAGGTTGTCACGAAGCAGTGGCTGTCCCCAGCCTGCTAGTGGGTAGGCACACCTTTCCCAAGCTTCTCCACACTTGGAGAACGGGGTGACCCATCTTCCCAGCCCGAGGAGGAGAGCCAACCTGGCCACGCCGCGTCCGCGTCCGCTGCCTGCTGCTGTCCACGCAGCCTTGGTGCGTGCGGCTGAGTGAGCTAGTGACAGCTGCTTTCCAGGGCGGGGCCACATTTTGCTTCATTTGGGCAGCTCCTTCCCTGAGCCCGGGACAAGGGACTGCAGGGCAGCGGCTTTCCAGCCTGCCGGCCGCTGAAACGCAACCACACAAAGGCGGGAGGAGGGAGCCCCTGGCATTTACTGAGGCTTAGAAAACTGTCAGCAAATCAGGCCCTCGCGCCTGGACTCCCCTGCTGCCGTGTTTTACAACGCTGAAGTCAGCATCTTGATTCAGCTGCATAAATAATCTCATGGAGGCCTGCAGAGGCCTGGGGGAGGGGACAGAGAGGGGACCAAGGGACATCTGTCAGGACTAGGATGTAAACCTCTGGGAAAAGGGACACACCGACAGGGCTGCGCTCAACAGGAGGGATCTGGTAGTTTTATTTTAAGTTCTTCTAGACGATTTCTAAATCATATTGATTTCATAATCATATTGATCATGTCACGTAGGTAATCAATCCTTAGCGATTGTTAGGTAAAGGACTAAAGAATTTAGAATCCGATTGACTTTTAGGCATGCTCTCTCTCTCCCTCTTTCCTTTCTTCATTGTTAATATCATTTCTAATTATAATTTCTTTCCCTTTCTTCAATTCCTCTAACCAGATCAGACATTTGACTTTCAAATCTAATAATCCCTTTGTATCGTCGGTCAATCAAATCCATTTTTTTTTTAACTAAGCTGCTTCCAGAAGAGTTGCCTGAAATAGGGCTACATCAGACTCAAAAACACGTGGCCTCTGGGGCGCCTCGGTGGCTCAGGCAGTTGGGCGTCCAGCTTCGGCTTGGGTCATGATCTCGCAGTTTGTGAGTTCGAGCCCCACGTCGGGCTCTGTGCTGACAGCTCGGAGCCTGGAGCCTGGTTTGGATCTTCAGATGCCGTGTCTCCCTTTGTCTCTGCCCCTTCCCTGTTCATACTCTGTCTCTCTCTCTCTCTCTCTCTCAAAAATAAATAAATGTTAAAAATTAAAAAAAAAAAAAAAAACACTTGGTCTCTTCTTATTTCAACAACAGCCAGAGTTGCCCAGATGCCAGGCAGTGTCATTGCCTCTACCTGTGCACACTCTCAAGCCCAGCCAGACTAAGCCGGGAAAATTCCATTGTACACAAGGGGAGGGGGTCTGAACCAGGACAAAGGAAGGGCTGCGTTCCCTCTCACGGGGGAGAGGAAGCTGGGACAGTGAACAGAATCAGAGATGCTCCTACTCTGGCTCCGACTCGTTGCTCTGGTGTAGCACCTGGTGCGAACTCAATCACAGCGACGCTAAGTGTAGCAATCTTAACCTCGAGGACGCAAAACCACAGATAGGAGGAGGCAGAGTAGCAGACCAGCGCCTGCTTGCTGCCGGGGCTCCCTGACAGGCCTGTGTGGCGAGTCCTAGATCAGGAACGGGGGCTGCGTGCCAGCCTGGTCCCCTTGAATGACACAGCCTTACGAACGCAACGCGGAATGTGCCGGAAGCCTCTGCAGGTGCACCGACACGTTACCTCTGGAATTAATTCAAACCGGTGCCCTGCAGTGAGTTTGTTCAGATCGGGTCTTGCCACAGTTCCCTTGGTCTCCTCCTGCTTTGGTTTAAGCTTCAGGCTGAGTCACATCCCCCCCACCCCCCACCCGAAACCGTTTGTTGAAGCCCTTCACAAAATTGACAGTATTTGGCGATTGGCCTTTGGGAGGTCGTTAGGGTTAGAGCAGGTCACAAGGCAGTGGGGGGGGGGGGGGGGTGGGCTCATGATGGGATTAGTGGCTTTATAAGAAAAAAGAGAGAGAGCTGTCTCTCCACCCTGTGAGGACACAGTGAGAAGGTAGACATTTGCACGTCAGGACGGACTCTCACCCGGAACAGAATCTCCCGGCACCTTGACCCTGGACCTCCAGCCTCCAGATTTCAAGAAACTAATGTCTGTAGTGTAAGCCACTTGTCTGGTGTTTTGTAACAGCGTCTGAACTAAGACACTTCCCCTTATTTACTGAGCATTCTGTATTAACACTGACCTTACCCCGTGCAGGGCATGATTGCTAACATTTCTGACTTATTCTTTCAGAGATAATGTGGATATAAAGCAGAACTCCTGTGCCCTTTAGAACCACTGTCTGGACAAGGGGATGGAGGTGGGGAGGAGAGATAGACACCATGAAAGAATAAAAAACAAACAAACATCATTTGTGCACACACATCACTTAGAAATTTTTTTTAGTTTATTTATTTTGAGAGAGAGAGGGAGAACCCATTCACAAGCAGGGGAGGGGCAAAGAGGGAGGGAGAGAGAGAGAATCCCAAGCAGGCTCCTCGCTATCAGGATGGAGCCCGATGTGGGGCTCAAACTCACAAACAGCATCACTTAGAAATTCTTCAAAGCCACATAAAAACAAATACAAAACAATCCAATACAAGCAGAGTTCAATAACTCAGGCTCTAAACAGAAAAGTTGTTCTTAGCTATTCTAATGCTATAGGCTAAAAAGAGTAAGCCTCTTATAGCTGGAAAATGCAAGAATTCTAGAGTTTTTATAAGTTCAGTACTATTTTCCTGTTGTCTAGCAAAGAATACCATGAATGATCAAAGGAGTTTTTAAAATCTTTTTTGTTACGAATTTCCACTTCCAAAGACAGTACATTTTTGAGTTGGGAGGACAAGGAAATATCTTCAATACCCAAAACCCAACAACATTTAGAAAGAGCTTAATTCTTAATCCCCTCTGACATTACATGGCACAATTTAGTGAACACCAAGTGCTACCACATTTTCAAAGAAACATGCTTTATGTGTGGGAAATATTCTAGTATATACGTTTATATTCAGCTTTAAACTTCGGAAGACTAGGCTGGAAATTATATTAATGTTCGCTCCCAGCTGGGAGTAACTGGTGAGCCGCTTTCCAGTTATTATTAACAGAACCAGACAAAATGCAGAACCCCACTAACCTTTGCTTTGTTTCTTGTTGTGCAAAAAAAAAAAAAACCCAAAAAATATTTATTACCATAGGATATCGGCTTTCGGTTGTGATTTGTGCGGATTGCCTAAGACAAAACAAAACAAAAAAATTCTCCAAAACTTGCTTGCTTTATTTATTTATTTAAATTCTTTTTTTTTAAGTTTAATTATTTTATTTTGAGACAGAGAGAGAGAGAGAGAGAGAGAGAATAATCAGGGGAGGGGCAGAGAGAGGGAGAGAGAATCCCAAGCAGGCTCCAGGCTCTGCATGGTCAGCACAGAGCCCGACTCAGGGCCCAGAACTGTCAGATCATGTCCTGAGCTGAAGCTGGATGCTTAACCAATGGAGCCACCCAGGTGCCCCCAAAACATGCTATATTTAAAAATTCCACCCCCTTTGCAAAATTGAATTAGTGCATTAATTGAACCCAGTTTAGAGACCTGATGAATAGTGAAAGTCTCCAAATTCTTTCTGAGAATTCATTCCTGCAAAGTCATACCGAATAGTTTTGTTTTCCTTCTGACAGAATTCCAGGCTCAGAATCATTTTTAAATCACCTAGTCTGTGTCAAACCAAGATTGCAAATCTCGACGATGGATCACCTTCCCTGTGCCATTTTCCTATAACCATACATCTTGTATTTTGGATAACATCCATGCCCACAGAGATTGAATCAATGGTGTTTATTAATGGCAACTAGAGAGATGGAAACACTAATTTCAGATTCCAGTCCTACTTTTCAGTGAGCTCGGCATGGCATTCTGCTTCAGGTAAACCTACCCTTTTAAATCGCAGGTCCCCTGGAAATCATTGGAATTACAAATATTTTATGAGACAAGACAGAAAAAATACCGTCTTTGCCTACATATATTTTACGGGGCTTTTGTAAGAAACACGCTGATGTACGCCACACCAGCGTCTGGGCAGTTGTGAGTTCTCTCCCCCGACAGCTTGATTTTACTGAACCTGGGAAAGAAGATAAGGCGTTGCATGCATATGAAATTTGATGACTGGAGTTCAGGAAGCAATGCCAGAGCGTACTATTTTTATCTGCATTGGAAATTGTTTTGGAGTTAGACCGTGGTTTGCAATTACATTTCAAAAAAATAAAACAAAAACAAAAACAGAAACTCACCAACTTTTTCCATACTTTTGTCGTCTAAATATTTTCTCACTGCACGTTTCTTGCGTCCATACACTTATTCCAATTTTTAAATATCTTCCTCCAGAAAGTACACATGGCCAGCCAGTCCGCTGCGCTCCCTAACATAAACCTTTCGCTTGCGTCAGAGACCGGAGACGCTCTGATTGTTAGCTCAAAGCCATGTGTATTGAGCACAGTTTATTTAAGCAAGCGATGCAAACCGTTAGTCTGAGGGAGCTGACGGTTCCTGAGTTCCCTCTGGGCCGCCGGTGATGTTACGTATTTTCCTATGTTTTGTTGAAGTCGGCTTTCCCAACAACAACGTAGGTAATCGATTTGAAAGCCCAAGAAACCGAACCCGGGGTTCAGTAACACAGCTAGCGAGAGACCGAGGCCCAGGGCTCCAACTCCAAGTCCGGTGCAACTTCTAGTGAACATTTCCAAACGAGAGTGCAGTCTGGGGAGAGTTCTTGGGTGACTCTGGTGTCAGGGAACACATCCAGGGCATCAGCAGTCTTCCACCAACACCTCCTATTTAAAGCCTTACTAGAACATACACTGGGGGAAGGGGGCCTGGGGGGCTCAGTCGGTTGAGCGCTGACTCCTGCTTTTGGCTGCGGTCATGATCCCAGGGTGGGGGGACTGAGCCCCGTGTCCAGCTCTGTGCTGAGTGTGGAGCCTGCTTAAGCTTCTCTTCCTCTCCCTCTGCCCCTCCCCCCCAATTAAAACAATTTAAAAAAATTTAATTTAAATGCTTAACCGACTGGGCCACCCGGGCGCCCCCCAAACTTGCTATATTTAACAATTCCGCCCCTTTGAAAAATTGAATTGCTGCATTAATTGAATTCATTTGAGAGACCCGATAAATAGCGAAAACCTCCAAATTAGAAAAAATTTAAATTTTAAATTGTAAATTAAAAAACGTTTAAAATTTTTTAAAAAATTTTAAAAATGAAAAAATAAAATAAAACACAGCATACTGACGCTGGCACTCTCCGGGAGGCTGGGATTCTCCCTTCAGCTTCTCTTCTGGGCTTTTCCATGACACGCGCCTTGAAATCCTCACGTTGTGTTCAATACGCCTATTGCGCATTGAGATTACTGGCCGTGCTCTTGTGGATTCTGTTCTTTCATTTCCCCAACATTCCTT
The DNA here is from genome assembly GCF_028749965.1 of Puma concolor. Lineage (NCBI taxonomy): Eukaryota > Metazoa > Chordata > Mammalia > Carnivora > Felidae > Puma > Puma concolor. Next base: position 137,252,227 of record NC_141673.1, on the reverse strand, counting down.
CGGGTGGGTCCCCTGCCTCCTGTATTTCTTCTCTTCTTGCCCATGTACACTTTTCTTCATCTTAGGCCAGCTCCGCGTTCTCAGAGTTCTTTTCGCGTCAACCTCCAGCCTCAGCCCCCCCGCCCCTTCGAATCAGGGAATGTGCTCGGCTGAGTAAAACAAAACAGGAAAGCAGGAAGTGATGATGACATTTCTCAGCACCCGGGCCCTTGGCGTGAGCTCTCTACGCCTCCTGACGGCTCACTGGTCTTCCCAAATGCCGATTTCCAAAAGCATTTTGGTAATGAATTTTCTGGTTGGTTAGATTCCGGATTGATGGCAGTGCGTGCTAAAATTCTGATTTTCACCGTGGGAGGTGGATCCCCCGGGGGGCTAGGAATCCTCCCTGGCTTTGTATAAATCATCAGTCGTGGCAGAGGAAACTAGAAGGCAGGCCTTGCCGCTCTCCGAACTGAATTAGTGCCTCCTGACGTCCGGAGAGAAAGAGTTTGGGGGTCGTATCTGCACACGTGGGGAGGCAGGCAAGAGGCACCGGTGGGGGGACCCTGTGCAGTTCCAAGCGTGGGGCGGCCGCAGGAGACAGGTGGTGCCGTAAGAAACTTCCCACTGGGTCAGAAGGATGGTGGCTGCTCCTTCGGATAAGCCTCCACAGACTTCTAAGCTGGGGATGTGGGAGAAGGACCAGGGAGAACGCTGGTGGATGCCCGTTCCGGGGTTAGAGACCAGGTTCTGTCGCTTACCTCCGTGAAACCCGAACACGGAAGCACCCGTCCACCAGCAATGTTCGCCGATTGCACGAATACTTCCGGAGAACTTGCTAAGTGCCCTCCCAGAGCTGAGAGCCTGCAGGAAGGACAGACGCTGTTCCAGACAGAAGATGCGAGTCCTCACAAACGGTGGGAGGCCTACAGTGCAGAGGTGCCTGGGTTCAGATTCTTGCCCCGCTTCATCCCTCACTTACACGTCCTGAGGCCGGTTCCTTCTGTCACCTTATCTTTAAAATCCGCGTGCTCACGGTCCCTCCAGGTGGAGTTATTCATGGATATGACACGAAATATTACCCAGACTCTGGTCTGCCACCCCATAAATGCTCGCTCCTCTTATACGGGATTGTCTGCAACTTTGAATGATGTATAAATCAATAAACATTTGCTCTCGCCTCTTGCCCAGTGTAATTTATCACCGGGGCCCAAGAGACAAGAGAGGTTGATGGAGCTTTTCCCTGGATAAACCTTTGGTCATGCAGATCAGTAAGGACGATTTTCAGACCAGCAAGACTTTCACATGGCTGCTTTAGTCCTTACCAGGGCTCGAACGTCTTGGCACGAAATGCCCCGGGGCTCCAGGGAGGTCTGGAAAACTTTGGGGGACAGTTGGACACCGAGTTAGAAGTTCAAGAAGAAGAATGAATCTGAAATGTTTCTCCTTATCCAATCAATACGCGGATGCACCCATTTCGCGTTTGCGGTCTATGCTTTGTGGCACTTGGGTGACTATATTCTCTGTGCTGCACTTTTCCTCTCCCCTACTTACTTATTTTGTAACTGAAGTTCGTACCTCTTAATCCCCTTTATCTATGTTGCTTAGCCCCCCACCTCGCCTCGGGCAACTATCGGTTTGTTCTCTATATTTAAGAGGCTTTTGTTTGCTTGTACGTGCCTTTGTTTTGCTTTTTAGATTCCACTAGACGTGAAATCATACGCTCTTTGTCTTTCCCTGTGTTATTTCACTTAGCATCATGCTCTCTGGGTTCATCCACGTCGTCGCAAATGTCACATAACGTGTCACACTTTTACCATTTTTAGCAGTACGGTTTCAGTGTTAGCACACTCATGTGTCGTATAACCACCACCACCATCATGTCTGGGACTTCGCATCTCTCCCAAACTGAAACTCTGTCCCCGTTAGACAACAGCTCCCCACTTTCCCCTCCCCACCCCACTCCCCGCCCCTGGCGTCCACCACTCTACTTTCTGTGTCCATGAATTTGACTAGTCTAGGTTATCTCTTGAAGGTGGAATCATACACTATTTGCCCTTTTGAGACTGGCTTATTTCACTCAGAATAACGTCTTCAAGGTTCATCCGTGTTGTAAGATGCACACTCCCATCTTTTAGAAGACAAAACAGAGACTGAGGAAAAGAACCAGGTACCCCAGATTCTACTGTTTGTGCCAGAAATTAAATCAGGCTCTGCTGGGTGCCATAGCCCGTTTCTTTCTTTCTTTTTTTAATTTTTATTATTCTTTTTAAAGTTTATTTATTTATTTTGAAAGAGCGAAGGAGAAAATCAGTGGGGTAGGGGCAAAGAGAGAGAGAGAGAGAGACACGGAGGCTCTACGCTGTTAGCACAGAGCCCAGGGCGGGACTCGAACTGCCAAACTGTGAGATCATGATCTGAACCGAAACCAGGAGTCAGACGCTTAACCGACTGAGCCATCCCGGTGCCCCCCGCAAAACCCAGTTTCCCACCTCACTTCTACACTTCCTTACTCAGATCCAATCCAGACCCTCCACTGTGCCCATTCTCTGAGACCCTGGCTTGTGCCCTGAGACACCAAACCTTGCCCACGTCATGAAAATGTGTTAGGGTGTTAATTTTTCCAGGGCTAAATTGGCTAGTGCACATTTCAGGATAGACCCACCTTTCCCTTACAGCCGCCAGACTGAGGGGTCCTGGCTTCCCACCTCATTTCTTCAGCCACTCAGCAAGTGTCGCTTCTGTACGAACGATGCAGGAATAACTAAGATACGATCTCCACCCTTAAGTAGCTCCCGGTTCAATGGACACCCAGAGTTTCTCGGTGGCAGCACCAGTGGCATTTTGGGCTGGTAATTCTTTGTGGCGGGGGCTCTCCTGTGCCTCGTAGAATGATCAGCCACATCCCAGAACCCTACCCACATCTCTAGCCAGTCCTGAAAATCAAAGATGGCTCTAGACATTGCCCAATGTATCCCGGGATGCAGAATGTCCCGCTGTTGAGGACCAGTGAGTGGAGGGTACTAATAAATAAGACAACCGTGATGTTCCGGGCCATATGTACAAGGAGAGATGTAGCTTGGTGGGTTAGCAAAGGCTTCCAGGCGGAGCTTCAGAAAAGTCACTATTTTAAATAGTTGGGTCCTATCAGACAAATGGAAAACACGCTGTAGACTAAATTTAACAAGCCATCATGCGTGTTTGCACGTTCACCTTGTGCTAAGCTGAGTTCCCATACATATTCAGCTGTCCATTTCCCTTTAGCTTTTATGATCCCAAACCAATTCTCTGATACCAGCTGGGCGTTACGTAACTCAATTAAGTTGTGACAGTAACGACGCGGAATGAGTGCAGACTCCGTAAGTGAAGGGCTCCAGTCTCACCAACGTGTCCCCACTTCAGATGCCAGCAGTAAGTGTTGGGTATCCCCAAGCTACTCACGCCTCAACCAGCCAGGACAATGACAAGTTTGGGGGTTCCCCGAACACCCTTCTTGGAATCGATAATTTGCTAGAATAATACACAGAACTCACGGAAAGTGCTGTAGTTACGACTACAGTTTTATTGTAAAGGATACAAGTCAGGAACAACGAAGGGAAAGAAACGTAAGGGTGAGGTCTGTGTTGCTGTGTTAGGGGGACACGGGAGCTCCTGTCTCTGAGAAGTCGGGGTGCAAGACTTTGCTTGTGCATGGGTATGTTTACCAACCAGGCAACTCTCCAAAATTTCTTGTCCAGAGTTTTCATAGAGGTTTGGCCACCCAGGCACATTTGATTACATCATTGTCTTTTAGTGATTGAACCCAACCTCAGCTCTCCTACACCTCTGGAAATCAGAGAGTGGGGCTAAGAGTCTCAGTCCTCTAATGACATGCTTGGTCTTTCCGATGTGGCTGGACCCTCCCTTGAAACTATCTAAGAACCCACCAAGAGTCACCTTGTTGGCAGAAACTCAGACATATATATTGTTATATATAATATATATGTTTATTCTATACTTTCTATATATACTATATAAATATACTATTTTATGATAATACATTATATATTATTATACATATTCTTGTACCACAGCCCCTGACTGAGAAAAATCCCGTGTTTTTCTCGCAATCAAGATTCTGACGGAAGCAGTAGAAACCACAGGGCAATAGGTGTTTTGTGCCGTTACCGTGGCCTAATTTATCTACTAAGGAAACCCCGTTCTGACCTGCCTGTCCTCTGGCTGGAGGGTTTCAATTACTCATGGCCTTGGGCTTGCGAGGAATCATCTCTCTTAATTGGGTGCCGACCTGTCACCTGAAAGGTCACTCACTGGTGACCAGATAGTAACAACTGTGGTGTGAACAGATAGGAATATTTATTTCTCCGCCAGATTCAAATAGTAATCGCATTAACAGCTCTTGGGTTTGCTTGAAGAAAGTCATAGCTGGAATCACAAATGGGATATACTCTGATTTTTTTTTCCTGTGTGAATTCAATGAAATGGGGCGATTTATCAGTTTCCAATAAATGTTCACTATTATGACTATCATTTTGGGGTCGAATTCAGGCCCTCTCTGCATGGACAGGACAGCTTGTGCTGACAGATCCCTCTCTCCCTGCCTCACTCTCCTCCACCGACCTTCATGGCAGAAAGACTTGGGGTGGTCCTCCCAGAGCTGACCTTGGTTTTTCCACCAACCCCTCCCCCCCACCTCCCCCAGGTCCTCAGCTGTTACCGCCGCTGCAGATTCTCACTCCGGCTCTAGACTCAGAGCTATGACAGCCCATTGCGATGCTACAGGATGAGTCGCCATGGCCGCAAATGTCGTGGACAGAACTGAACTTGTTCTCCTGAATGCACATCCATCCCCACGGCGGTCTTTCCTGCAGCTCTCGGCTTTAAGCCTTCCCCACGTGTGCAGTGCTTCGTGTGGGACAGGAAGGGTGTGATAGATGTGGCCTTTGCCTGCAGGCAGCTTCCTATCCAGAGGCAGATGGGCACGCAAACTAAGGTGTTCTGGTCAAGAAGCAGAGACTCGACGTACTCTTGCTGCTGGGGAGGGTAGATGAGATGTGAAAGAGGGGGCGAGAAAGGAGGGATCCGCTGGTCCACCAATAAGAAACTATCTTGGATGGGAGCTAGAGCAAAACCCTACGGCATTAGCAAGGTCACAGGCACAGGCTTGCTGGCTCCTGGGCAGGAACCTTGCCAGGAATTTGCTCCCGTGCATTGATGGAAACAAAGAGCCCTCTGGACTAAAGATCTCTGCCGCCAGGCACTCACTCTCCTGCACTCCTTGGCCAGTTGTAACCCTCTGGCTCTAAATACCCTTGGTGTAACTTCCTACTTTCCATCCAGGGGTTCTATTAAATAAGTAATTTTAATTTCGTGGCAGTTACATGATTTTCAGAAAGACTTTTCTTCTTGCTTAATGTTTTTCTCACCCTTGGGCAAGACTTCTTTTACCAGCTGGCGAACAGGTGAAGTGTATTTTTGATGGTCAATATTATCAGTAGGGCCATAACTTTTGTAGGCATGAAATGGTCCTGCTAACGGCTGGGTGCAGTTAGCCTGTGAAGGTCGTGCCTCACGCACTCACGCACTCTGCTGAATGCGGGAAAGGCCAGCTTCTTGGTCCTTGTCTCACCGTCTGGCCGATGGTTTTTAAGCTGTAGGACTTAGAGCAAGAGTCCGTGAATCCGTAGACTTCCACTTTCTAGAAGGCAAGGCAGAAGTAGGATCTCTCACCTTAATAGGAGGGAAGGAGAGAGAGGCAGACAGCTACAGAGAGACAGACACTGAATGCTTGGTACTTGATCCCACTCCTGGGGGGCAGAGCTTTCTTCAAGTTCCCAAGCTCGGAGATGTCCGAGGGGCGGGGTGTCCGGGTGCTGGCTCTTGACTCGAGCTACACGCCCCTCGTTGTGGAGGACTTCACCCCAAGACCGGACATAATCCTATAGCTTCTCGGGGTTACACAGAGCAAGTAGACAACCAAATAAATAGCACAACACAGACAAAAGGAAAAGCTCAAGGCACGAGCGGCCCTCAGAAGCCAAACCAATGGTCCCGGACAACCTCAAAGAAGTGCAGATTCGCTCGGGAGAAGGAGATGGAAAACGAGGGGCCTCTGGCAGCTGGTGGGGCGCTCCCAGGTCACCTGCTGGGCAACCTGCCCCTCACTGCTCTCAGAGCTCCAAACGCGAGATGCGTGTGCGCGGGTGTGCACATGCGTGCGTGTGCAAGTGTGTTTGTAATGTGCTGTTGGAGGAGGGGAAAATGGATCCTTTGAATGTGCATCATGCCTGCTTCGTGGCATTTCTTCCACCGATTTAAAGGAATATTAACAAAGAGGAGGGTTCGCCAAAACACCCGAGCTCACAGGAGCGGAGCGAATGTTCAAAACAACCCCGGGACACCCCTCCTATCACCATCGGCACTGTTTGCTCTGACTTGACGTTACTTCGTGCACCTTCCCCTCCTAGGAGGAGGGAAGAGCTTCACTTTCTGGCCAGCACGAGTCTCCACGCAAGCCCCATCAAAGAGGAGCAGAGAGGAGAGGCGGGTCTTGGATTTTCCTGATGCTCACCCACTCCTTCCTTTTAAGCCCTTTTCCATCTCTTGGAAACACTGCAGCGAGCTGAACGCAGGGGTCGGACGGTGGCTGAGCCCACCGCCATTGGCTGGGAGTCAGCACCTTTGTTTCTCTGGTTTCCCTGGATGGGACTCCGTGTGCTCAGAGCCCCGCGAGGAGGTACAGCTGTGTCCCTTGTGACATTCAAGTCCTGCCTTCCCAGTCCTTCGTCCTCACCCTGAAAACCGAGCCCGCTTTCATTTGCTTGTAAAGAGGACTCTTAGGAACCCTCTGAAATTTCCTACCCAGGGTTTTAAAAGCCCCCAGCCTCAGCACTAATCCCTGGGGCACAGAGGCCCCGGGCCTGGCCCATCCCCTTGGGTGAGCTCTGGGCACACGGGCGCACAGGAATTTGGTCTTGTAGAACACGCACATGGCCCAGAGCTGGCCGGCTCGGTTTCCGGGCCCAACTTTGCGGCTCGCCAGCTGTGGAGGCCTGCAAAAATTCCAAGACCTCTGTGAGTCTCAGTCTCTCTGCCTCTAAAATAAAGGGTTTGGAGCAAATGTCCGCGGAGACCGTTTTCAGCCCCAGCGTTCTGTGCTTCTGTTGCTCTGGAGCTCGGCCAGGTGTTAGGAAAGTGGCAGAAACACAAATGGCTTAAGAACCACCGAGACGCTGCACTTGGCCACAGCTGGGCTCCCGAGGCGGGTGGCCCCCGAGGGTCCTACGAGGACAGCAGAACATGCCTCCCGTGGAAGGGGGTCCTGGAGGCCAAGGCGGGGTGTCTCCCTGGGGCGGCTGGGGAGACGGAAAAGCTAAAACTTGCTGACGTCCTAATTGTTACCTGGAAACAGTGACCTGGGCAACGGAGGGGCGGAGGAGGGCACCTCACGGTCAGCCTGTCCCACGAGCAGCTTCGCGTGCTCTGGCTCCAAACAGGCCTCCAGGCGTCAGATTTTAAAACTCAGAGTGAGAAGTTAAGAAATCGGTTAAGTGTTCCCCAGTAATCTGAGGGCCTGTGCTCGAGCCAACAAGTGTGTGTGATGTTAGGCTGAGGATGAAGGTCGGCGTTTCCCATTTTAATTAATCTGTGAAAAATGCATTTTCAGTGTGTATATGAGAGATTTCATGTCTGTGCATTTATGTTTATAAGTAAACACAGTCTTCCTTCCTTCCTTCCTTCCTTCCTTCCTTCCTTCCTTCCCTTCCTCCCCTCCCTCCCTCCTTCCTTCCTTCCTCCCTTCCTTCCTTCCTTCCTTCCTTCCCTCCCTCCCTCCTTCCTCCCTTCCTTCCTTCCTTCCTTCCCTCCCTCCTTCCTTCCTCCCTCCCTCCATCGCTTCCTTTCTTCCTTCCGTTCTCTTCTTTCTTTCTACTGAAAATCAAATCATTCCACAATAGCAATTGACATCTCCATCAGTAGCTGCTTGGAACCTTCCCTGTCAGACGTGTGCCCTTTCCAGAGCATGGATGGAAAGGGTGAGGCCCAGCGCTGACACGGGCTGCCCCCCGCCCCCACAGAGCCCCTTTCCGTGCTGGGGGTTAGGTTTCAGCCGCTGTCCGCCGGGGTTGCTTCCAGCTGGGAGGCCGGCTGCCTGTCCCCATTTCTCATTTTTCTGCTCAGTAACATAAACATAACATAAACGTGTCAGGCTGTGAAGAGCTGGAAGAAGAGACTTGTCCGTGGAGGATCCTCTCTGAGGGGAAAGCCACTGAGATCTCGAAATCGTTTCCCACTGTATCAGGTTTCTGTAGTTCTGTGTCTTCCTATTCACACGGGAGCTGCCACCTGCTCCTAAAGCTGTGGAGGGCGGGGGGGAGGGTAGATTTCTGTAAGTAACACATATGAGTTCCCGTTGTCAAATGGCAATTAGCACATGTTTTTCCTGTCTGCATGTGGGGCACCTGCACGGGTCAGGGGTTCTCCAGAGAACCAGAACCAAAAGGATGTTTCCATATAGAGAGAGGAGTTGGTATAGGGAATCGGCCCACACAATTAGGGAGACTGACAAGTCCCAAGATCTACAGTCAGCAAGCTGGGGGCTGATGGTGTGGGTCAAGGGGCTAGCAGGCTTCAGACCCAAGAAGAGCTGATATTTCAGTTGGTGTCCAAAGAGAGGAAAAAAACTGATGTCCCAGCTTGAAAATAGTCAGGGAAGAGGGAATTCTTTCTTCCTCCACCTTTGTGCTCTAGTCGGGTCTTCAACCGATTGGACGAGGCCCACCCACACGAGGGAGGGCAATCTGCTTCACTCAAAGTCCACTGACTTAAGTATTAATCTCATCCACAAAAACCCTCACAGCCATACCCAGAATCATGTCTGGCCAAATACCCGGGTCCCCGTGGCCCAGTCATGTTGGCACATGCAATTTCACCGACCCTTTGTTTTGTTCTTTCTCTCCTCCCCTTCTAGCCAGATGGTCTTGGGTGTGTTGGGGACTGGGGTCAGGGCCAAGGGCACTGCAGTGCTCACAGGCTGTCAACCAGAGCCTTCCTCGGTCTGGCGGGAGGTTGCTCACAGACAATGAGACCTGCTGGGGCTTTGGGGCAGGTGGTGCACACGGAGCCCCGGGCAAAGCACTGTAAAGATTCTCAGTTCTTCTCTCTTTATTTTCCTGGGAGGGGCCCTGAACGCTTTGTTCTCTGTATCCAAACCCACCCCTGGATCCCAGCCCTTTGGCTCACTCTCCTCTGCCTCTGCCCTCTGACCAGAACCTCTGCATCAGTCCAACCCCTGGGACCTCTGGCCGTGCTCAGAGCGGGCAGCTCAGCCCTCAGGGGTCACCCGCCACCTGCTCAGTGGCTGCCAAATCCCCCCAAAATCTGACTCCCCCTCCCCCAGAAGTATTACTGAATCTGAAAGGTTGATTCTTTTATTTGCTTCCCCCCCCCACAGCTTTATTAAGGTATAATTGACAAATAAAAATCGTGTACATTGAAGGTGTGCAATGTGATGATTTGATGTGTGTGCACACCGTGGAATGATTATCACAACCAAACGAGTGAACAGAACTATCGCTTTCCATGATTAACATTGTGTGTGTGTGTGTGTGTGTGTGTGTGTAAATAGATATACTGCCGTAAGCTCGGAAGTTTTCGTGGATTCTTATGGTTTATTCAAGTCATATACTTTTCATTTACATATTTGATTGCCTCTCTTATTTATTTTATTCATGAAATAAAGTTCTTTTGGGTGCCTGGGTGGCTCATTTGGTTAAGTGCCCAACACTTGCTTTGGCTCAGGTCATGATCTCACCGTTTCATGGCCTCAAGCCCTGCATCAGGTTCCACACTGAGTATGGAGCCTGCTTGGGATTCTCTCTCTCTCCCTCTCTTTCTCTCTCTCTGCCTCTCCCCTGCCCTCTCTCTCTCAAAAATAAACTTCTTGTGGCATGGTGGCACTCCTGTGGACTATATATCATGTCAAGAAGCTCCTGTTCTTGGGCACCTGGGGGACTCAGTTAAGCACCGGCCTCGGCTCAGGTCATGATCTCACAGTTTGTGAGTTCGAGCCCCATGTCGGGCTTTCCGCTCTCAGTACCGAGCCCACTTCGGATCCTGTCTCCCTCTCTCTCTGCTCCTCCCCCACTCACGCTCTGTCTCTCTCTGTCCCTCAAAGATGAATAAATGTTAAATAAATAAATACACATTAACAGATAAAAGAAAGAAAGAAACTGCCTTCCTCCATCAGTTTTCACTTTCTGTGCGACCCCAACCTGCAAATCACTCGGAGGCTACAAGTCTGCCATTAATATGTTCCAAGAATGCCTCCCCTGATTGCCAGTAAAGACTGAACATGGCCATTTTGATCACCTTCCATTATTATCACCACGATGACTCTTAATTTTTAAAGCAGGCCTAAAGAAGAAGAGAAAGTCTGAAGAGAACAGAGTTGACGGGACTTCTCATTCCAAAGAGGCGCGGCTGGGACCCCACGAGTGTGCATCCCATGTCTAAGCCACGTGGAGACGGCAACCCGATGTTATTTTTCTATTATTAGACACAATTATGAGAAGCCATAAAAAGAGGGAAAAAAAACCCACACACGCACTGCTGTATTCAAATGGAAATAAGTGCCTCATTAGTAATAAAAGCTCCAGGTTATGTTCCTGCACAACCTTTTGTTCAAACAAGATGTCTGGAATTTGCATAAGTAGTCAGCTGTGTATATCTCAGGGCTATTGAAATTATAGGACTCGCCAATCTAGGCACTCCCATAAACAGTGTTTTTCTCTTTGCCGGCGCCCTTGTTTTCACAGAAACACAGCTGTACGGCCGTGGCGGAGAGGTTGGAGAGGGAGGGAAACGGACAATGAAGACGCGCGGTCCTCCCGGGAGGTGCCCGGGTTCCTGGAGCCCCGTCGGGGGGCCGCTAGGAAGGAGCGGAGGTGAGGCCTCCCACGGCCCTCCTGCCCACCCCCGTGGCACCGAGGTGCTGGCAGTGTGCTCCCCAGCCTTGAAGTCAGCCGCTGGGAGGCCCACACCCATTCTCTACGCTGACCTTGGCAACGATGAAACCTCCTGCTGGAGTGGAGGTGGGGACAATGAGACTTGCGGTCATTTTCTGGGGACTTTCAGTGCAAATCGATCAGAAACACACGGAGAGCATTTTCCTTGAAGTCCACACGTGGAGCCAGAAATTCAGGGAGAAAGAAGAATTGGCAGGAGGAGGGGGCGCGAGTGGAGGAACAAGGGAAAGACATGATCTATAGAACTAATAAAACGCAAAAGGTTCCAGAGGAAGTGTCTGCTTTTGCCACTAGTTTGCAAAGCCTCTGGGATTCCCTTCCGAAGGCCAAGGTCGAATGAAAACCCTTCCCCTGCGAGACGGTGATCCGCAAGCACGTGAGGTCCCCTGGGGGCTGCGTGCTCCTGGGGGGCTGGCGTTCCACCCGGGAGGGGGGCAAGCTGGCGGGCACCCGCCGTGGACGCCCCGGAACACGTTTGCCTGCGTGAATCCTGGACATTTTCCCAAATGAGGCAAGAGCAGGTGTGAGCCACCTTCGGGCAGCCTGACTGCACAGACTCCTTTGAAATGGATGACAAAGGGCTCAGGGAGGGAAATCGTTCAATGTGGGGTGACCTCAGCACCTCTTCTTACATTAAAAAAAAAAGTCTGATGCAAAGAGAAGACACACATTCTTGTTCTGTTTTGTCACTGACTTGTACCGACTCAGACGAGGCCCTTTGCCTCCTCTTTGGACTTCTTCCCCTCGATGATGAACTGGCCGGTGTGGAGTCTCTGCTCTCTGCAGGCACTGGACGTAAGCGTCGGCCTCAGCTGACCCAGATAGAGGCCACTGGTCCCCGGCTCCTGACGGTTCTGAGCCCTGAGGCCACCTGCCCGCACAGCCCGCATCCATTTTGAGGGCACCAAGCGAAGTCAGGAATCTTCATGGAAAACTTGGGGGTGATTGGAGGCAGAGCTCTGGCCCAGACCACATTGTGTGGAAACGGGGAGACATAAAACACGCAGAGGAGGGCGTAGACCGCCAGGCAAGAGGCACCCGGCCTTCGCAGAGCCCCGCGGTGACGGCGGAGGGCAGGATGAGAACCGGGCAGGGCCCTGCCCTGTCTCGCTCCTCTGGCTGCAGCCCTGGGGTCCAGGCAGGAGAAGCAGCATACTTTTCAAATGCAGAGAAGGGCTGCGAGAGGGCACATGGCTTCCAGTCCGTAGGTACAGACCAGGAACCATCAGACTTGCCAAAGAAACGGGTGCGGGTCAGGGCGGCCGGACCACGACGAGCCTTCTTCCGGAGGCGACACATACGGTTTGGGGACATCCCCAACCCTTCTCTGGAAAACCAAAAATGCGCACTCGAGACATCACTAAGGCCACAGAACAACAAACTGATCTGGGTCGGGAAGAACTTTCCAGTTTTTATGAGGAGGAACTAATTACGTTTAATGAAGACACCTCCACTTGGCTAGAGGCTGTACTGGAAAAGCAGGAATACCCTTCTGCCCACGCCCGCATGGTTCCAGGACCTGGAGAGCTATTTCTACGTCAGGCTCTTGCCAGTCCCTGATTATATGACCTTGACAATGTCACAGGAGTATTGTCTGCCCAGCTGCCTCATTAACTCATCCTAAAAGCTCATATTTGGGGGGAGCAACTTCATGTTGCTTTACATTTACTTGACGTGAATTTAACCCTCATCACCACCGTCGAAGTAGACATCATGATCTCCGTGTGCGAGCTGGGAACAGAGGCTCTGAGACTGAAGTGACTTGTCCGAAGTCACCCAGCTGGTCAGCAGCAGAGCTCAAAGTTCAGTTCTGAAGTTCACATTCTCAGTCATCTTGCAGCATTACAGCACCTCGTCTCTTATCACGTGGGCGTGGTGGTACCTCCACACGTGTCCGCCCTGTGGTGCTGCGCACAGAAGGGGAAGCTTCCATTCTGGTTACTGACCCCAAGCCCCACGCTCCACCTTTCCTTCAGCACCTTGACCTCTTCGGTGAGACACCGGGAACACGTTAACCTCCTAGGAGCTCACTGCAGAGTGGTAAAATGGAGAACATTTGCCCAGCTTCCCTGGACACACGTCTGGGAGTCGTGATCTCTTGTCCCTTCTGACCCTGGGACTCGGCACAGTGACGTAGCGGGGAACACGCGCTCCTCCGTGCCTCCGTGCTTTCATCCCAGCAACACACATCCGTGTCAACACCCCTGCTTTCGTTCCAGCTCTGTTTCTCTCAATCCCTGTTTTCCTACTTCCAGAAGAAAATGCTCAGTGAGTGTGGCAGAAGAAAAAAGGAAGACAATGTGAGTAGTTGCTAACATGTCCTGAGTACATACAAGGTACAGGAACCGTGCTAATTACTTGGCCAAAAATATCCCCAACAAAACGGAACGAAAACACAAAAATCAAAACTACCACCACCACCACCAAAAAAACGAAATGAACCGAACCAACAACGAGCCTTGTCCAGGTGAAACAAATCCTTTCAAATCCCTCCCCTTTCAGCCACGCAAGCCCAAATTCTGACCCACAATTGTTCCACATCACACACTATGGCATTGGGGTTATGGGCACTGACCAGTAATTACACCCTGGTGCACCAATTACTCCGTTTCTTTCCCCCTTCTTCCTTTGAAACTCACGTTCTGCAAGTGCCAGGGTCTTAACCGACTTAATCAATAGGAAAACAGAGTAAAATAATTCACACTAGATTGTTAATGGCTTACCACACTACATTGGCTACCCTTTCTAGAGACAGTCACTTAAAAATGGGAACATTTGGTTTTTTTTAATGTTTATTTTTGAAAGAGAGAGAGATAGAGATAGAGAGAGAGAGAGAGCACAAGCAGGCGAGGGGCAGAGAGAGAGGGAGATACAGAATCCAAAGCAGGCCCCAGACTCCAAGCTGTCAGCACAGAGCCCAACACGGAGCTTAAACTCACGGACTGTGAGATCATGACCTGAGCCGAAGTCGGACACTTAACCAACTGAGCCACCCAGGCACCCCTAAAAGGAGGACATTTGTTAATTCACAGGAGTTAATGTATAAATGAAGGGTATTCAGAACATGATGGCTGGTGAGTTTTAGGGCAAGTTTCCGTAGATGAGTTCGAAAAGATTGTGATGGCAGGATTGGTACCCATTATTCCAAACCACTGCAGATATTGAAGAAATGACAAGATTCAGAAGTTCCAGGCCCGTTCTGAATTACTGGTAAACACGCCTGGAAGACAAGGCTGGAGGGAGAGGGGACAATGGCCTGGCACTAAAGTGTGGGGGCATCATGAAAAGAAGCTTAGGGTGTTGGGGCCTTCAACACAGCCAAGGCACTGGGACCGACTGCAGTTCCCCGGTCTGCCCTCGGGAGGGAGCCGAGCCAGGGGATCCGTGCGGTGTCCTCCAGGTCAGGTGTTCTTGGCTGGCGTGCTCCCTTCTGACCTCCTAGTGCGAGTGGGATGGGCACACGTTGAACATCCACACGTATTGGCTTTCTGCATTCATTTAAGCTGGCTTACAGATGGATGATGGGTTGGGGGAAGAAGAACTCCTAAATCTATTTACACAAAGTCTCTCCAGCTCATTTGGACAGCCTAGGAAGGACACATTACCCAGAGCATGGAAATTAAGACAATTAACTAGGACCTCACGTCGCTGTACAAACAGGCATCGGGAGCTTTTAAGGAAATTAGTAAGGCAGCTAGCAGAGTGAAGAGAAAGATGGGCTGTCTCTCTCTCTCTCTCTCTCTCTCTCTCATACACACACACACACATTTTGCAATCAAAATAAGAAGGACAGGGTAAGACTGACTGTATTTATTATCATTTTTTGAAGACTTCATGTTTTAGAGCTGTTTTCGGCTTATATATTTGCATGTACAAAGGATATACACATATGTATGCGTATATAATGCATACACACATGCATAGTTTAAATTATGCCTTTATTATGAGATAGAAAAGCACTGAGGAAGCACAAAGGTAGAATTAAGAGTAATGAACCAAAATTATTTCCACTAAACTAAGGCGTTTTCTTAAGAAGATCCTGGTAATGGAGTATTATATTGCTCTAGAATGCTTCTTCTCAATGATAAGCTGTAAATTTGTTTTGGTGATCTAGACAGAAAAAAAAATCCTCTTTCTTTGAGTGAGGTGGGCTTTCACTCTTATGAACATAAATCTGACATAAGCTTCTTCTACTGCAAAATCTGCATTAGGGGCGCCTGGGTGGCTCAGTCAGTTGAGCGTCCGACTTCAGTTGAGGTCATGATCTCACAGTTTGTGAGTTTGAGCCCCACGTCGGGCTCTGTGCTGACAGCTCGGACCCTGGAGCTGCTTTGGATTCTGTGTCTCCCTCTCTCTCTCTGCCCCTCCCTCTTTTTCTCCCTCTCTCTTTCTCTCTCTCAAAAAGTAAATAATAAACATTAATTTTTTTTTTTAAATATTGCCCCTTTTTGCCTTCAACAGAACATTCAACCAATACGATGAATGGAAACATTTTGAAATGCTCCAAATGCTCCAAGTTTTCTTTTTTGGAGTTGCCTGTGTTTAGTGGGTAATTTGGATACAGTCTCAGAGCATAAGGGGCATAAATTATAACAAAATGGAAACACTGGAGACAATGAAGGGAACTGCTATTATAAAAAAAAAGCGGGGGGGGGGAGAGAGAGAGAGGGAGAGGGAGGGACATTTGGGGAATGGAAATTAGGGCAGGTTTTGAAATATTTTCAAGTCCGTTTACTACCATCTGTTAGGAGTCTGTGTTGCTAGGGATTTATCGTTTCCTATCTATGAAATCCTCTGGCTATGGAAAACAAATTTGGTAAAAGATGATTAAAGTTCCTTTTAAATGGCAAAGAAGTAAAGCAGGAACATGGTCTAGCAGGCTTGGGACCAGAGTTGTGGGCATGGCTATTAAGCCTTTTTTTTTAACGCAGCACCTTTTGAAGCTCATTTTTGTGGGCTTTTTCACCTAGCAGGGGCACCAAGCAGATTATACAGGGGTTCAGGAAGATCAGCCAGCAGGAGGCAAGTTAGGAGTTGAAGTCATTTGCACAGGGCATCCCGCAAGGTCACTTGCTTGCTGAATATTCCCTGAGGTCCTGAAAAGGAAATCAGTTTAGTATTTGCATCCATGACTCAGGTTGTGAAGTTAAAAAAAAAAAAAGCAAAACAAACAAAAAACCCCACCTGTAAACAGAATGAATCTGAACGTGTTGTGAAAATAGAAATCAACAGTAAACTGTTTTTGTAGCAAAACAATGCTTTGCTTGGGTTTTGGAGATTAGTGAGTGAATTTATGAAATAACTCGTGTTAGCATAAATGCCTCCATATCCCCAAAGGGCCAGTGAAGTTGCATTGGGCATGCTCATATAGATCCCCCAGCTTTGTCCTTCTCGCCACTCATAATTCACCTGCTCTCAAGTCTGGGTTGGTTCCCCAGCTCACCCAGAAGACGATTGTGTCATCTAGGACTCTACGAGGGCTCACTGTACTTCAGATAGGCTTGCCTACTTTGCTTGTTCTTATAGAGGCCAAGCTGGTTCCCACTTCCGGGCCTCTTTCCTGACCACTCCCTCTGGCTGGAAAACTCTTTCAACAGATGGCCAGTCCTCTCTATTCATTCAGGTGTCATCCTAAGAAAATATTCCTGATCACCTGTTAAATGACAGCCTCCCATGGCCTTGAGGACGAGTACACTTAACTTTGCATTAATGTATTTACTGTCTGCTTCATCCTCTAACGTTTCAATCTCATGATGGCACAGTCATCTTTGTTTACCATTGTATTCCCATATCAAGCAAGCACTCTGCCTAAGTAGAGTGAAGACAGATTATTTATTGTTCCAAAAATATTCATTTCCTGCTATATCGCTCCTCCATATTGAGGTTCACTTAGCTATGCAACTTGTTTTGACTTCGTGGTATAGGAGGTTCATTTCCCTGCCCCTTGACTTTGGTTTTGGCCATAGGACTTGCTTTGGTTGATGGACTTTTATTGGACATAAACAAGTACAGGGTCCAACTATCCTTGCCTTCTTGTCATGAGAAGAACATGACTCAGATGGTTACTGACACTGGGAAGACAGGAAACCACCCGGACCCAGATGACCCCCTAAAGCCAGGCTCAGCCAAGCCCACTCTAAGTCATCTTGGCCCCAGTTAACCCAAGGACACATAAACAGAAAATGAACACATCATTAAGACCTTATTGCTTTTTACACATCAAAACTCAACTGATATAAGAGGTCCAAAATATTTACTGAATGAATCAATAGTTAGGATTTAGTGTTTTAAACAACTTCTGTCTTATGAGTTCGTAATAAAATACTTTACATCTTAAAAATATATAGCCATCAAACAAAAAACCAAGACGGGAGATGTGATGTGGTTGTAGACTTTTGCTTAAAAGAATAGAAGACAAAAGAAGTTTTGTTACCCTGGGATTAATGCCTGACAACACAGACTCTGTTTTCAATGAGATTTACCTGGTTTAAGGAGAAGGAATAACACAGAGTACTCTACTTTTGGTGCTTCAAGGCCAGCAATTAAAATAAATACCCAACAGTCTCCATGTTTGCTTTCAAACTGTGTGCGCGCGCGTGTGTGTGTGTGTGTGCGTGCGTGTGCGTGTGTCTGTCTGTTTGTGGTTTGGGGTAAAGACAGTAGTGGAAGGCAATGGGCAATGGGTTGGAGGGAAGGGAGAAAGTTTCAGATCAAAAAATTACTTTTTAATACCATGTTGCACACCTAAATGGAGTTATACTACCATTAATTTTGATATTGATAGAGATACCTATACTGATAGAGCTTCTTTTCTTTTCTTTTTTTCTTTTCCTTTCCTTTCTTTTCTTTTCCTTTTTCTTTTTCTTTTTCTTTTTCAGAAAGAGAGAGAGAGAGTGCATGCAAGGGAGGGGCAGAGAGAGAGGCAAACACAGAATCCGAAGCAGGCTCCAGGCTCTGAGCTGTCAGCACAGAGTCTGACGTGGGGCTCAAACTCATGAACCATGAGATCATGACCTGAGCCGAAGCCGCAGGCTTGACTAACTAAGCTTCCCAGGTGCCCCTATACTGATATATTTTGGACACAACTGGATATTTTATTTACAAATACATTTTCCCTTGTAAGTAGATGCAACAGTACATTTTCAAAGCACCCAAACAGCACACACTGCCTATGCTTCAATTAAGAACGGCTTCCTTTTTTTAATGTTTTATTTATTTTTTGAGAGAGAGCGCAGGCAAGTGGGGGAGGGGCAGAAAGAGGGGGGCAGAAGATCTGAAGTGGGCTTGGCCCTGACAGGCTGATGGCAGTGAGTCTGATGTGGGGCTCGAACTCATGAACCACAAGATCATGACCTGAGCCGAAGTCAGATGCTCAACTGACTGAGCCACCCAGGCGACCCTAGAACAGTTTTTCTTTTTACATTTGTTTGTTTATTTATTTATTTATTTTGAGAGAGAGAGAGAGAGTGCAAGTGGGAGAAGGCAGAGAGAAAGAGGGAGAGAGAATACTAAGCAGGCTCCATGCTGTCAACGCAGAGAGCCCAATGTGGGGCTCATTCTCACGAACCGTGAGATCATGACCTGAGCTGAAATCAAGAGTCAGACACTTACCCGACTAAGCCACCCAGGTGCCCCTAAGAACAGTTTCTTAAGTCAGAAAGAACACCATCTTGGCATTTCTGAAGAATTTTCAGGAAAAGTGCTATTGCAACTTCTCTAAGAACACGATGCGGGGATCCTTTTTTTAAATGCCATATTATTCAGTATTTTTTGTTGACCTTAAGAAGAAAACAGCATGCGGAAACAAGGAAACACTGATGTTTCGCAGAATTTTGAAGTGAACGTTGGTCTCTATTCCAAGTGTCTCTGCAGGTTACTAACAGTAAAATTCCTAAGGGAACTCAGATGTTAGTAACGTTTGGGTTTGTAGGCTTTCTGGTTAATGACATTTGGAAGCACTTGCCGTCTGCAGGGTTTGGCCAATTGTGAAATATGGTCAACCATAATACGAACCCCCCGCTATTGTATCAACAGACACGAGAATCGGACAGTGATCCAGAGAATGATGTCCCGACTGTGCCAGTTTCTGAAAACCCATAAATCTTGGAGCATCCCTAGAATGGATTCTGTTTCTGGTGGAAAAATTAATGTGCATTTGCCAAATCTGCCGTCTGCTCTCCTGAACGTTCTTCGTGAGAACGACCTCATCAACGGAGAGAAACAAATCCAAACCCATTTGATCGTATTCATGAACATTTCTGCAAACGGAGCACAACTTTGCCATTATGATAATCAGATAAATGTGTTTCGTTTGGTTCAGAAAAGATTTAAGAATTTTTGACCTAATTGTAGGATTTTTCATTTTAAATAGGAAACATATGGGTCTGTATTCGGCTATGACTTAACATCCTCAAGCGTGTAAAAAGGAACATCCTGACAGATGTTCACAGTGGATTGGATAGAGAGGAAATTTCAGGTGCGATTTAAGTGATGATAGCAGCTAGAATTGGACTTTATTGCCAAAGAAGGGGAGAGCGAACTTAATTCCTGCACCGCCTCTCCCAGATCACTGCATTTCTCAAATGCATTTTCCTCCAAAGATGTATTTTTCCTGCCAAGGCTGACCTTAGGGGGAGCTGGAACGGGTTGGTTTCAGGACTCAGTGTGTTTTTCTGAGCTTCTGGGATAGCCTGAGTGCCCATAAAACAAACCTACAGCCTCTCCCAACTCTAAGGCTAATGATTAAAACCCTGCCCTTCTTTTTCAAGTGCTTTGCTTTTCGTTACATAAAAACAATTCCTCAAAAAGCGATTCTTTAATGTCTTCCCTGACTTTTCAAACGTGGTGTAACTGACGAGGCTTAGTGACTGAATCATTGCTGTGTGAACAGATACGAATGTTCTTTGTCGCTTGGGGGTCATCGCAAAAAAGTAAGACCCAGCTACATGTCTGGCAATAGGGCGTCGGTTAAATAAATCAGGCTGCTTCCATTAATGGCTCACTCTGTAGCCCCTGAAAATACTGGTCAGGAGGGATTTTTATGTAACAGGGAAATGTTTGAAGAGTGAAAAAGGCAGACTATAAAACACAGTGAAGTACAGTTTCATTATTTTGTTTACCACTGCACACAGGCCGAAAGGATCCATACCGACGTGTTCATGGGGGCTACCTCTAGGTGATGGAGAGATACACATAATTTTCGTGATCTTCCCCTTACACATATTGCCTAAATTTCCTACAGGTGAAATGATGTAAGGCACGGCGCGTATCCCGCCCCCGGCGAGTGCTTGATAAATGCTAGCCCTAATGATTATTGTTGTTATGATAACATTAATAGATCACACACGTTGTTTGTAAATAAATTGGATTAAATTTGTGCTACATTGGTTTTTACAAGGCAAAGATCTGTGTTAAGGATTTCATTTACACTTTTGAGATGGGGTCCGTTGGTGTCGTACATGGTGGAAGGCATTGAGTGTCGGGGTGGGGGGTGGACATGGGAGCTTTCCCACGGGTGCTCGAGCAGACAGGAGGGTACAAACAGCAGACTGAGGACCCTGAAGGCAGACTTTGCTTGCTGACTTCGTGGCACTGCGTGGGGCCACCATTCTCTGGCATTCACAGACACTGATGAAGGAATACGCTCTCTCAGGATGGAAATTCTGACGGTCTGTGGTCACTTCCCCCATAGCGCTGGTCTCCCTTCAGAATTAAGTTGGTAGAGATATCTCAAAAACATTGGAAAAAAGATGAAGATTCTCTACTGACTTCCTTTAGATACTTTTCCATCCTTCTGTGTCTTTAATTTTTTTTTTCTAACATGTATTCATTTTTGAGAGAAGAGAGAGCAGGGGAGGGGCAGGGACAGAGGGAGACAGAGAATCCGAAGCAGGCTCCAGGCTCTGAGCTCTCAGCACAGAACCCGATGCGGGGCTCGAACCTACAAACCATAAGATCATGACCTGAGCTGAAGTCAGATGCTTAAATGACTGAGCCACCCAGGCACCACCCATCTATCCCCTCTGTGACTTAACCACAGACTATTCTCTACCTCATACAATTAGAGGGTTTTTTTTTAAGTTGCTTTTTTTTAACTGGAGAAAAAAATGCATAATTATATGTATGTTGATGCTAAACAAAACCTTCAGGCACTTCAAAAAGGCAAAAAATAAAATTTTTTAAAAAAAGGAATTCCGAATTAACAACCCAAGGCAGTCTGATCTTCGACTTTGTTATTTTTTTCACCCACTTTCTCTTTCTGCCTTGTGAAATGACACTTAATTTTTTTAAGTTTATTTATGTATTTATTTTGAGAGGGGAAGGGGCGGGGGGGGAGAGAGAGAGAGAGAGAGAGAGAGAATCCCAAACAGGCTCCACACTGTCAGCACAGAGCCCAATGCAGGGCTCGAACTCTCACGACCATAAGACCATGACCTGAGCTGAAATCAAGAGTCAGACGCTGAACTGGCTGAGCCACCCAGGCGCCCTTGCAATGAGAGTTAATTTAACTGACATTAATAAGAATCCAAACTAAGTTTATAAAACGTACATAAATTTATACCTGAAATGATCAAATCCTCTTGGGAAAGCCAACCTGTTTTTCAAAATAAATGCAGAAGTTTTAAAGTCAAAGCTTTTATACCAGAAGCTAATTCCGAAAATACTGCCCCCCTTACAAGTAGGCTATTAAAGAACTGATCACCATTTCAAAAATCAGTTAACTATAGAGCAAAACGGACTCTGCTGCTTGTCGGCTTGGAAAGAACAGAATTTGTGCGTTGCGTGAATGTTTTGCCTCTATTTTGGCTTTGCTAAGGAATTCTTATTGAAATTAATTGTGGAAAGTTTGGAAGTCATATTTCAAAGAAAATAGGAATACAAATATGTGGGAGGGTTTGGAACATTGTGAAAAGGTAGAGGAAGAAGATGGGAATTTTAGGGAAGGTTTAAGCATATTTAGTAGTAGATTACGGAACTGCTTAGAGAGAAATTCACTTTGCGTTATTTGCGGGCTGCAACTCTTGTGCAAACAGCAGCTTGCTCATAAAACGTTCTGTTTAGCGACTGAAAGAGAACCTTCAGGAAAATATTTCGGTTTTTAACTTTAATTGATTCTTATTTGTATTGTTGAGAGAGAGACTGAGAGAGCGAGTGGGAGAGGGGTAGAGAGAGACGGAGACAGAAAATCCCAAGCAGGGAGCCTGATGAGGGGCTCGAACTCATGAACCGTGAGATGATGGCCAGAGCTGAAATCAAGAGTCGGATGCTTAACCGACTGAGCCACCCAGGCGCCCCAGGAAAATATTTAGTTGATTAATTTGGAGACGGAAGAGCATCCTTGGGGGCAACCATGGTTTGATGAATTTCTTCTCCTACCTGCACCTTGCAAACCCTGTGGCTTCTAAGCTGCCATTTTCTCAAAGGCTCTCTTCCAAGTGCTGTAGGAACAGCTGTGCAGGGTAGACATTTATCGTGGTGGCATCATCCCAGAGAACGGTGGTCTCAATATTTGCCTGTTTTATCCACTGATAAAGAAGCAGAGGGGCGCCTGGGTGGCTCAGTCGGTTAAGCGTCCAACTTTGGCTCAGGCCACGATCTCACAGTTTGTGCGTTCCAGCCCTGGGTCGGGCTCTGTGCTGACAGCTCAGAGCCTGGAGCCTGCTTCGGATTCTGTGTCTCCCCCTCTCTCTGCCCCTCCCCTGCTCATGCTCTGTCTTCCTCTGTCTCTTGATAATAAATAAACTTAAAAAAATTTTTTTTAAAAAGGAAGCAGTACACGAGCAAGAAAAGGAAGTTCTTCAAAAATAAATAAATTAATTCAATAAACAACAAAAACTAATCATGTGTTTTCAGGATGGCTGCAAATTCTTTGACACTTTTCTCATTGAGAGGAAGGGGACCGATAGCCCCCTCTCTGCCCTGTGAATCTGGGCCGGCCTCAGTGGCCCATTCGTAAACCACAGAACATGACAGAAATGACATTGTGAGGCTTCCAAGGCTAGATCCGAAAAGGTCCTGCAATCTCTACCTTGTTGGCCGGATCATATGTTCCTAGAGCCCTGAGCCACTATGTGAGAAGCCCAAAGGACCCTAAGGCCACCAGGCTGTGAGGAAATCCAAGCCACATGGATGCAATCCTATCCACGGTCCCACCTTAGCCCAGTCTTGAAGTCAACCTAGCTCAGCTGAACAGACAGGGAAGTAAACACGCCTCCCTTCCCATGGCCCCAGATGATTCTAGCCTGAGACGTTTGAGCAACCCTAGCATCTGAGACTTCCCAGCTGAGGCCCCAGACAGCAAGAAGCAGAAGAGATCCATTCCTCCTGCACCATTTTTAAATTCCTGTCCAACAGAATCTGTGAGCATAATAAAATCGATTTTTCCGTTGCTAAACGTGTTATTTTTTTCGTTGTTATGCAGCGATGGATGCCTGGCACGTCACGTAATTCGGACTTATGAGGAAACAGAATCGATATTTGGGGAGACAACATGTCGTAAATATGTTTCTCTGAAATCCCATTGTATTTCCGAGGTGGAAGCCCTTGGATTTTCATTCTCTGTTTTACTAATACGTAAAGTTATTAAGTGCCTTCAACGTTTAGTATAGTGGAATCGTGTGGGGTCTTTATTCCAAGTCTTTGCGTGGACTTGAAGCCGGACAACATAACTGCGTCCATGGACACTCTTGTAAGGGAATGACGGGCTGTTTTCCCTTGGATTTGAGCTCCGTTTTTGGCCATTTCTGGTTTCAGTTCACCCATAAACGCTCATCTGCACACTCTGGCCTGACATGGGGACCATGTTGGGGACTGTGGGGCTCGGCCAGCGTCTTGTTGGGGCTGCAGACAGGCTCATCTTTCAGCCCTTGCGGGTTTTGTTTCATAGCCAGCTTGGGTTACAACTTTCAATATAAATCAGCCTGTTTCATTTTTAACACCGCAAAATCGAAAACAAATTGCGGGGAAAAAATAACAGTTTAGGCTTCAGTGGCTTGAATCCTGCTAATTTTCTTTTACTGCAATAACACTTGAAAGGAACAGGATGACCTATCTATTTTTTACCTAATTATCTCTGAAAAGAAAATGTCACTCTGTTCATAAGGACACTCGAAACCCCTCATTCGGCTCTTGTGTTCCTTTGTGATTTAAAAATTCAAAAAGATTTCTTTTTGTCTTTCTAAACATAGCCCCCAAATCATCCAGCTACCTGCTTTTGAGGAAAGTTTTTGGAACTGTCATTATCTAACACTTATAAATAGAAATTTAATTTAAAATTTTAAATGCATAAAATGTTTATAACTTTCCAGAGTTTTTGGAAAATATGTGTTAGTTCTGCACTTTGAGTATCTCGTGACTACGATGGCCATTATAAATTATTAAGTCTATCATATATACATCTAAGACTCTGTAAGTGGTGAATTTTGGTACCTGGCCTGCCTGATAAACATGGAAACAGTGAGTCTGGGAATCATAGCAGATACTCTACCAGAATAAGTTCAAAGAAGAAGAGGGGGTCAGAACTCATCACAAAACTGCGATTCCTAAAACATTTGTCTTCTCACTGTCGTGGGTTGAGTTGTATACCCCGCCTCCCAAATTCACATGGTGAAGTCCTCACCCCTGGTACTCAGAATGTGACCTTGTTTGAAAATAGGGTCATTGCCGATGTAATCAGTTGTACTGGAGTAGGGTGGGCCCCTAATCCAACATAATGGTTTCGTTATAAAAAGAGGAAATTTGGACACAGACACACACGGGGAGATACCACGTGAAAATGGAGGCAGATACGGAAGTGATGCACTTACAGGTCAGGGGACGCCAGAGATTTGCAATAAGCCACCAGAAGCAGGAGAGACACATAACGGAGTCTCCCTCACAGTCTCAGGAACATACCAGGCTGACCCCTTCATTTTGGACTTTTGGTCTCCATAACTATGGTGCTATGAACGTGTGCTGTTTAAGCCAGTTTGTGGCACTTTGTTATGGAGGCTGTAGAAAATTAATATACCCAGGGGTGCCTGCGTGGCTCAGTTGGTTAAGTGTTTGACTCTAGATTTCGGCTCAAGTCATGATCTCACAGCTTGTGAGTTCGAACCCCACATCAGGCCCCACGATGGCAGTGCAGAACCTGCTTGGGATTCTCCCTCTCTGCCCCTCCCCAGCTCTCTCTCTCTCTCTTTTTTTTTTTTAAATTTTTAAATGCTTATTTATTTTTGAGACAGGGAGAAACAGAGCACAAGCAATGGAGGGGGAGAGAGAGAGGGAGACACAGACTCTGAAGCAGTCTCTAGGCTCCAAGCTGTCAGCACAGAGCCCGACAGGGGGTTCAAACTCACAGACTGTGAGACCACGACCTGAGCCAAAGTCGGAAACTCAACTGACTGAGCCAGCCAGGCGTCCCTCTCTCTCTTAAACTAAATAAATAAGCTTAAAAAATGAAAATTAACACACCCATTATGAGCTGAATTTTATTCAATGTTGACAGGTTTTCACCACTCTTCAATTTTTTTACCTTGATAGTTTACAGGAGGGTGGATGGCCACACCCTGGGTTTATAACCTGCTTAGACAAACTCTGAATTCATCCAGCCACCTTGCCCCAGTTTACGTGGGTGTGCACTGAGGATTCTGTTGAACACTCTCAAAAGTCCACCAGCAGAACTCAATCACAGTGGTGCCATCGGGAGGCTACGTCACGATCCCACATAAAAAAGAACCTCCACGAGCCCTTGTCTCTTCCCCGTATCATTCGTCTGGGCTGCGTGTTCTTGCACATTTCAGAGTTCTGGTTACCGTGTCAGCACGGTATTGTTTCCATGCTCCATCATTTTTCATGTGGACCAACAGAGAGCACGTAAGCCTGGGCAGATCTGAAAACACTTAAGGTGGATCTTGGACACCTTCGGGACGGGCACCCATGGTCAGGTACCCATGGAAGGGGAGTTGGCCAGATGCTACCGTCAGGGCCCTGGGAGACTTCAGGAACCACAAAGGTATCCCGGGTGCCCCCCACCTTCTTGTATCCCTCCCGGAAGATGGCCTCTGCTTCTGCAAAGCCTTCCCAGGGTTGTATGACCATGCAGAAGACCACCTCCATTCAAAGAGATGCCTCCATCTGGCAGATGACAGCAAAGCCTAGAAATTGCCTGACTAACGAATTAGTACTAAGATGGAGAGCTTCTTCGACTCGAACGATCCGTGAGGGAGAGAAAGGGTGAGGAACATCTTCCCCCCAGCAACCCAACTCTGAGAGTAAAGAGCAGATACGAATTTTCACATTTTATTTCTGGACCATTGCTAACCCTGCATGTAGATACAGAATGGACAAGCTGATGCGCCGTAAAACAAATGATGGAAAAGTGGGTTTTCCATCCACGCTTTGACAGAGGAAGTAGTTCGTTTACAAGCCTATTGTTCTTTACTCATATTGTTCAGAAATGCTGTGACAGACAGAGAAGCAGGTAGAGCGATGTCTGGCTGAGTATAAAGAAAGAGAACGAGGTCGATCAATGGAAAGAAAGATGGATGAAAAGATGGGTTATAGATAGGAGACAAAGAGACAAAGTCCAATAAATAGAGCAGTGACCTAACTACCTACTATTTTTTTTCTCCCACATTCTTCTGGCCTGTTTGACCAGCTAACAGACTGTGCCATCACACCCAGCACAGGGAGGTACTTACGTGATCCCCATATTCGTTCTGTGCCGTTCTTTCAAGAAAGTTTAGTTAAGTGATGTTTGTCAGTGTCACGTGCTGTGAAGCATGGCAGATATTGAGAAACGGTCTGTTGACCTGTGGTTCTGGTGTAGGCAATGGAAGCTGCAGCCTGGGAAATAAAACTGTGATGGTCTGTTCTGTGCATTGAGTTCATGGCCACCGGTGTAATGGCTGAGCGCGTCTGCTGGTTGGCCATCAGGCCTTTGGGGACAATACCTATTTTTAAAGTCTCATTAAAAGAGATGGTGTCTATAAAGGGTTTAGTACAGTGCCTGATGTTGCACTGACCCCTCATGATGGTGGCTACGAGCAT
This sequence comes from Puma concolor, assembly GCF_028749965.1. Lineage (NCBI taxonomy): Eukaryota > Metazoa > Chordata > Mammalia > Carnivora > Felidae > Puma > Puma concolor. The sequence goes on along the minus strand of NC_141673.1, from coordinate 137,225,195 downwards.
GGTGGTAAGATAGCATCTGCACAGCAGAGGCCAGTGTGTAGTCATTCACTCAGTCATTCACTTGTTCGTTCATTCACTTACATATTTCTTGAGGGTCCACTGAGTGCCCGGTTCTGACCAGGAGGTGCACCAATGGACAGAACCAACATTTTTCTGCCATCGAGGAACTTATGTTGTAGCAGGGGAGAATCTTCGAGTACTCCTATAGGTTCGGAAAGGGCTCCGGAGGAGAAAATCAGGAAAGAAATGGGCTCAGAACCCACTCAGTTGGGCCTAGACAATCTCTTCATCAAATCCCGGAGATGATTGTCTCCACGTGTTTTTTACCATCCGTTCTTCCCTGGTTACCTTCAGCGACAACAGACTTTTCCTGTGGGGTAAAGTGTCCAGGACAGGATTCTCAAGATTTCTGCCTCACCCTTCCTTTTATCCATGGTATCCAAAGAGCATCTAACCCATGTCCCCATTTACCTACAGAATAGTCAGAATCTTCTCATGTGGTTAATGATTTGCCTGTGTGACCCTCTTTCCACAGAACCTCATTTTCCTGGCCAGGCAGTTGAGGGCAGGGTCTCCGTAAGCGACATGAGTGCAATTTCCTCCAACCCTTTGTTTATTTAGCAGATAAAGGAGCTGACCCCTCTCATCAGAGGGAACATGAGAAAAGCAAACACTTCTCCAGCTGGTTGCCACAACTTGATTGCGTATCACTCTCTGTGGAAGTTACGGGGCTGGCCAACAGATGTAAAATTACTCAAGTCCGCTGGGATGGGATTAGAACAAGCAAGTCTGTGTATTAACACAACATGTCATGTTTCAAACCATTTTTTCCTCTCCCCTTTTCCTTGTTGAAAGGTCGCACAAATGAATTGTGTCGTCTCCAGGTTACAGTGAGTTGTCCTGAGTCCTAACAAGTTGTCCTCAGAAGGAAACTGTTCGTAGAGCTTCTGTCACTTTCTGCCGGTACCTTTTGGAATTCAGCATCAAGAGAATAGACGAAAATACCTAGATTCTGGCACATAGGCTCACACCGGAAGCTTAAGAGAAAATAGGTGACATGTGATCGGCCACGGTCTCTTTAACAGTGGTGCAGCCACATCTAATGATGGCACTGGATGACGCCTGCAGTCTACCCAGTAACAGTGCAACAGCTTGTGGCCATATTTTCTGCCTGCGCCCACAAAATTAAAAGCATCTAGCGATTTTAGTCAGCATGCCAAGCTCATAACCAAAGAGAGAAACCCTAGATCCTCTTGGCCGATGCCAAATACGGTGGTTGCTCAATACACACAAGTTCAATGTCAGTCGTATTTACTATTATTTAATAATGATCATTTTTGCATTCCCCTCCCCTATCAGCCTGTAACTTCCATGAGTCTGTGTCTCTCTCCATCATTCCCGTATCCCCAGCATTGAGTGCCGATTTGGGTCCCAAGCGACTACTGGATCGACACATACCACATGGATGAATGGGTCTGAATTTGGAGGCACCTGTGTGCTCAGGCGAGCACCTTTTATTAAAATGTCCCCATACTGTAGGCAGAAACAGGAGGCGAAACACAAGCGGTGGATGAGAGGGGTGCAGTGTGACAGAGAACCGCGGTCTCAGCGTGATGCTAGCTGGGGGGGGGGGGGTCACCTGCCCGCCAGCACTCATGACCACACTTGCGGCTTCATTGGGCAGACCCCTGCCCAGGAATCCCCCCCATTTCCCAGACTTAGAGTTCAAAATCCATATGAGTGCCCCATGTGTCTGGGGTTGTCAAGGAGTAAAATATTACTTATTTTGGAATTTTCCCAATTAGAGAAGGCTACCAATTTAAACCACAAAACTTTTAGATTGTACTCATTTTAGTGAGGATTTCTTTTTCCCCTGAAACAGTTATGCTGGAACTCACTTAACTTTTTAACGTGTTTTAGTTTTTTCCCAACTTTATTGAAATACAATTGATATATAACATCGTATTCATTTAAGGTGTATGGCATACTGATTTGATATGTGTATAGGCTGCAAAATGACTATAAGTTTATTAACCCTTTTTAAAGTCACCCTGCTGGTTAGTGCTTTATGTTTTGTAGAATACTTTTACAAAGATCAGAGGTTTATGACTCCCCTCCCCACCTCCCACCCCTTGTATTAGTCAGGATCCTCCAGAGAAATAAAATGTATAATATGAGATGTATACCCATACATATATATGTATATACATACATACATATATGTATATGCATATATATACACATATACACATATAACCATGTATTTATAGATCACACACACACACACACACACACACATATATATAACCAATATCAGTATCAGGTTGATATAGCTGTGATTTAAAGATATATGTCTCATTCATTCATTCACTCATTTGCCTATTTATCTAACCCTTGCTTTAAAAAAAAAAAAATGTTAATGTTTATTCATTTTTGAAAGAGAGAGAGAGAAAGAGCACAAGCAGAGGTGGGGTGGAGAGAGAGGGGGAAACAGAATCTGAAGCACGCTCCAGGCTCTGAGCTGTCAGCACACAGACCGACGCGGGGCTCGAACTTACAAACCGTGAGATCATGACCTGAGCCAAAGTCAGATGCTCAACCGCCTGAGCCACCCAGGGGCACCAACCCTTGCTTTTTTTTTTTTTTTAATGTTTATGTATTTATTTTGAAAGAGAGAGAAAGAGAGAGAGCAGGAGAGGGGCAGAGAGAGGGGAAAGAGACAGAATCCCAGAAGGCTCCATGCTATCAGCTCAGAGCCAGATGAGGGGCTCAATCTCACGAACCATGAGATCACGACCTGAACTGAAATCAAGAGTCGGATACTTAACCATTTAACCAACTGAGCCACCCAGGTGCCCCTCTAACCCCTGTTTCTTAAGGGCTGGTTCTGTGCTGGATTCTTGTAACCAACATGCTTTTACTTTGCTAAGAGGGGAAGGCAGTAGACAGGCCAGGGGTGAGAAAGGATGAACAGAGAGAGAGATAGAAGACACAAGGTTATATGTGTCTGGCAGCCCCAGTGCTGAGTGGTTTTAGAAGGATGTCCACTGGATTTCTGATTTTGCCTTTTACCTCTGTAACAGATGGTTCTTGGCCCCATTTAGGGAGGATTACAGTTTCCTGCTGCACCTACGTTAAAGCCAGACTCAGCGTTGCAAAAAACAAATGTGGTTCTAAAACATTGGTGAGCAATCAGATTTGATGGCCATTTTTTTTTTGGGAAAACAGTAGAAAACTAAATCACGCCCCATAAGGCATCACTACCTCAAATCACCTTCAAACGTTTCTATTCTTTCCTTGGACTTCATTTCTGACAATAGCCACATTGCCCATCCTCTTTCAAGGAAGACCTTCAAGCCCCAAGCTCTCTCACGTGCCCTTGGTTGCCCCAAACAATTCACCTCTGACCTGTCACCCCTCTCAGCAAAGTAAAAGTATGGGGGCTTCCAGAATCCAGCATAGAGCCAGCCCTTAAGAAACGGTGGTTGAGTAAACAGATGAGTGATTGATGAATGAGTGCAACGTATCTCCTTAAATCACAGCCAGGAAAGCCATTTGGCAAGGATTAGAGGAGTGGCTGGCTCATCTCTGCACTCTCAACACTTAGCATCACATCAAAATAATGTTTGTTGAATGAATAAATAAATAAGAGTCAAATACTGAATAAACCTGGCGGGTTGGTGTCACGGGGTGGGTGGGTGGGTGGGGCATCTCCCAAGTTACTGGACTCTGAGTGGGTCACGTTCTCATGTCAGGTCGTGACAGTGAGAATTTAGTGCGTTGGATAAACACAAAGGTTTACATTACATTTAACTGGATCGTTGCCTGCATGAAGCCATTGGTTTCCAGGATATTTTGTTCGATCTCTTCTTGGATGGATGATACAGCCATACATGTTCAACAAGACATGTTCAACAATCTCAAAGTTGTCCAATTTAGAATCTCCTCTTTTGAAAGACTTCTGAAGAGATATGATGGTGCACATCTAGGAAAGGGAGACATTTTTATGGCCATTTTTAGTTTACTGAAATTGTTCAGAAGCTGTGAACCTCACTGCTGAGAAATTACAAATGCTATAAGTAGCAGCTTCCATGATTTTGCGAGGAGGATGGACAATGTGATCATTTTTCTCACGATTTTAATTTTTGTTTATTTTTTTCTCCATGCAGCAAAACTCAAAAGTGGTTAAATCAGGCTTAAGTGCCCAAGGGAAGGTGATACCAATTATGGGTCGTAACCAACCAACAAAAACAAAACAACTAGGAAAAATCAGTATGGCTGTGCTTATACGGTCCTGAATTTTTCTTTTGCTGACTCTTCCAGAATCTGTCACGAATCAACTTTGTTCTGAGACGCAGTCATCCAGCAGGCGGGTCTCAAGAGCTCTGCAGCACGACCGGAAGCCACAGTGGCCATGGCGCCTCCTCAGAGAAGCCTGAAGGAGCACATGTGTTTGGTGTTGGGGTCCTTCTATGACCCCAGGGAAAGCACAGAGGGAGGCATGACCATGGTTTCCTGAGGAGCCCCACCAGGGATCACCACCTCGTATCCTGCCTGCCTGTGTAATGCGTCCATGCTAGTTGGGAAAGTTGAGGCTAAGCCAGGGATCAAGTTCACACAAGTGCTGGCACCTTTCCCAGGCTTGTCATTTACACGCAGGGATGATAATAAGAAAATAAGAGGAGAGACAAGTGAACCTAGATGCCGGATCTTCAATTTGTATTCATCCCTTGACAATGTGAATCACTTCCTGGTATAAGAAAGTTAAAAATATTCATTGTTTCGAGCCATTTCTGCCCTTAATTCCACGATGGTAAATCCTTTCTCTTAAGAGGATTCTTGATCGTCGTAGGAAACCTGGATCGTCTCAGGCAAGTCAGGACGTCTCTGCCTTTTCAATTTATAAATTGGTGCAGGGGGTGAACAGGGAGCATTTGTTGGAATTGCTAGTTTGCTCAGGCTTATCTGGTTTGTGGCGGGTAATAAATTGACTGTGCTTTAAGTGAACAGTGAAGAGCTATTGATGATTCAGTAAGTTTAAAATTTTTTTTATGTTTATTTTTGAGAGAGAGGGAGAGACAGAGCATGAGCAGGGGAGGGGCAGAGAGAGAGAGAGGGAGACACAGAATCCGAAGGAGGCTCCAGGTTCCAAGCCATCAGTACAGAGCCCAACGCAGGGCTCGAACCCACGAACCGTGAGATCACGACCTGAGACGAAGTCAGATGCTCAGCTGACTGAGCCACTCAGACGCCCCGATGATTCAGTAGGTCTAAATTAAAAGAATCTTTATTGGAAAACAGGTAATGTCACGGCAGCCTTGGGTCCTCTGCGAAGCAACAGATAGTGGCCCTGTTGATGCCTGAATGTTCTGGCAAATCCAGAAGCTGGTCCTGGAAAGAAGGGAGCTGCCTACTTGGAAGGCCTCTCCTTGTGAGTCCTCTCCAGCATGCCACCCCTCCTTGCATCGTATCTTCACCACCCCAGAAGCTCTGTACCCTTTCAGTCAAGATTTTTATGGAGGCTTCCTTGTATAGGCATGTTTGGATTAAATCGTTGACTTTGGGTGATAAGTCAATCTGCAGCCCTTCTGTCCTTCCTGGAGGTTGTGGGGTGGGGCTGAACTTTCCAACCCTCTAATCATATGGTTAGAGCCTCTGGCAACCAGTCCCCATCCTCAGGGCTTTCCAAATGTCACCTCCTTAGCAGAAACTCTGGTGTGGCCAAAGGGACTTGTTATAAATAACAAAAGATGTTACTATCATCTTTATTGCTGTTATCAGCTAGGAAATCCCAAGGGTTTTTAAAAAGCTCACTGCCATAAATGCAGACCAAGACCAAATATAAGTTTCTTATTATATGTGGCATGTTGTTAGAAAGAAATAAGAATATGGTTTCCTGTTATTTTCTTTAATTTTGAGGTAAGTCGCTACCATTTCAAAGAATGTACTGTATGGATGGAACTGAACTCTTCAAGTTCTATTTCTGGTCTTTTGGAGCTTGACGCATCTCACTGAGAGCTCACTCTTCTGGCTGGTACATCTGGGAAGTGGGTGTCGATCTCAAAGATCTGGAAGGTCTGAGGTTCTAAGAGTCCCTACAGTGGGGCGCTTGGGTGGCTCAGTCAGTTGAGCGTCTGACTCTTGATTTCGGCTCAGGTCATGATCTCACAGTTTTGTGAGTCCGAGCCCCATGTTGGGCTCTGCACTGACAGTGTGGAGCCTGCTTGGGATTCTCTCTCTCCCTCTCTCTCTCTCTCTCTGCTACTCCCCGCTCATGCTCTGTCTCTCTCGAAATAAACAAACTTAAAAAAAAAATAGAGAATTTAAAAAAATAAGACCCTAAAAACCTGGGTGGCTGTACCATGAGCCCCAAAATGGAGGCATGGGGGGGAATATAAGCTGACTTGTAAGTGATCTGGTAGGATCTGATCATTTTGCAACACTAGTTTAGGATCACATAGAAAGATGCACGTTTTTGTACGTGAGTGTTGGCTTTTCTTACCGGGAGAAAAGTTTCTAATAAATAACTGTCCAAAAAGGAGGTAATTATAACTGGCATTTCAGACATTCCAAGAATAATTCTGAAGAAGAGAGTTTTTTGCTCTTTTGGGGTTCCCTCGCAGACTTCCCTAAAGGAAGATCCTTGTTACCCTACTGCCAAGGCAAACAGGTGAAAAACCCATACTTTCTCTCTCCAGAGAAAGGGAGGAGTCAAATGTAACAGTGAGGTGACTCAAACGTAGGGAGAAGTGGTACCAGCTCTGGTCTGCACAGTGACCGCTCAGTTCTTTTTGTAGAAGGGGAAGGGGGAAAGGTCAAAGCAATGCCCTGCACCAACCCTCTAGAGGTCAGCAACGGCCAGTAGCGATTTTGTTGTTACTGTTGTTATTTATTTTTTTTTATTTTTTTTTTAATTTTTTTTTCAACGTTTTTTATTTATTTTTGGGACAGAGAGAGACAGAGCATGAACGGGGGAGGGGCAGAGAGAGAGGGAGACACAGAATCGGAAACAGGCTCCAGGCTCCGAGCCATCAGCCCAGAGCCCGACGCGGGGCTCGAACTCAGGGACCGCGAGATCGTGACCTGAGCTGAAGTCGGACGTTTAACCGACTGCGCCACCCAGGCGCCCCTACTGTTGTTATTTAAATCTCACGTGCCCATCTGCCTATTCGTAGGTTAGATTAGAAGTAGATTAGTAAGTGCTCAGTAAATATTTGTTGATGGTTGGATGAACTTCTGTCTTGGGTACAGGGAAAAGGAGTGGCATCACACGTGCCTTAGGGTTGCCTGGCGGCTGCGAGGGAATCCCAAGGAAGACATTTTATGGAGGAGGAGGAAGTTGGAAATGATGGTTAAGACCTAAGTGTGCGGTATCTTAGTTGCCTGTCCGTGAAGAGAATGGATGTGACCCAGCTTGGGTAAGCCCAACTTTCTGGTCCTTCTTATTCTCAAAACAAAGATGGGTGTTGCAAGCTGATGTGTTATTCTCCTAACAGATGAAGGTCAGACTTCAGGACACCTGAGTGGTGAAGATCGCGCTGGGAGGAACAGTGGTGTTTGCACATGGGCACAGGCAAGAGCAGTCCAAAAAAGAGAGAGATTGGTAACAGGAGGAAAGGGGTTAGCTTCCTCATGAAGGAGGGAAGCCTTGAGTCGGCCACGAGATACGCTTTTCAAGCTTTCACTTGTCGAAAAATATAATTACATGACAGAAAACTTAAAAGTTCAGGAGAAGAAGTCGCTTGTACTTCCACCGTCACCCCCCACATTCGGGGCAGTGTTATTCCTAACAGCAGAGAAGGAGAACGGTCTAAGTGGCCATCCACAGCAAAAGGGCGAAACAGACGAACAGTATACGTGCACAAAAGCACACTAAAAAGGAATGGGCTGTTGCTATGGGTGACATCGGGGATCAATCCCAGAAACACTGTGCTGAGTGAAAGAAAGCAGACACAGAGGAGTGCATTTATGTGACATTCAGGAGCAGGTGAAACCAATCTATGAGGAATCAGAAAATAGGAGTTGCCATCAACCGCGGATGACCATTGCCTAGAAAGGGGCATGAAGGAACTTTCCGGGATTGACGTTCTCTGTATCTTAATCGGGGCACTGGGCACATAGCATAACATTTGTCAAAACTCATACAAATGTACACTTAGGGACTGGGCTTTTTACACTATGTAGTTATACTGCAAAAAACTGCTTAAATCTACTCTAAAACTGTGTCACTTAATCTTTCTAGTATTTCACTGGGAATAGAGATCTGCTTCTTCCTGACCATAGTAGAATGTTGATAATTCCATCCTATAGTGTGGGTGGGTCTTCAAGAGCCATGGGCAGGTGCATGCTTGTTGTTAAGGTCTCTGAAGTGAGACGAGCCCCCTACGATTCACTCGTGTTTTCACACAAGGATGATGGAAGAACGATAGATGGAGAGAAATACTCACATTTCCGTGACTGTACAGAGTCCTAGAATAAACAGTGTGAGGCGACGCAAGAAGAGTGGGGTTAATAATCCAATAGGTTTATTTATTTTTTCAACAAGTAGTGGCCACTCCTGATATGAAGGACTCCAAGTCTACCCAGCCTTTTTTATCTGGGAATAGAGGGCATCAACTGTCCTCACGAGTAAACAAATCAGTCTCTGGGGAATAATGACTATTGGCTCACATTTACAAATAATATGACTATTGGGTAACATTTCTTTTTCCTTGTTACTCTGAACCAAGTGCTTGCCGGGTATTCATCATTTCACCTCGGCAACTCCTCAAAGAGGCAGACAACATTACAACTCTCTCTCTCTCTCTCTCTCTCTCTCTCTTTTTTTTTCCAGAGCACAGAAAGGTTAATAACTTGCCTAAGGTCACACAGCTGGCCAGAAGAGAAGGCATTCTTTGGAATGAGGACTGGGAAATGCGTAGGGAGTATGCAGAAGGAAAAGGAATGAAGTGAAGGCTTTGTGGGGCAGGGAGGTAATTCAAAGGGACAGTTGGGTACTATCTAGTGACCCTCATTTACAGGTAATAAAACCGAGGCCCAGAAAGGTTATGCGATTACCCAAAGTCACTCATCTAATTAGGGACAGAGCTGGGACAAGAAGCCACATTTTTAAAACCCCAGCTCAGGGCTTTTCCACTACATCAAAAAAAAAAAAAAATTAATTGAATTTTTTTCACATCATGTCCAATTTTGAAATCTACCCCTAAGGGGAATGTTGTTAGATATTCATAGTATTAGAAGATTCAAGTCTTGGAAATGGCCCGGAGAGGTCCTCCGGCTCTTGACTCCAAATTTAAGCAGCACCACCCTTAACCCGTCTTATCCAGATGAGAATCTGTCCCGCTTTTGAAAGCCTTCCAGATGTATCTCGACTGGATTTCTTCAACTATTTACCAGAGCAAAAGAGCAGAATTTGGAAAATAGCCTGATATGCATAAGCCATTAATGGCTTCCCAGGAGAGAGACGAACCCAAACCCTGAATGTCTAAAGCATTTTAATTCAGGATGCAGTGCAACGAAGCCTGGGGATTATTTTCATCAGAGTTGACTCTATGAATATGAATTATTTTTCATGCCAGTCTTTTCTACTGAGAAGGAAATCTTACATGAGGTTTAACATGGGAACAGGCAGCGGAATCTAGGGAAATATAAAAGGACCCTGGAAAATTTCCACCTTGCCTCCCCATTTCAGGGCTTCCCCTCTTCTTTCATTCCCTCCCTTCCCATCCTCATTAAAAACGAAATGCTCAGTCCACAATCTGTTGTCCTTTGAGAGTCCCTCCAAATGAAGTCCCAGGTGAGTGACCACTCCTGAGTCTCCAACTGGTTGCATTCCAGAGCCGCGTCTGCAGCGATGAAAAGATGCTTGTCGAAGTTGAGACATGCAAGAGACCGGTAAGGGTAGGGACAGTCGCCCTGCACCATCCGGAAATCGCACTTTGGATCCTTCCCACCCTCCCAGAAACACCGAACTTAATCATAGCAGAGTTAACACAGCCTGAGAGGAAGCACTTTCCCCTCCTGCAGGGACTCAACATACGATTCAGAAGACTTGACGAATAAAAGCAAGAGAGAGAGAGTCCTGACACTGCCGGAGTGATATTTGGCTGCTGGAACATTGATCTTTCAAGCCGGATAATGCACCTGCTTTGAATAGAAATGTGCTGGCCGCTTGTATATGCTCCACCAGGCGACCATCTTCCTCTCTTTGGGAAATGTGTTCAAAACTAGAAATGATGTACATGGAATTTTGAGAGAAAAACCTTGCCCGCCTGTCAGATCAGGAAAATCACCCCTAGCCATAACGTAGTGACGATTACCCTCATCGTCACTTTGGATCAATCTCTGGATGGCTCTTCCCAAGCTCAGATGGCTTGTCCGTCGTGCATAGCGGGGAGGGAACATTTCCATGAAGCAGCACACTAGGTAATTTCCAGTTTCCAGGGTGATGAGCTGGCTTTACCCGCCAGTTGTGCCTGTGCACGGCTTGAACAGACCGAGGACGTGGCGAAGAGAGTTTTCCGGTGTAGTCATTTGGTTCTCACAGGGCTCAGATGCACTCCAGCGTCTCGGTCTGTCCTCTCCTTTCAGGTCTACCCTGCTAATGGTTTTCCTCATTTATTTCCGCGTTCCCTCAGTTCTGGGAATAGCCTTCTGGTTGCTCTGCAGGCAGAGACTGTAGAAGACCTCTCAGACCTGCTTCATTTCTGACATTCTTTCTGCAAAGCCTGAGATCAAAGAGATATTTGAAAGTGTTTATTAAAACCTACTATGGGATTTCTGCTTTTGAGTAAGATGGAGATATTAGGAGCAGACCGATCCTTCCAGTAAGAACAACTAGGTAAGCCAGAATGAAATCCACAACAACTGGTTCCGAAGGTGCTGGGGAGCTGCTCGGGCAATGTCAAGGCTGAGAACAGGGACAAGGGCGATGTACCACGGCCTTTCATTCTGGGGCGCTGTGGGCCAGCGGCTCGGCATCTGAGCTCTTTCTCTCCGCCTCTCGAAGGGGAAAGCCTCAGAACTGAGCAGAGAGCCTCCAATGCAGGATCGGCTTGTCCTGAAGACATTTGCTGCTTCCTGGAAGGAGGAAACCTCTGAAAAACTGAGTGGAGTTTTTCTGCAGCCTGGAGATGCAGGGGGAACAAAGGTGAGAGGTCAGCACTCACCGGAGCGAGTCCTGGGGCACACCAGGCTCTCCGTGGAAGCCTGAAGGGCTACGTCATGGGAAGATGGGCAGACCAGAGGTTTACCCAAATAAAATTTAAGGAGCTTCTCTCCAGCCCTCGTCCTGAAAGTCCAAACAGGTGCGACGATGCAGGAGAGCACAAGGCAGGCAGAATCATTGGAAAGGAAGGAATAAAACTGTCATTAGATGTAGATGGATTGATTCTGTATGCCGAAAATCCAAAAGGGTTTACAAGCAACTTTACTTTAATAGATCTTGGGGCGCCTGGGTGGCTCAGTCGGTTAAGCCTCCGACTTCGGCTCAGGTCACGATCTCGTGGTTCACGAGTTCAAGCCCCGTGTCAGGCTCTGTGCTGACGGCTCAGCGCCTGGAGCCTGCCTCAGAGTCTGTGTCTTTCTCTCTCTCTCTGCCCCTTCCCCGCTCACACTCTGTCTGTCTCTGTGTCTCAAAAATAAATAAACATTAAAAAAATAGATCTATTTAATACAGTCTCTGGGTTTCAGGTCAGTGTAGAAAATCAACCCTATTTGTATGGACCTGCAACAAAAAGAAAATGAAATCTTGCAGTTGAATCATTCGCAATAGCGTCAAGAAACATTTGATATTTACAGATAAATCTTTTAAGAATATTTGAGATTTATATGCTGAAACGACAAAGATTTTTTTAATTTGTTTTAATGTTTATTATTTTGAGAGAGAGAGAGAGAGAGAGAGAGAGAGACAGAGTGTGAGCGGGAGAGGGGCAGAGAGAGAGAGAGAAAGACACAGAATCTGAAGAGGCTCCAGACTCTGAGCTGTCAGCAACAGAGCCCGACGCGGGGCTCGAACTCACAGACCTCGAGATCATGACCTGAGCTGAAGTCAGTTGCTTAACCGACTGATCGACCCAGGTGGTCCACAAAGCATTTTTGAGAGCAATTAAAGACCTCCATACAACATTTGTAAATTGGGAAACTCACATTGTGAAAAAGGTTAACTCTCCCTAAATTCATCTATAGTTCATAGAATGCTAGGTAATTGCCTATGTATATATTTGTATATTGATTGGCTGATTCTAAAATTTATATGAAAATGCAAAGATCCAACAATAACCAGAGAAATCTTGAGAAGCTAAAGAGGTCAGGAGAAGTTTCATAGAGAGATTTTTGGGCTAAGCTTTTGGGGAAGGGGGTGAGAAGTGGAACTTTGTTAGTGACTGGAACCATATCTACTGTGTTGGGTCACCTTAACCCTATGACAATGGCTGCCTGATGCATAGAAAATGCTCAATAAATATTTGTTAAATGTACGTATATGTATGAATGGATGAACAGATGGATGGATGGATGGATGGATGGATGGATGAATGTTTGAGATAAGAGCATTGTAGGTTAAAAGGAAGCAAAGTAAACGCGAAAATAAATTACAGTGAGTAGTCAAATCAGTCTTACTTTTGTGTGCAGATATCAGGAAAAGAGACTGAAGAGTTAAGATAGGACCTCATCGTGTCTGAATACTAGGCTTATCAGGCTTGGACCTTCATCTTTAGGTATCCAACAGTTTAGGAGAATGCAAGTTGAAAGTTTGGAAGATGAATTTGACCAGTGACAGGAGAGCACGTGAAGCCTACCATCACTTAGTCGAAATGCATCCTCTTTGCTCCCTATGTTGAGCACTGATAACAAAATTAGAATTCTCTGCTAAGGTTACTAATCCTGTATTCAATAGGGAAGCATCCCCACATGCTTGAACTGATGGGCACTCAATTAACAGATCCAAGTCCTCTCAATCAGAGCCTTGACCGTGCCAAAACAATTATGCGGTCAAGAATGTCATGGTATTTCCTCTCTGCACTGCCCTTTCAAAGACCGTTATAAAAACAACCATTACTTCTCCTCTGGAGATCCCCATGTTCTGCCCCTTTGAATTTCCTTGTTTAGGAGCAGAGGTCAACGATCTGCTGGCCTATACACGTGAGATGCGGTTCAGCTATACCCACAGAAACTCAAAGTAATAGTGTTTTGAGTACACAAAGGTTTATTTACACATCAGGGAAAGTGGTCCATGATGATCCTCGTGGTTTCAAGCTATCATCTGTTAAGCAACCTGTCTTATTGAATAGGCCTCCGAATAAGAAGCTCTACTCAGGGGCAGCCTGGGTGGCGCCTGGGTCGGTTAAGGGTTTGACTGTTGATTTCCGCTCAGGTCGTGATGGTGGGTTTGAGCACCGAGTTGGGCTCTGTGCTGACGGCACGGAGCCTGCTTAGGATTCTCTCTCTCCTTCTCTCTCTGCCTCTCTCTCTCTCTAAATATAGATAGATAAACTTAAAAGAAAAAACAAGTTCTACTCATGTGACCCGGCCAGAGTGAGGTTACAGGATGCCTAGTTGCAGTGGAAGCTGAGAAGTGAGGTGCATTAATGCCCCCCAATAAAAACAGGGCTTTGTTAACGAGGAAGAATATTGGTGGGTATTGGGTGGACAACCAGCAGTCATTGCTGAATGACCGATTCCTCCATCCTAAGAAAGAACAATCTTACAGAAAGTGGGAACTTTGAGAGTTTCTTTCCCAAGAATTTTTGCTTTTGTTGCTTTAGAGCTGTCCTACGGAGGGCTGTCCAGAGCACGGGAGGCCCTTGTTTCTGGAGCTGGTTGCAAACGTGCTGGCCTATCTGGACAGAACAGAACAATGATTCTGCAGAAGGAGAAGGAGAAGAAGCAACCAGGTGGGGGTGGGGAGGAATGCAGGCAGGACCAGCCACCCCTGTGGCTGGGGGCAGGGAGCTGTGTGACAGGTGCACAGGAAAGGGAGAGAGGTGGGCTGCTAACTCAGAGGAGAGAAATCTCAAATGCAATCTGAACTGAGGGATTAGACACCTCTCTACCCCGACATCCAACCTTCATTAAGTCTTGAAACCGCTCTCACGTTATCTGTGCCGCCAGCTTCTTTTTGGTTTTGCTTCATGGTCGTGACTGACACGCAGTGAAAACACAGACTTTTTCTTGGGACGGTGGACACAAGGGCTTCCAGGACCACCACCACCACCAATAACAACAATCAAACATTCTATCAAGGAAGAATTTGCTCAGGCACTAAAATATATAAAACAGCGCGATTAGTCAGAGGCGCGTGATAGCGGTTGAACCGAGCAGCTCAATGGTACTGAATAGACAGCAGTGAAGCAGAATTTAGTGTATGCATGAAATGAGCTTACGAGAAGTGAAACCAAAAAGTCACTCTCTTAAGGAAGGCTCTCGTTAGCCCCAAAGTTGGGTTCTCCTCTTATTCTACCTTATTCTTTGTTTTCACAGCCAAAATTACAATTCACAAATATGTACGTATTTATTTAACATTTATCTCCCCTATCAGGCTATAAACTCCTGAAGAAAATATTTTCTTTTTAATTTTTAAATTTTTTTTAAGTTTATTTATTTTGAGAGCGAGAGAACAAGGAAGGGGCAGAGAGAGGGGATCCCAAGCATCCTCCGTGCTGTCAGCACAGACGCTGATGCAGGGCTCGAACCCATGAACCGTGAGATCATGACCTGAGCCAAAACCGAGAGTTGGGTACTTAACTGACTGAGTCACCCACGCGTCCCTAAAGTTTTTTTTGTTGCTGTTGTTACTATGTGATCGGAGCCTCGTGTCGTGCTTTGCACAGAGTAGACATTCAGTAAACATTTTTAAAACAACTGAGATGGGGCGCCTGGGTGGCTCAGTCGGTTAAGCGTCCGACTTCAGCTCAGGTCAGATCTTGCAGTCCGTGAGTTCAAACCCCACGTTGGGTTCTGGGCTGATGGCTCAGAACCTGGAGCCTGCTTCCGATTCTGTGTCTCCCTCTCTCTCTGCCCCTCCCCCGTTCATGCTCTGTCTCTCTCTGTCTCAAAAATAAATAAACGTTAAAAAAAATTTTAAACAGCTGAGTTAATATATTATTTAGCAAGTGTACTCAATAAAATTAGAGATTTTAAAAAAATTAGATTTCTCATCTTCCATCACATAAAACGCACCAAAATAAATTTAAGGATGCATTAAATATGCATTAGAAAAAACAGAACAGGTATTTTTAAAGGAAACCATAATACGGGCACCTGGGTGGCTCAGTCAGTTAAGCATCTGATTTCAGATCAGGTCACGATCGCACAATTCGTGAGTTTGAGGCCCACATTGGCTTCGGATCCTCTGTCTCCCTCTCTCTCTCTGTCCCTCCCCCACTCATGCTTGTTCTCGCTCTCTCACTCTCTCACTCTCCCGCTCTCCCTCAAAAATAAATAAATGAACATTAAAAAAAATGAAATCATAGTAAATAACTTTTTTTATTTTTAAGAATAAAACTTTTATTTTTAAAAGTTTATTTTTAAGAACGAGCAAAACTGTGGAAAATACAAAGCCAATGGAGACAATGACAAAAGAAAATGAATATATTTAACTCTCCAAAACGTGTAGCCTGGGTACGTAAGATGACTTCATAAAGAGAAGTCAAGTGTCAGTAGTAAATTGGGGAAAATATTCATAACAAATATAATAGGAAAAGTTAGTATCTTTAAAGTGGTAAATCTATTTTCAAACCAATAAGAATACTCCTAAATAAAATGGCCAAAGTACATGCACATACAGTTCACCAAAAAAAAAAATACAAATGATTCAAAATTATGATAAAATTTTGATAAAAGAGTATCCCAATTAACTCAGCTTTTTCAAATCAAAGTGGAAAATATTTAAATAGCTGTAATACTCAGCGCTATTGAACTTGTGGCTTGGAAGGATAATTAGCAGAGCTTTTCTGGAAAGGAATTAAAAGCACATATAAAGAGTCTTCGTAGCGTTTTTACCATTTGACTCAGAAATATGACATTTAAAGACCTTTGCTAAGTATATGATATTTTCACAGATCATGAAATTGAAGGACGCAAAAATTTAATAACCACCAAACCCAGACACCTCTTTGATTTTTCTATGACTAGATATCTGTCTCAAGTTCTTATGCCTCCTGAAGTCAGGAAATAGGATCCAGTCAATTTCAGTTAAAACCTGTTGCTTCTGCTTTTCAGGCATTTCAGGCTCAAAGTCATTGACCCTAGAATCCGCCCTGCCCCCTACCCCCTGGGGGCCCATTTCAGATCCCGGAGGGGAAGGGAGAGGTAAGACGCGCCACGACTTGGGGGAGAAGAGACTGCTTGCTTGGACACGGCCCCAGTTCCTCAAGGCCATCTCCTGCCACCTTCCCATGTTCAGTCAGCAGCTCCTGCCTTAACTTGAGCTGAATTGTTCTGACCAGTCGGGTCTTTGTGCCTTCCTCTCCCTCCATAACGGCATCAGCTGAGCCAGCACAGCGTTCTTTCCTGGTCCCCATGCAAACGGTCTACACCCTCTGCTCTGGCATCCTCCTGTCCCATGTGGTGTAGTCCTACACACCCGGTGGTCCAGACCCTCTCTGCTTCTCTGTGTCTCCTTGAGGCAGGACTCAAGGACGCCCGTCCTTCTGGAATGTCAGGACTCCATGAGGCTATGCTCAGGCCAGTCTGCACAGGTAGGGAGGGCGACCCTACCTGCACAGGTAGGGAGGCACCACCTACGTCCTAGCTGTTCTCCAAGGCTTGCCTCACTGGGGTGAAACCCAATTTTCGCATTGTCAAGTGGGGTGAGGGAGTAGGATAGCATATATACTGCCTGCTTCATACACACACACACACACACACACACACACACACACACACACCATGGAAGAAATTTCCCTTTCTCAGACTCAGACTCACCACCAATACCTGCCTTTACTGCTTCTGGGTCACATGCCTCCCTCAGTGCAAGCAATCTACCTAGGTTTTCGTTGTTGTTGTTTTGTTTTTTTCTTCTCTTTTGCTCTCTTTCTTTTCTTTTCTTTTCTTTTTTTTGAGAATGTGCGCGAGAGAGCAGAGGAGTAGCAGAAAGAGAGAGGGAGACAGAATCCCAAGCAGGCTCCACGCTGCCAGTGCAGAGCCTGACTCGGGGCTCAAACTCACAAACCGTGAGATCATGACCTGAGCGGAACCAAAAGTCAGATGCTTAACCAGCTGAGCCACCCAGGCGCCCCAGCAATCTACCTAGTTCTGGAAGGGAAGTCATCGGCTCTCTATCAGCAGGAGCTCTTACCCATCTCTGAGCCATGGGCCCGTTTTGTGGTCTGAGGAATCCCATGTCCCCTTTTACTGAAAAAAAATGTTTTAAGTGCATAAAATAAAATACATAGGGTTACAATGGGAAACAAATCACATTGAAATGCTGTTCTATGCACAAACACGTGGCTGAGAACCCCTATTCCAGCGTTTTGTTTATAGTAGGAAGTCTGTACCTTGATTCCACAAAGGCTTGACGTTAGGAACGCAAAACAAATAACAAAAACTTTTCTGTCTCAAAAAGGCTGCTCTTGAAAACGAAAACTACAGATGTTCACAACAAAGGACTCGGCCATGAGCGTTAAAACTTCAAAAGGAAGACCTGCCTCTGCTTTCTCTTCACAGCATTGGTCTTCCTTTCTGGAAACACAGGCTATAAACGCAAAAGGAAGGAACACTGGAAAGCCATGAAGGACAAAACATCTTTGTTACTATTTCATCCCTGTTAGACGAAAATGGCGGTGTGCAGGAAATTTCTGTACAAGAGTATTCATTGCATCACTGTTTGGAATCAATAAAAAAAACTGGAGAAAAATAACAGTAAACCAGGGAATGATTGAAAAAATGAGGGTCCACCTGTGGTAGAATAGTCTTTAAAGCTGTATAAAATGATGTCATGAATTTTTTTGTCACATAGGAAACTATTGATGCTATAAAGTTAAATGCAGGAAAGTAGAGTAGAAGATTATGGATGTAACATGATCCAGACAAAGACACAGAGAGAGAAATCAAATAGGAACAATGCTAAAACATATTACACCAAATGTTTACAGGGATTTTCTCTAATGATGGAAATATAAGTCTTCCTTCTTTACACAGTTCTGAATTTTATGTTTTTTTCCTTCAAAATAATTTTTTTTAGCATTTCCAAGCATTTATTTCAGTCTTTTAATACATATAGGTATGGGGTTTTTACTTATATATATTTTTTATTGAGGTATAACTTACAATAGCATAATATTACTTTCAGGTGTACAATATAATGATTTAATATTTGGATATACTGTAAAATGATCATCCCAATAAATCTAACATTCGTTACATACATAGTCACAAATTTTTTTTCTTGTGATGAGAATGTGGTTTTTATTTTTAAGAACGGTAATAAAACAAGCCATTTGACATCACGCTTTTCAGTATATTTTTGTATTTTGCTATGGCTTGTCCTAACATATTAAGAGCACTCTCCAATGCTACTAAGGGCTGTATGAAAATTAATTTTAATGGCCCTATTTTTCTGATTATGATATTATTCTCACATTTGAAAAAGATATTTTTAGGTAAAGAAAATTTGTTGGAAAATTGAGGCATTTTAACCTTTAAACGCTCCCAAGGGTAGCGTATAGCAGGCAGCTATGATTATGGAAAATAACCAACAAAAGTTGCCACAGATTACTATATGAAGAAAAAAGAAGCACCATTTCCACCCCCAATTTGCTTACACGCTGAGTCATACCTAGCCGTCACATGTCTGGTGACCCTGGGTGATGCATCTGGCGGTCACACAGCAGGCCCCCCCCAGGTGTTACCCTCCACCAGCCTGGCTACTGCTTCTGAATATCGTAAACCACAGAAACCATATTTTGCTTTTCTTCCCTTCCGTTCGAAATGTGTATACAGCACACATTATTATACCGCCATTTCGCAGCAGCAATTGGGAAAGCTCCTATGAGAATCGGATTTATCAGAGGCCATTTCCAAACCAGGATCTGGTTGTGTCCATCCCAGTCAGCCTGGCACCTAGCATAGGAATATAAGATTAATGGGATTCTTAACTGGAGTCCAAAACATTTGCTTAGGAATCAATGAATCGCAGCGACAGGAGGTTTTCCACAACCCTGATTTGGAGAAGCAGGCTGGGGTGCCCCATCTTTTCTTCTATTTCAACAAAAACAAAAAATTTTTTTTTCTTTTTATAAAGTCCTTTGAGGTTTAAGTGGCTTCATTTCATCTCAAGAAGCCAGTGTCACTCAAAGAAAAATGAATAGTGTTTACAGTTAAAACTGTCGTTCCCAGCACCTACATCCACTCAAGTTCTGTCCTGGGGGTTCATAAGAATGAGGAGAACACGTTCTCCCGTACGGGTTCCCAAACCTTTAGGAAACACGCAGAACAAAGTTTCTGCCCTTTGCTGACGTACAGACAGAGGTGTTTGAGGCATATTAACGACAGCGCTTTCAAAGCCTACCTTGTGTGGGTTGTGTGGTTTTATTAAATATGCTGTGCGGTGTGAAGAGGAGGGGTGTCTAATCTCTTTATCGCTTTTCCAGTTCGTGTTCATTTCTGTTTTCTCCGATTATTTAGTATGTCCACAGCATACATGATAGTTGGAACCTGGGTCTTCATTTTCCTTTGTCATGTTTGCTGTCGCCATTCTACTACAGGGATTAAATTGATTTTCTCCTCTTTTTTTTTTTTTAATGTTTATTTATTTTTGAGAGAGAGAGAGAGAGCACGCACGAGCAGGGGAAGGGTAGAGAGAGAAAGAGAGAGAATCCCAAGCAGGCTCCATGCTGTCAGTGCACAGCCTGACGCGGGGCTCCAACTCACCAACCACAAGATCATGACCTGAGCCCAAATCAAGATGCTTAACCGACTGAGCCACCCAGGCGCCCCATTTGTCTCCTCTTTTATGGATGAATATGATCCCTTGCCACAAACAATGGGGTGATTGCAAACATATTTTTCAAGCTACAGAATCACTTATTTAAACGAGGAAAAGAAAAACCTTAACAAATAAAGCAAATGGGGCCACCGTGGGCAAAACTCAGTGTTTCGCCACAGGACCCCCTATCTCCAAGACAAATCCTGAAAGCTGTCATCGAACATATTTGGAAGGCATGGATGTAGTCTAAGCATGTCTGTCTGTGAGAAAATTGATACCCCAAACAGGTCAGATGCCTTGTCCAAGGTCACAGAGAACATAAATCAGACTTCTCGACACTTCTCTTCTACACGTTAAAAAAAAAAAAAAAATATATATATATATATATATATGTTTGTGTGTGTGTGTGTGTGTGTGTGTGTGTGTGTATAGGAGGTAGAACCAACAATCTTCCTTGCAAGCAACTCACACACTCAGTTTCAAAAGTCCTGAAATTTTGCACTGCAGTATATGTTGCTTAGAGCGTCATGATTTGCATCTTTGTTAGTTTTTGATCATTTACACAAAGTCTGACGGGACTCCTCTCTGACAGCAGTAAATTATTGAGGAAAGGTCCTGATGATTTCAATCTCCCTAATTTTTTTTTAATATGTTCGGCTTTTCAAAGGCTGACCAGTCAGGCCCGGCACAGAATCAGAGACATGCAGTGTCTTCTTACCCAAATAAATCTCTGCTGTTGTAGGTTCACTTTACAGGGTGTGAGAATCTTAAGTCAAGTGAAATTCTTTGGAAAATTCCTTCAAGATTTATAAATTGGTTGCAGTCCACAAAAAGTGGAGGAGTTGGATATGTAATCAATAGAGCTGTACAAACTGAGTAATTTAGGTACAAAGGGGATGAGAAGAGAAGGGTGCTTGAGGAGGCTTAATGATCCAAGTTAGCAGGGGAAGTTGATGAAATCAACAAAATCTTGGTCTATTCTCTTTATACCCGAATACAAAGAGAGAGGCCCAGATTTTTCCGCTTTGGGAATTCTGTGTCTGCTCCCAATGGGACCGCTGGAACAAGAATGGGCTGATGAGCGTTGCTGCTTCATTGGCCATCATGGAAATTGATTTATGAATCAATTGATTTATTAATTAAGGAAGTTAATCACCCCTCTGGCTTCAACGACTTCAACAACTTTAATGCTATTCCGAGTCCTTCCTCCCTTGACCTCTGAAATCTCCAGCTTTCTGTCGCATTTCTCTGCCTAAGATGTCCACCGACCGTCACCTCAAACTCAACCAGCCCAAAACTTAACACCGCTCCTGGTGTCTTGATTTCTCTTTAATGGGACCAGCATTCTTCGGTCACCAAGCTAAAAAACCTGGTGTCACCCTTGATTATTCACCATTCCGACTCCTACATTCCCTGAATTACTATGTTCCGTAAACAGGTGTCACATTCTTCTTCTCTTTTCACTGACCAGTGGCCATGTGTTGGTTTGGGTTGCAACCTCTTAGCTGCACCAAAAGTGCAGTGGCATGAAGGAGAGGTGAGGTGCATGGACAGAGGTTGCTATATTTGTTCTGTCTCCGTGTAAAAATTAAAATTGTATAGAGATATGTACCTCAACAGGGTCCTCATTGTCCTTTTTCCATTGCCCATGCATTTTGGTTAAGTTACGCTGAACTGTGACTACCGTCTGAACCATTTCATGATCTCCCAGGTCTTCTCTCTGAGTCCAGTTTCTTCACGATGCACTTATACAAGGTTCCCAGATTTTTCCTCTTTAATGAGGAGCTCCGATGCTTCAAATATCTACTCAGAAGTGTTAGAGATCCATCCCAGTCATCAAGGCTCTTCCAAAGATGACCCCGACCCACTTTTGTAAGTTGCAAAAGGCTGCGCAAGGCACGTGTTACGTTCGTTACTACCATTATCACAGCCCCCTTTCCCTTTCACGAAGTCCAAGCAAAATCAGCCCTGTTTTCTGCACCTTTCTTTCCCTGTAGTTCCCATTATTGCTTCCATCCCAGTAACTCGAGAACCTGCTTCTCCTCTATAGACTAAAGCTTCCTGATACTCTTCCTGCCTTTTCCATCATCACCCTTGCGACCCACTTACGTGTTCCTTCCAGAAGCTGTTTCTTTCTCCAGACGCAGCTTGATGATGTCACCGCCTTGCTCAGAAACGATGGTTCCACATTACCTAGTTCCGGATACATTTCTTTTCCATTCTTTCCTCCTACTAATTCCTTTTAGGTACTCCGTCCTCAATCCAAGTTCCAGAATGGACTCCTCACTTTCTGTTCACATGCCTCTGGACTTCCCTCACTCACCATCCGTTACAGAAATACTAAACTCCAGACTCTGGTTTCTCTCAGATAGTATAAATCTTTCTCCTTTTACAGAAATACTAAACTCCATCTTATTAAAAGTCTTTTCTTCAGCTCCCCAACCACAGCACCCAGTTCAGCGCTCCCGAAGCACCTTCCCATCGTTCATTGTTCTGATATTCATTCATTGAGCACCTCAGTTCCAGCACGCGAATTTATCCCCAGAGGGAATTTCCAAAGTATCTCTTCTAATATCAATTCCTTGAGATCAGGGGCGATGTATTACACATTACAGTGTGTGAGAGTGTACTATCTGCTAAATGAACACTTGTTGCATTCAATCGAATTGTATTGATTTGATTTCAATTCTGGAGACTACCTGTTTTTGATGATATATTTTCTAAGCTGGTCATGATCTCTTCTGATCTTCTGTTCTTTGTGTGTTTGCCAGAAATATCTCTACCAAATATTCTTATCCCCTGGTGTGGATTGGCCAAATGACTCTCTCCATCTGGCAGCTTGCTTGGCATCTCTGACTACACTTACTCTTTGAGATTTCTTTTCTTCTCCAAACAAGCTTTTTTGTGCTTAATTACTTTCCACACTTTGCCATCCATCAATGTTGCATCCTTATGAAAATGTGGAACTAAGTTTAACTAAGTGGAACTAAGAAGTCTCGTATGATATATAGTGTAAATAACAGCCAACCCCCCCCCCCCCCATAAACCTACTATTAGTCATTTTAGATCCTGAGAAAGTCCCAGGGCTCTGGATTAGAGGGAAGATTGTAAGATCAGAAGTCTGTCTATTTTGGAGCAAATTCATAAAAGAAACTATACAAGACTCTAGTTTGGACTCAAGAGGAGCATGCACTTGTTATATGCCGCCATTAGTATAAATATTTGCTCATTGATCCCATGATTATGAATTGATCCACCCTCATACAGACTTGGATTTATGGTCTCCATAGAGAATATATTAAGTCAAATCTATGTACAGTCATCTGTATCGTCAGCGATCAGACGATTTTTAAATCTTCTCAACTTGGCCTTACTTCAAGGGCATTCACCGAGAGAGTGAGTGAGGGCCTTGGGCTAGGAGGTCACAGCTTTGGCTAGATGCTAGAGAGTGTCAGTGCCTGCGGATGGATAGAAAAGTCCAGGTCGTGTCTCACTCTTCACCAGCTTTTTCCAAGTTCTTAAAAAAAGGAAAGAAAAGAAAAAGTGATGGTGTTAACAAGTCATTGGCCAACACAATTTCAAACAAATCAAACATATTTCTTAAGGAAGATGAAAATTGCAACATTGTGAGTGTTTGTTGGACAGTGAACAGGTGTGGGGAGAAAACTTTGATGGCTGTATGGTTAGCTGGGAGGAGGGAGCCAAAGTCAGCAGTAATAACTTCCCAGAGAAGGCTGGAAAGATGGGCAAATGGAAAGGGAGAACCATCGGTTCTATGCCTCAGTATCATAATCCCAAACAGCAAATATTTCTACTGAAATGAATCTGAAATGTGACCAATTAGGCAGCACGGAATTTAGCCTTTTCTTTATTTTCCTTCTGATATATAATCACCATCGCCCACAGCAGGTATGAATTTTATTAACTTAATTTGCCATTAGTTCAAGAACTCATACATTTCCTCAAAATAAATTCATTTTAAAAGCTGAAAGAACATTTCGAGACTTAAACATGCAAATATGTCATAGTTTGGCTGCATTCAGCAAATTCCTAGAATCAATCAGCCGAGAACAGAGTAATTCTATTACTGAAGAGGGAACCAAAAGCACGCAAATTGAAACCAGGATAAAAAATAAAATGTAAAAGAAGCCTTACAACATCTATGGAAGTATCTGACTTGGAGGACCCTGATAGTTTACCAAGTTAAATATAGAAACATAAATAATATTTATATGTAACGTAATACCATTTTTTTCTTGATGTGTCATTCGACATATAAGCTACTCCAGGAACGAACGCAGTTTACTAAGCAATGCATATTCTGGATCTGACGAAGTCACGATAATAACAATTTATACGTGATAACATTTTCTATTTCACAAGATGCTTATGCATACCTTATCTGGTTTTATGTGCACACATGCACGCATGTGCGTACACACACACACACACACACACACACACACCAAAATGTAAGCGGTGTAGATACAGTTATTCTCATTTTATAGATAAGGAAATGAAGGTCTCAAGTTGAAGAAACTAGGAGAGACTTCTGGAGAATCCAGGGCTGTTCATGAGACTGCACTTTTCTCCTGGCCTTACAGGAGACTAGAAAACATGACACTGCTGTGTAGAATCTACCTGCTTCTCTGGCTTCATATCCTTGGTATCAATTGAGTAGAGTGGTTAGGAATTTGGGCCCTGGATGGGGCGCCTGGGTGGCTCAGTCGATTAAGCGTTCAACTTTGGCTCAGGTCATGATTTCACGGTTCGTGAGTTCAAGCCCTGCATCAGGCTCTCTGCTGACAGCTCAGAGCCTGGAGCCTGCTCCCGGATTCTGTGTCTCCCTCTCTCTCTGTCCCTCTCCCACTCACAGTCTGTCTCTGTCTCTCAAAAAAAAAAATGAATACAAACGTTAAAAAATTTTAAAAAAAAAAGAATTTGGGCCCTGGAGTTAGGAAAGCATGGTTTCCACTCTCTGCTGCCATCTCTTAGCTGGTTGAACTTGGGCAAGTGATATAACCTCTCCCCGAGCCTCACTTTTCCATCTGGGAAACAGATTGCCAGACAAATCAAGTGGACGTTGCCCCTAAAGCATGGAGCAAAGCGTTAGACTGGCACCCAACAACTGAAAACCACTAACCGTGCTCCAACCTTTTGAAATTATGAGACAAGTCAAAGTCAGATTATCTTCAGTGGGAAACTGGGTGGCTCTTGCATATCAAGTGGAACCTCCCATAACGTGAATCGGTCGAGGTACAGAGCACTGTGGGCTGAAGGCACGTGTCGATTCCCAGAAGCGCTGCATACCATCGGAGGCTCCAAGGGCAGCTGTGTGCCTTCGGTCAACTTCACTCGTGCTTTGAGGAAACCACAGGTGCCGTGGAGGAAATCAAGAAGATAAATAGGCTGCAGAATGAAGTACAAAACAAAGCACTGGAAGAAACAACAGAGCGTCACGGGCCCCTGCGGAAGTTGCCAAATTAAAGAAGACCCCGCAAAGGCAGTGACACCAAAAGCCAGGACTGAGTTTCACACGCACGCCTCTCTGGAGTGACCCTGTTTCCAGAAGATGCCATCGGTTTCCAACTCAGATTTCAGCAAATTCTCTTATCCCACGTAGAGGCTGAAAGACAGGATGCCCCCACCATAGAAGGCTCCTCCCATCTCTCCCACCCCGGCCACCACGGGAAGACATAATAGGTAATATGGTTTAGGCCAAATTTCCCTAATTTTATAGGTAGCATTATCGTACAAGAGCGTCTATGATGGTCTTGCTATTACCATTTAAAAAGCCCTTTCATGCAAACAAACAGGATTGCATTTAAGGGGTGATTAAAACAGAATGGGGTGTGTGGTGCTTGCCTAAATGTAATCCAACCGCGCTGTTCATTCAGTGAGGATCTAATTACGAGCTCTATAATTACACTACTCAAGAAAATTGTTTTAGTGACGGTTTTATTAAACTAACTTGAGACAATTTTTGTGCCAACATGAGCAGAACAAATGAAATTTAATTTCAAAGCAGGGGCAGAGGAAGGTTACCCCGGAGAAGAGAGCCCGCGAGCGGCACTGTGCGTTTAGCTCTTGTGCAGGGAGCGGTACAACTCGACAGAGGCAGGTTCATGTGGTAACAGGAAAGACTTAGGTAGCCATTAAGCAAAACGTACTGACTCGGCTTTTCAAGAAAAGAATTTGCAAGGGAAGCTTCTTAGGCTCTAACTCTCAGATTTAAGTGGCTCCACGGTGATTCTTTCTTGCTTATTCTACATAAAACCCAACTCAAAGTGTGGTCTCCAGACCAGAGGCATTGGCACCACGGGGGGGGGAGCTTCGTAGACATTCACAATCTCACACCAACTCGGAATCTACTTTTGAAAGCACTTCTCCAGGTGAACAGATGCACATTAAAATGGAGAAGGACCCGGATCAATGACCAGCTTGGGGTTGCAAATTGAAATTTTAATTTTCTTCTGTTTTTAAATTTTTTTTTTTTCAACACTTATTTATTTTTGGGACAGAGAGAGACAGAGCATGAACGGGGGAGGGGCAGAGAGAGAGGGAGACACAGAATCGGAAACAGGCTCCAGGCTCTGAGCCATCAGCCCAGAGCCCGACGCGGGGCTCGAACTCACGGACCGCGAGATCGTGACCTGGCTGAAGTCGGACGCTCAACCGACTGCGCCACCCAGGCGCCCCTCTTCTGTTTTTAAATGCAACATATGCTCGGTAAAGAAAAAAGAGAACATGTGCATAATAACATAAGGAAGAAAAAGGTACCCGAAACCTCCCCACTCTGAAAGGGCACCTGTTAAAAATGTTGGTGGTTTCTCTTCCAGGCTGTTGTTACGCATATATTTTTTTTTTAATATTTTAGGCTCAGCCTGTAAATATGGTTTTATATTTTTTTATTTAACGTTATAAATATTTTCTATATTCTAAGTCTTGTTGACATTTGTCTGCATTCTACCATATGAGGGTCCTAATTCATTGTTAAAAATTTGTAGTCCCTTTCATTATTCCAATTATAAATAATTCTTTGATGAGAGCGTTTGTATCTAAGCTTGTTTATTATTCCGTAAGTCATGAGCGAGAAACCCTAGGATATGAATATACTTAAGCCTCTTCTTGGTAATTGTCTCTCCTAATCATGATATTCTTTAAAATAAGGGCACTTTTTGGGACGCCTGGGTGGCTTAGTCGGTTGAGTGTCTGACTTTGGCTCAGGTCATGATCTCACAGTTTTTGAGTTCGAGTCCCGCCTCAGGCTGTCTGCGGTCAGCGCAGAGCCCGCTTTGAATCTTCTGTCTCCCTCTCTCTGCCCCTCCCTACTCGCATACTTGTTCTCTGTCTCTCAAAAATAAACATAAAATATTATACAAAAAATGATAAGGGCACTTTTGGGGATGAACACTGGGTGTCATATGTAAGAGATACATCACTGGGTTCTACTCCTGAAGCCAAGACTACAGTGTATGTTAAATAACTTGAATTTCAATTTTTTACAAAAGGTAAATTTTAAAAGAAGCATTTGAAACCTTAATTTCCTGGGTTTTTTTTTGAGGGGGGAGAGGGTGCTAATTGTTTAATTACTGGGGTGCCTGACAAAGTCTTTTTCACCAAAGATGATTGGTGATTTGAACCACAGATCATTCTCAGGCTCGCAGAACTGTGGATACCTGTGTGCTAAATTACCACCGTTAAGTAAAGGGTGGCTATCGACTTCGCTTTGTAAGGACCCACTCCATTCCATACAGGATGAGTCTCAGGTTAGGTGTAGGGAAGGACAATCAGCCCTGTGGGGGCTTAAGTTCTGCCTCTAGTTTAACACTGCATGACATCGCGTAAGTTATTACTTACCGTTTGGGTAATAATCACTTCATTTATAAAATCGTGTTAATAATGCCTCCTTCGCGGAGTTAATGACTACATCATAAAAGAGATATTAAAGCCCCTAGCACAGAGCCTAGGGTCTTTCCTAGAAATCAGTTCAATAAATGGTAGATGTTATTTGTTTTCTCTTTTACTTACTGGTGACTGGAGCTCATATCAAATATTTGTATGCTAAAAGAAGCAGCAGATCAATTTTTACAGGAACCAGAATCATCTGTGAAAACCACGTCTTTAAACAGGTGTTGAAGTTGGGCGCCTGGGTGGCTTAGTCAGCTGAGCGTCCGACTTCGTCTCAGGTCATGATCTCACGGTTCATGAGTTTGAGCCCCGTGTCAGACTGTGTGCTGACAGCTCAGAGCCCGGAGCCTGCTGCCGATTCTGTGTCTCCCTCTCTCTCTGCCCCTCCCCTGCTCATGCTCTGTCTCTCTCTGTCTCAAAAATAAGTAAACATTGAAAAAAATGTAGAATTAACCAAGAATCGAAGTCCAGGTGATTTTCATATACAAATACTTGCAAATAATAGGAGAAATTTACGACATTAAATTAAACAGAACATTATGGATATATTGATTATATATATGGATTATATATATGGATTATGGATATATATATCCATGGAAATGCCAATAGTAAATGTATCCGGTAGAGGGAGAGTCTGTAATTTATAATTATTATAAAACCCGTATTTTCCATTTTTCTAAGATGAATATGTGTTACTTGTGTAATTAACATGTTGTAAAGACGGTGTGATGGTTAATTTTATGGGCCGGCTGGCCCGGGCTAAGGGATGTCCAGATAAGTGGTAAGACATTATTTTTGAGGGTATCTGTGAGGGAGTTTCCAGAACAGGTTAGCACTGGAACTGGTGAGTAGGTGGCCCTCCCCAGTGTGGGTGGATATCATCCCATCCACTGAGAGCCCACGAAAAACAGAAGTCAGAGGAAGGGCAAATTCTCTCTCTCTCTCTCTCTCTCTCTCTCTCTCTCTCTGCTGGAGCAGAGACATCCATCTTCTACCCTTGAACCTCAGGGCTCCTGGTTCTCCAACTTGCAGACCGGCCTCCATGACCATGTGAGCCAATTCCTGGACCCAATCTCCACTTTGATCTCTCTGCGTATCCTGTGGGAGATCTCTGACTAATACACAAAGCAAAGGATTTAACTTAAAAAAAAAAACCCTTTATAATAGAATTGTAAAAAGAAGCTCTATTAATTCATTAATGAGTCTTTCCACTCATTTTTGATCTCTAGCTAATGGGCCAACAACTGCTGAATCAGCAGAAAAGACATCCCGGCTCCACTGAAATCTTTTCGTCCTGTTCCCCTACACCGAGCCCCCAGTTCAAGGTTGGGGCAGCAGTCGGCTCCTCCAGGGACTCTGAGAGTCACGTGAAAAGCACCTAAGTCACAAAGCTGACATTCTTACTAAATTACATCCCACACAGGCACAGAGGCCGAAAGAAACCAGCATCAGCCGGCAAGGTTTTCTCTAACAAATCAGTTTGGAGGGACACAGCACGTGTGCACTGACGGCACTTTTACTCTGAGAATTCCTGCGTTTAATGTCTTCATGCGTTCCCTGACACCTTAAGACAAACCCCAAGGGCGCCTGGGTGGCCCAGTCAGTGGGGAGTCTGGCTTCGGCTCAGGTCATGATCCCACGGTCCGTGGGTTCAAGCCCCGCGTTGGGCTCTGTGCTGACAGCTCAGAGCTTGGAGCCTGCTTCTGATTCTGTGTCTCCCTCTCTCTCTGCCCCTCCCCCGCTCATGCTCTGTCTCTCTCTCTCTCTGTCAAAATAAATAAAACATTAAAAAACTTAAAAGAAAAAAAGAAGACGAACCCCAGCATCCTCGCCCAGGCGTGAGGCTTCTTTAGGAAAGGCTGAGCCAGCTCTCCAAAACCCACCTTCTGGCGTTGAAACCGCATTTATTTTTCATTTAGTGTGACACGCACCGCAGGTGGACAGAATGAAACCAAAAGGAAACAGACCTCTGTCGGGAGGGGGATCTGAGCTGCCAGGCATTGGAGAGTCCATTAAAAACAGGCCAAAATGAAAGGGGTAAGCCTTGAAACCACTCACTGTGATTACAAGCCTAGAGGCCAAACCAGGAAGAGGCAGCGGTTCCGCCTTTTTCCACCGCCCCCTCCCTCCCCACCGAATGGCCGCCAGTTAGGGTTAGGGTTAGGGTCAAGTGCGGACATGGGGTCATCTCACTGCAGAGAACTACCAAGCAGAAGGCTCTGGGGGCTTTATGGCCCCTGAGGCTGGAGGAGGGGAAAAGGGAGAGCTGGAGTGTCACTGAGGGGCCCAAGGAAGACCTTGATCAAAGGCCCCCCAGAGAGAGACATAGAAACGGGGACAGCAGGTCTAGGAATACATGAGAGCATGGCCTGTGGAGGCGTCTGGGTCCCCGCTTGTCCCCTAGAGATTAGAATGCTCTGGCTGTGCACCCATTGGGGGGGAGAGAAGGCGGCTTTCCCGAGGGATGCCTGGGGAGTGGGGGTGGGGGAAGACTTTGTCTATGGCCGGGCTTGAAAAATCACATAAAATCTGGCCGAGCACTGGACCCCTCAACCTCATTTACTAGCTGCGCGATTTGGGGCAAGTCAGGCAATTCCAGCGTACCTCAGTTTCCCCGTTTTGCCAATAGTGAATAACCTCCGTTACTTCACGGGTCATCACAAACAGTAAAGAAGTTAATACATTGAAAGTTCTTTCACGGATGTTCCTGGCGAGCACACGACAAACTCTGACCTTCGGCGGTGGCCGTCTCAGTGGTGTACTGATGCCAACTTGCGCACTTTCTTTCTTTTCTCTCTGTGTCGCCATTCTCTTTCTTGTTTTGATGCATGAGTAGAGGCTTGGCGCCTGCTTGCTTCTTTTTGTTTGTTTTGCTTCTCCCTCTGCGGTGTCTCTTCTCACTTCTGACCACCTCCTAGGTTCTGGAACCCTGCTAATCTGTTTACCAGAGTTCACCCACCGTCAGAATAGCAAATATTCACCAAGAGTCTATTATGTGCTGTGATCCCAAATATGCTGATCCTGGTGAGTAGCCACAAACACTTATTGATTTGCTGAAGGACTGTGTAATGATGCCTCCGTGTTCCTGTGTGTTTATCGGAGACAAAACACAAGAGCCAAGTGCGTAAACACCTGACTTTCTTTTCTTTTCCTTTTGCTTCTGAAATACAAATACCTTTTTAAAATATATATGGGAGAGTCGAAGTCTAGCATTAGCCCTCTCTCAAACCGCCTCCCTGGATAGCAGAGCAAGTAAATGCTTTCAACTTACTTGTTTTCGAATGTTACGGTTTTTCCGGCTTCTTTTTTTTCTTTTTAGCTGAGGCCTCTTTTTCCCTCAGGTGACCACTGCCAATGTATTACAGGGAGCTCACTGTAACAGTAACAGGATTTTTCGTTTGTTCACCACCCACCTGCAGAAACTCAGGCAGTGTAGTCTCCATTCTGTCCCTTGACCCCTCAGGGTTTAGTGCATGTCTTCTGTGTGGTCATGAACATGGACTCCTCGGCCTGCTCCGCCACTCCCGGAGGTGGTCCTTTAAGCCGTCATCTTGCTGCCAAGATGGCCTAGAGCTTTCATGTGGACCACTGGGTTCTGCACGTGCGTCGAGTCAGGATAAGCTTTGTAACGTGCAGGGCTCCGTGCAAAATGAAGACGTGGGCCTCTTGCTGAAAATCAAAAACAAACACAGAAACCCAAACTATTAAGAATCTCAAGATGGTGCATGAGGTCCTGGTTCAAGATGGCGACATCGGGAGACTCTGAACTTACCTCTGCCACAGAACACACCAAATTACAGCTATTAATAGAACAATTCCTCGTGAAGAAAAGCGGGAGGCTGACTGAACAGCTACCGAAAAATGGAAGACAGAGACAGACAGAGAGTACACAGCAAGGGACTTGGTAACAACGGGAACCCTTATCCCCAATGCTGCCAAAAGCAGGAGGGAGGGAGAGAACTGAGGGGATGGGAAACAGATCCCTCCGTCCTTGGGCACAGAAAAAAAGCTGAGGTTTAAAAGGGAAACTAGCACATAAAAGAGATAACACAAGAACTCTGCAAAGCGGTGGAGGACGGGTAGGAAAGTTCTGCAGGTCAGAGGGACTGGAGAACGGCACAGTTTATGTTCCCACCTCACCTTAGAGACCTGGACCAGAGCAGGGTCTGGACACCATAATGAGTGGGGCCTGTCATCTCCAGCGAGCTCGGCGTCCGCAACCCACTCCAGCTGCCCCATGGTGCTGGGTTGCAAAAATCAAGCTGGCACACCTAAATATGTAAAGCAAATACTAATGTACAGAAAGGAAGAAATTGATGGTAATGCAATAATAGTAAGGGACTTTACTAACATTCCACTTATGTCAATGAATAGATCACTCAGACAGAAAATCAATAAGGAAACAATATCTTTGAATGATATATTGTACCAGGTGGACATAACAGATATATACAGAACTTTCCATCCAAAACCGATAGAATACACATTCTTTTCAAGTGCGTGTGGAACATTCTCTAGAATAAACCATATATTAGGCCATAAAACAAGTCTCAATAAACTTAAGAAGATTAAAATAATATCATGCATCTTTTCCAACAATAACAGTATGAAAATACAGATAAATCACAAGGAAAAAAACTGGAAAAAAACCCCACAAACACAGGGAGGCTAAATAACATGATACTAAACAACCAATTGGTCAATGATAAATCAGAGAAGAAATAAAAAAATATATGAAGATGGGGCACCTGGGTGGCTCAGTGCGTTAAGTGTCGGACTTCAGCCCAGGTCATGACGTTGTGGTTCGTGGGTTTGAGCCCTGCAGCGGGCTCTGTGCTGACAGTTCAGAGCCTGGAGCTTGCTTTGGATTCTGTGTCTCCCTCTCTCTCTGCCCTTCCCCTACTCATGCTCTGTCTCTCCAACTCTCTCTCTCTCAAAATAAATAAACATAAAAAAACATTAAGACAAATGAAAATGAAAATATGGCAATACAAAACCTCTGGGAGACAGCAAGAGCAGTTCTAAGAAGAAGGATACAGCAACACAGGCTTATCTGAAAGGAAGAAAGAAAGAAAGAACTAGAATAAACAATCTAACCTTATGCTAAAGGAACTAGAAAAAGAACAAACAAAGCCCAAGATGAGTAGAAGAAAGGAAACAATAAAGATCAAAGAAGAAATAAATGACATTAGAGACTAAGAAACACAATAGAAAGAATCAATGAAGACAAGAGGGTTCTTTGAAAAGAAAAAAAAAATGACAACTCTTAGTCAAACTCATCAAGAAAAAAAGAGAAAACACACAAATAAATAAAATCAGAAATGAGAGAGGAGAATAACAACTGATACCACTGAAATACAAAGAATTATAAAAGAATACTATGAAAAATCAAACTGGACAACCTAGCAGAAATGATTAAATTCCTAGAAATGTGCAATCTTGCAAAACTGAACCAAGAAGAAATAGAAAATCTGAATAGAGCAATTTCAAGTAACTAAATTGAACCAGTCCTCAAAGAAATTACCAAAAACAAAATTCCATGACCAGATGGATTCAGACGTGAATTCTACCAGACATTTAGAGAAGAGTTCATAACCTATTCTCCTCAAACCATTCAAAAAAATGGTAGAGGAAGAAAACCTTCCAAATACATTCTATGAGGCCAGCATTACCATGACACCAAAACCAGACAAAGATGCCATAAAAAGGGAAAATTGTAGGTCAATATCCTTGCTAAACATAGATGCAAAATTCCTTAACGAAATATTAGCAAACCACATACAACAATACAGTAAGAAGGTCATTCACCATGATCAGGTGGGATTTATTCCTGGGATGCAAGGATGGTTCAATATTCACAAATCAATCCACATGGTCCATCCCATAAACAAGATGAAGGATAAAAATCATATTATCATCTCCATAGGTGCAGAAAGATCATTTGACAAGATTCAGTATCCATTCATGATAAAAACTCTTAACAAAGTAGGTTTAGAGGGAACATATCTCAACATAAAAAAAGCCATATATGAAAAATCCACAGCTAACCTCATCTTCAATGATGAAAAACTGAGAGCTTTCCACATAAGGTCATGAACAAGACAAGGATGTCCATTCTTGCCCTTCTTCATTCAACATAGTACTGGAAGTCCTAGCCACAGCCATCTGACAACAAAAACAAAAAGAGAGAAGAGGCATCCATGTTGGTAAAGAAGGAGTTAAACTGTCACAATTTGCAGACTGCATGGTACTATAAATAGAAAATCCTTAAGATTCCAAAAAAAAAAAAAAAAAAAAAAAAACCAACCTACTAGAAGTAATAAACAAATTCAGTAAAATGGCAGGATACAAAATTAATACCCAGAAATTGGTGGCATTTCTATGCACTAACAATGAAGAAAGAGAAAACAACAACAACATCATTTACAATCACATCAAAAAGAACAAAATACCTAGGAATAAACTAAACCAAAGAAGTGAAAGACCTGTACTCTGAAAGCTATAAAATACTGAGGAAATATATTGAATATGACACCAACAAATGGAAAGGTATCCCATGCTCATGGATTGTCCAAATGTCCGTATTACCCAAAGCAACCTATAGATTCAATACAATCCCTACCAAAATACCATCAGCATTTTTTTACAAAACTAGAACAAATAATACTCAAATCTGTATGGAACCACAGAAGACCCCAAATAGCCAAAGCAATCCTAAAAAGGAAGCACAGAGCTCAGGTTCAGTGATCCCACATTTTAAGTTGTACTACAAAGCTGTAGCAAATCCAAACAGCAAGATACTGGCACAGAAATAGAAGCACAGATCGATAGAACAGAATAGAGGCCCCAGAAATAAACCCATATTTATATGGTCAATTAATCTATACCAAATGAACCAAGAATACACAGTGTGGAAAATACAGTCTTTTCTTTTTTTTTTTTTTTTTTTTTAATGTTTATTTATTTTTGAGACAGAGAGAGACAGAGCATGAACAGGGGAGGGGCAGAGAGAGAGGGAGACACAGAATCCGAAACAGGCTCCAGGCTCTGAGTTGTCAGCACAGAGCCCGATGCGGGGCTCGAACCCATGGACCGTGAGATCATGACCTGAGCCGAAGTCGGACGCTTAACCTACCAAGCCACCCAGGCGCCCCGAAAATACAGTCTTTTCAATAAGTGGTGCTGGGGAAATTGGACAGCTACATGTAGGACAATGAAACTGGACCATTTTCTTACACCAAACACAAAAATAAACTCACAATGGATTAAAGACAAACATGAAACTGAACCATAAAAATCCTAGATGAGAGAGAACACAGGCAGTAATTTCTCTGACATCAGTCATAGCAACATTTTTCTAGATACATCTCCGGAGGCAAGGGACACAAAACCAAAAATAAACTGTTGGGATTATGTCAAAATCAAAAGCTTTTGCACAGCAAAGGAAACCATTCACAAAGTAAAAAGACCATCTACTGAATGGGAGAAGATATTTGCAGATGATATATCCAATAAGGGGTTAATATCCAAAATATATAAAGAGCTTATACAACTCAACACCAAAAAAAAAAAAAAAAAAAAAAAAAAAAAGAAAAAGAAAAAAAGAAAATCAGATTAAAACATTGGCAGAGGACCTGAGTGGACATTTCCCCAAAGAAGACACACAGATGGTTAACAGGTACATGAAAAGATGTTCAACGTCACTCATCACCAGGAAAATGCAAATCAAAACCACAATGAGATATCATCTCACACCTGTCAGAATGGCTAAAATCAAGAAGATAAGAAACAACAAGCATTGGTGAGGATGTGGAGGAAAAGGAACCCTCTTGCGCTGTTGGTAGGAATGCAAACTAGTGCAGCCACTGTGGAAATAGTGTGGAGGTTCCTCAAAAAGTAAAAATAGAACTACCCTATGATCCACTAATTCCGCTATTGGCTGTTTATCCAAGGGAAATTTAAAGACTATCTATAAAAGATACATGAACCCCCAAGTTTATTGAAGCATTATTTTCAATAGGCAATACATGAAAGCAGCCTAAGTGTCTATCAATACATGAGTGGCTAAGGAAAATGTGACACACACACACACACATACACACACACACACACAGGAATATTACACGGCCATACAAAAGGTTGAGATCTTGCCATGTGCGACAACACAGATGGACCTAGAGGGTATTATGCTAAGTGAAATAAGTCAGAGTCAGAAAAGAAACACCAGGGATTCTACTCATACGTGGAATCTTAAAGTATGAATAAACAAGCAAAAAAGCAGACTCACAACTATAAACACAGAGAACAAACTGATGGTTGCTGGAGGGGGGCGGGGGATTGGGCAAAAGGAACAAAGGAAAGAGAGAGAGGTAGGCCTCCAGTTATGAAAGGAGTAAGTCACAGGAACAAAAAGCAGAGTATAAGGAATGCAGTCAATGATATTGTAATAACAATGGAATGGGACAGCTGGTCGCCGTATTTGTGGTGAACACGGCAAAACGTATAACCTTGTCAGATCACTAAGTTGCACACCTGAAATAATCTAATGCCAGGTGTCAACCATACCCAAAACAAAACAGAAAGAATTTCAAGATGGTGACCACAGAGCAGTCAACCACGTGCTTTGGGAGACCAGTGCCAAAGAAGTAAAGATGGACTGTAAGCCCCTTAGAAGAGGGTCTTGTATTCTAGAATGAAGGACTAGACACTCAATGCCATATTTTGCAGGGAACACTTACAAGTTATTGAGGAAGGTGGTAACGGCGATGTGGGGCTAAGAGGGTAATGGTTTGGAGGAAGGAGAAACCTGAATCAAAGAAGCCAATAAAATGACCTTGCAGGTGACCCAGGAGCACGGTGTCAAGGCGGGTTATGCTAAGTTAACAAGTAGATCCAAATGTGTGATAGCTGAACAGTGGGATTTCTCTCTCTTTCTCTTTCAACTGCCCGGGGCAGACCCAGGCCATTCAGGACTAGAGGGAGGGTAAGAGCTCTGTCACATATGCAAGAACTCCAGGCTAAGGGCAACTGAATAGTTTTGCAATCTGAGGTCGTCAAGAATGCCAGCAGAAGCAGTATTTTGAGAGGTGACCTTTGAACGCTCAGCTCAAATCAAGCTCGGTGACCTGTAGGACCAAATCCCTTCCCAAGCCAGTCTAAAGCTTTCGTTGACTAATTTTGCTCTTAGGTCAAGGCCACGAGAAAACCGGTCAACTTAGGTTATAGACAAAATTTAATTTGGGTGTAATAGGCCTGAAAAAAAAACCCTGAAAGGGGCTTTGTAAGGTGTCTGGTCAACACCTCCATTTAATGGGTGAGAAAATGGAGGGCCAGAGAAATTAAAACCTTGTCCATAGTCACTCCCGGCGCCCAGTGCCTTCCAATGCATTTGTCCTGCTTTGTAAAACATGCACTTGGTAACATGTGATGTTGAAAACAATCTGAACTACTAAATCACAATAGCATATTCATAATTTAAAACAGGAATATTTTTCCTCTTTCAAAATGAAGCTCTAAGGGCACTATTTCAGACGTCGCTGACAGGCCAGGAGGGGAGGTGTTCGATGGGAAACGGTGGAGGGTTCGGGAAGACTTCACCAGTTCCTCAAACTCTCATGTAGCCATTGCTTTCCAGTCTTTATCTTGTTACGGTGCCCATTAAAAATGAGAATATTTGTCAAGCATAATGGTGTAAACAAAAGAGACTTGTCATCATGGAGATGCCTGTCTGGGGCTCACATTGCCCCAGTGCCACCCGGCTCCTCCCTTCAGACACCCCCCTCCACCCGTACGACCAGTTGAAAAGCTCCAAGGCAGACCACCACCCAGTTTACCTGCCCATCAGGCCCCCTGTTTGCTCAGTCCACCGAGATGGGCTAAGGAAGCCCCGCCCGCTGCCGTAATTCCTGGAGGCGTGTGATCTTTTGCTGTTTATCTGGAACTAAATACCGAGTGAGTTGAAGTTGGAAAATCACCCAACCAAAGCCATAACCTGCCTGCTGGACCTCCCTACAGGACTGTTTGCAGAGATCAGGGGTGTTCATCTCGGGGTTGACTCTCTTCCGAGGAATGTATGATTATTTGAAACAAGATTTATGAAGCCTAGAAATTCCAAGCTAACTAGGTCAGCTCCTGGCGGATAGCAGAATTATTTGCCACCACATTTCTCCCAGCCTTATACCTACTTCAATTTTAAATTACTCAAGAGACAGTGAAGGGAATTCGTCACCACCGAGCTGCCTACTCACCCACGTGACCACACAGCAGGGGCAGTTTGACCCGCCTCCCTGGAAAGCAAATGGACAAAAGCCAAAGAAGTAAATGCACACGGAACAGACGCTTGGAAAAATGACAGTGAGTGCTCACGTGGTACTGAGAAATAAGGAGACAGAACTGGGTTGCAGATAAAGAGAAGGGCGGTCATTAATTTAGCTTAGGAGTCAACATTCACTGGGAAGGAATGGACAACCTCAGAGACTCCATCGGTAAGTATGTATGGTATTTATGTTTTCTTTCACTGATGTATTTTTATTTTAGTAGTGTATTAAGAGTTCTCCAGGACAGACTAGGTTCCTGGGTGAAACTCCTGTGTCTTTATATAGCCCTGGTATTCATTCTACCCAAAGTCTTTGGAGGAACAAGATGTCTATTTTTTTTTTTTTTTCCCAGCGAAAAATAGCCAAGGGGCAGTCCTATCCCTGTGTCCTAAGCACTGTTCCCTTCTCCTACTGTTAGCTCACTGAATTGTTCATACGTGTCTCTGCAGTGCTAGACGACGGACTCCTTGTGGGCAGTGAGGACGATGTTTTATTCATCCCTGTGTCCTCAGAAACCTTAACAATACCTGCGCATACACTCAAATATCGGTTGAACGAATTAATGAAAGAATAAGCACTCCAAAGAACTATCTTTAAAACCACACCACCTTTTTGTGATTGCAAAATAATTGTTAGAGAAAGACTTTACATGCTTTATTTAAATCATGGAACCTTTGGAGCTGACAGGATCGTGTCAAATCCCCTTCCTTGAGTGAAATCACATTTGCAAGAAATGGAAGTAATGTTTGGCTCTCTCATTTTCCATAGTTAAAAGCCGTCCAACATAGGGGGGCCTGGGGGGGCTCAGTCGGTTAAGCCTCCAGCTTTCCATCTCGGTCGGCTCAGGTCATGATCTCACAGTTTATGAGTTCGAGCCCTGCATTGGGCTCTGCACTGACTGCACAGAGCCTGCTTGGGATTCTATCTCTTCCTCTCTCTGCCCCCCAGCAATAAATAAATAAACTTAAAAAAAAACCCCGTCAAGCATAAGCATAAAATAAATTAAATTTGTAAAAGCTGAAGCATATATGTGAGGGCATACATACACACAAGCAAGTCATTTTTGTATCCGTCAAAACTTAAAGTCCCATGGTTTCCATCTTGAAGGTTGTTTTTAACCAGATCTAGAAAGAGGGCGCACTTGCAGGGATTTAGGACAACGTACTTGTTAGTGTCACTCAGGTAAGCATAGTGCAGATTTTAAAAGCCTGAATTAGATCCGGAGCCAGGAAGTCAATTCTCCCTATTATTAACTTGTTCTGTGACCTTCTATCGCTGCAGCATAATTCAATCACACCTTGTAGACATTTATGAAAAGCAAATGATGCAAATACTGCACAAAGCACTGAGCTCAGTGGGCCATTCAGCCTTTCAGCGTCATAGCTTTCAGACTGTGCACAGGGTATCACAGCCCCTGTCCAGCTCAGCCCACGAGAACGTCCGGAAATGATACTGAAACATCTCGAAAATGAAATCGCTAATATCTCGATGTAGAGCACCAGCATCGATGTTAAATTAGCTTATTGCAAAATGACGGCTCTGAACCCAGCTGAATAAACCGATTGCTTGGGTGGGAGTTGGGTGGAACTTTCTGGTGTCAGCACAGCTCCTTTGCTCCTGCCGTGATCTGGTTTCCTCTCGGGAATGCTTCTGATTTTTCGCCGTCAGGACAGTGACTCAGGTGGGTTGACAATTCTCCGATTAGAAAGCTCATTTTTCCTACCTCCTAGGTTATTCTGGTTGGATGAATTCTCTCCAGATTCGTAGCACCGCCTGAGCAGAGAATCGGAAAACATCTCGTCTATCCAGTCCAAAATTGCAGTGAATTGGTTGATCGTGAAATCGATTTAATAGATTGTGGCCAACGTTTAGAAACCACAGACTGGCTTGGAAGATATCAGAGCTTTTCCACACAGTAGGGCTAAGTGTTGTTTCGTTTCGGATATGTGTCCTTGTCGCAGAGGGAACTACTCTTCTATCAAACGTTTTCAAAAAACACTGACAGCTCCATTTCTCTGTCTGGCAAAGGAAAACCGTGAAGCCCTGAAAAATAAAGCGTTCAGTCACCTATTTAGAGACATCCAGAATAAAAATGTATTCCAGGGCCCAAACTTCTGGTTTAGGTCTTTTTCCATTCCGAAGGCCTGGTGTGATCCAGCAGGAAGAATAATGAAAGACACAGACTCAAATCTGGCACATAAAAAAAAAATGTGCAACTTTGCGCAAATTTCTTACTCTGGAGGCTTCATCTTTCTCATCTCTGAAATAGGGTTAGTAACGTGTTCCTTTCCTTATTGGATGATTGGGAGAATTATATAATATGGATGAAAACCACTGCAAAAATATTCGTCAAATAAAAAATCTACAAGTCAGATATGTAACATATAACATATAATATATAATGTTAATATAGTATTACAAATATATTAAATATATTAATAAATCATATCTTACAAACATATTATTAATGCATTTGTAAAATAAAAAATCTACAAATCAGATATATATATAATATATAATATATAATATATAACATATAACATATAGCATATAACATCTAAAATATAACATATAATATATAATATATAATACAGATCATTGTTTTCTTCTGTTCTTTCCCCTGGACAGAGTGCTTTCATCCCAAGCTTCTTTTTTTCTACTTCTTAATTTATTTCTTGACTAAGTCTTTAGCTCTCTCATCATCCTCTATCTTTGA
The DNA here is from genome assembly GCF_028749965.1 of Puma concolor. Classification (NCBI taxonomy): domain Eukaryota; kingdom Metazoa; phylum Chordata; class Mammalia; order Carnivora; family Felidae; genus Puma; species Puma concolor. The sequence continues at coordinate 137,184,325 of NC_141673.1, read as the reverse complement.
ACTTCACCCAGCTATGAACAGCTTTGTTTTGCATTTGCTAACAGGTCATAATTTTAAAAGGATTTCTCCTGACAGATTACCTCCCTTGAAAATGCTTAAAAACGCATGGTGTATTTTTGGTCAATCTATTGTTTTGACAATTTCTTATCCTACCCAAGTTGTTTTCAGAGTAATTACTTTTGACCAAATTGCTTTCGACCTATTTCCAATCCGATTAATAATTTTAATTGAATTCTCACATACTGATGGCATCCACACTGAAACCAGTGATTTCCTCAGTTGGCTTCTGTGCTTTTGATCAGGCACCTTCTCTCCTAGTTTCTGTTAACTTCCTCAGATCCCTAGGGGATCGGTCTGGACTAATGCCTTCAGGTCAGCCTCGTGTCGCTCATCTGGCCTCCTGCAAGATGCCAACCACCAGATGTTGTGTTGGCCACTCAAGTCCAGCATGCCAAAGAAGATAGCCTGTTCTATTTCTTTTTTTTCTTTTTTTTTTTTAATGTTTATTTATTTTTCAAGGACAGAGAGACAGAGTGTGAGCAGGGGAGGGGCAGAGAGAGAGGGAGACACAGACTCTGAAGCAGGCTCCAGGCTCTGAGCTCTCAGCACAGAGCCCGACGTGAGGCTCAAACCCACGAACCGTGAGATCATGACCGGAGCCGAAGTCAGACGCTTAACTAACTGAGCCACCCAGGTGCCCCAGCCCATTCCATTTCACTAAAGAAAAAAAAAAAAAAAGATAACAATAGCTTCTTCAGTTGTCACCAGTGCGGCACTGTGGGTTTTCTCTGTGCTCAGCTGTGTCATTGCCACAGCTGTCCCACCACCGGTGCCTTTCCAAATCCGCGCCGTGTTGAGGTTGTGTAAGTGACCGACCGACAGCCTGGGCAGTGCTGTGACTGGCAGCAGTAAACTCCAGGGAAATGTTCACTTTGGATTTGGCCTTCAGATAGTGCGATATCAAGGGGCGTGTCCTAGAGCAACTGTCCAAGATTCTGCTATCACTGGAAATACGACAAGTGGAAAGAGTTTTCTTTACTAGAACAAGGCCAGTGTATTGCATGAAATGCATGTATCCTTTGGGTGGTAGTGGGGAGGGGCCAGCCTGTCCCCCTGGGGCAAGCTTTCGAAGGTGGGTCAGCGCAGCTACCAACGCGGCTGTGCGTTCTAGAGATTGGCTACACAAGTTTGGGGTCTGAGCCAACCAGTCTCAACAATGGAGAAGCCTGTTAACCTGTTAAGACCACAGCGGGCTTCCTCTCCATCCGTCCTCGATAGCGTGCTCTGTCTTGCTCCCAAATAAAATATCGATGAAATACCTTATGGATATGAGTTTAAAGAAATGCCAAATTCTCAGCTGCTCAGAGTGTCCGTGTGTGTAATTCTCCCGCTGATTACCGATGACTACCAGAAAAAATGATTTAAAATGTCACTTTAGACCTGAAACGCTTAACCGGATCTTGTTAAACGCACTTTATCTCAGCTCATCTACACCTGTCCACTTGGGTGAAAAGCATTTATACATGTTCGGTGGAATCAGTCATACACACATGTAGTTTATGACCCAATCTTCTCACCCAAAGTGGAGGTAACTCTCCCTGCCCATATCCCATTTAACACAAGGACTTTTATATTTATCTTAAAGATGGAATGCGTGAGTGGTCATATATCTACATATTTTCCTTGTGTCCCTTCCTTTAATCTAGTTCAGGGTGTCTCCACGAGTTGACGTGTACGAGAATTAGCATATGGGTTATACACAGAAAGCCATGAATTCTGTACTTTATGAACATCTTAAGGAAATTTCCAAGGATAATTTTGACTACACCTGCTTTGCACTTGATGTTCTCACTGAGGTATCCAATCCCCGCTTACACTGAAAATGGACCATACTGGGGTTCACTTGCTCATTTGTTCATTTATGCCACTAATATTTACTAAGTGCTTAATGTGTCAGAAATTCTCCAAGGACTTGGGGCAGTGAACATGTGAGCTATTGCCCTGGTTCCCCTGTTGCTGTAGTCTAGATAAGGGACCCCAGCGTGTACCTAAAACCATGAGACCCAATTTGTCACTGCCAGCTGGCTTTTTTGTCATGGAGCATCCTTCATTGGAGTGTTGAAGGTCATACTGTGGAAGTCACCTGAGGAACCCAGGATGTCTCACAGACAAAAGTTCCAGCTCCGCCCTCTTAAGCCCCACCCACATCCACCCACACATCACGTGCCTGCCCCTCCCGAAAGAAGAGACTTTTCACCGGCTTGTGGAAGAAGCAATTGCTCAGAACTTTTGTGTGCTTGTGATCGAAATGTATTGTTTTTCTGCTTTTCCCTCCCTCCAAACTCTTGCTTTGGGACTTCCAGACTTGAGCTCACATCTGACTGGGCTGAGTGTGGTGTCCCCGTGGTCATGCATGGGACCACTGCTCCTGGCCGCAGCTGCCCCCTGGGGACGTCAGTGTAGCTCACCATCTACTTTGCCTGTTTTCTGTTTCTGCTTTGGGCAGCTTTGTTGAGGAATCAGCAACATGAACACCTATAGGTATTCACGCTATTTAGATAGCTTTTATTTTCCCAACGCGGACTTTGTCTGTATTGGCTTTTATCCTCCGTAACTTTCATTGAGTCAAATTCATTAATAGTGTACTTTCTATTTTTAACTTTTTGTATATTTTAATGGCTTATTGTTTTTTCCTTTCCTTTTCCTTCCCTGCCCTTCCCTTCCCTTCTCTTCCCTTTCCTTTGTGTGTATGTCCTGTTTAAGAACTCCTTCTCTACCCTCTGTTGCAAACATAGTCTCTCCTATTTTCATTTCGTTGACAACGTCGCCTTTATTCCAACTGGAATTTATTCTCGTGAATGACAGGAGCCACTATGATAGATTGGCCTTTAACTTTTGTTCTTCTTAAACAGATGGTCAATTATCTCAGAATTATTTATAGAGTAAGCCATTCTTTCTCCAAATGTCACATTTTCATTGTCCAACTTCCTGTATACACAGGAGTCTGTTTCTGAACTTTCCATCCTGTGCCACTGATTCAATGTTCTGCGGTTACAGCAAAGCTTTAAGACTTTCTCGTGTGTTCTGATATCTGGTGAGGCTATTCTCCCCTCTGCGTTGCACGCTTATTTCAGTTACTCAAGTCCCCCTCACGCCCACCAAATTATGTTGGGATGTTGACTGGGATTGCACGGAATTTATAGATTGTCTTGGGGCAGGTTTGACACACGTTCGCAATATTGAGATTTCCCTTCTGTGAATGATTCAGATATCTTAAAACAGCTATCTCACCTTCAGTCACACAACTCTCCTTATTTCCTTCATAGTGTTTGTTACTATTTTACATTATTGTGTTATTTTTTTTAATTTTATTTATTTATTTTTGAGAGGGGGGAAGGGGGGGCAGGGGAAAGAGAATCTCAAGCAGGTTCCATGCTATCAGCACAGAGCGCCACACGGGTCTCGATCTCACAAACTGTGAGATCATGACCTGAGCTAAAATCAAGAGTCAGACGCTTAACCGGCCAAGCCCCCCCAGGTGCCCCTACATTATTGTGTCACTGATTGATTTCTTGTTTATTGTCTGCGTCTGCATCTAGAATAAATGCAGAAGTTCCTAGGCCTGGAACAGAGCATTCGTTTAATGATTGAATGAAATAATCTGGGATTGCCAAAGCTTGGAGTTTCTCAGTTTGGAAAATCCAACTTCTTTGATTTCTTTATTTGTTATTTTGTTTTCATCCCACTGACCTCCCCGCCATCGCTTCACTAGCCTCAGTAAGCCAAGGGGCCCCGTTAGCAAGTATGCACCATGGACCTGTTTCGCTCGGCCTCTCTACCAGCCTTTCTTAGCCCTCATCCCGCAAGCCTGCCCCAGTGCAGTCCTGCTGTCTTAGCCCCTGCCTTCCTGCAGCATCCTCTCTGCCCATGGGGAATGTTCTTCTGCCCAAGGCCTGAGGTGCTGCTTCCTGGAGAAAAGTTCATTCTATTGACTCTTCTGTTTCTCACGCAAATCATTTTATCTAGACTTACCACTTTGATTTCCCCCTAGACCCCAACACCTCCCAAATCTGTCTCATTGGGCTGAATCTCTCTCTTGATTCCCAGACATATAGATATGACAACTTGCTGGACATTTGCGCGTAGAAATCTGAGAAGAGGGGCACCTGGGTGGCGCAGTCGGTTAAGCGTCCGACTTCAGCCAGGTCACGATCTCGCGGTCCGTGAGTTCGAGCCCCGCTTCGGGCTCTGGGCTGATGGCTCAGAGCCTGGAGCCTGTTTCCGATTCTGTGTCTCCCTCTCTCTCTGCCCCTCCCCCGTTCATGCTCTATCTCTCTCTGTCCCAAAAATAAATAAACATTGAAAAAAAAAATTAAAAAAAAAGAAATCTGAGAAGAATCTTAATAACCTGCGTGTACAAGTCAGACTAAACCCCACTCCCGAGACTGTGTCCTGCATTAGCTCCCCGCCCCCTTCCCATCGGTGTCTCTCCTCATGAGAGCACTTCCCCCGTCCCAGTCTTCAGTGTCAGAGACTGGGAATCGCCCAGAAGCTGCTGCATTCTCCGTCTGTCCATCTCTCATTTGCCAGCCTCTCCCCTGGTTCCCTGGGTTTTTCACATCCGTACCATTTCCTTATCCGTGCTGGTTCTACCAAGAGTTCTTGTCCCTGATGCAGCTTTCCTCAACAGCTTTCTACATGTTCACTGTTCATCTCAAGAGCCCCCTCTAATCTTCCAAATCTCACCACATCACCCTTTTCCTGAAATCCTGGCTGCCTGTGACCTATGGGAGTACCTCTCAAGTGTTCCATGCTGGCCCCACCGTGTGAATGTTCCATCTTAAATCTCTAGCTGAATGTAGTTTTGTTTTTTCTGGGTTTTGTTCGAGCGGATACCGTCTTCATCATGACTTGAAAACTTGCTGGGGATGCCCAGTGATGAGTAACAGTCAAGCTCCCTGGCGTGCTGCAGACATCCGGCCAACTGTCTACTTGTAAATCACTTCGTTCGTATTTTTCTCATTTGTAATGCTGGATCAATTCCAATTAGGAGTTTAATAATGAACTGTGTAATGATTTAAACAAGTTTATAAGATTAATGCTGAACTGATGATTTGAAGTAAGTCTGAATACGTAAATCCCTCCAAATTATGAATCTTTGTTGCTTCCTAAAGAGAATATTGCAGAAGACAATGAGGAAAGCAGCTTTGTGAGCAGTGGATGTCAGAGGGCCTCATAAAGTCGTGGCTGTTCCCTGACCCTGGCTGTTGGTGTTTCCGTAAGTCCCTCCAGCTCAAGCATCAACCCATGACAGCACGGCTTACGTGGTGGACCTACACAGCAATACATAGAAAAGGGTCCTCGAACATTTGCTGAGTTCTTTAGAATTAACTGGCTTCAATCACCTTGCCTCAAAAGCTCGTTATGTGAGGAAATAAACGAACATCTAATCAAAAAGCCAATTGTTTCATTTGGGAACGTATTACTCTGCTATGTTCTTCCCTGGAACCTCACTTACTTTCCTCATTATGGCTTCTTTTGTTTGCGGTTTCTTATGATTTGGTTTTGTAAAACTAGCTAACATTTTTTGAGTCGGCACTCACTGATGACACAGCCGGAGAGCCAGCAGTTATGCTCTCAAGCCCAGAAGATGACGAGCCTTAAATGAGAAATGTACAGGTGGATAATTGATTACAGGACCGATAATGGATTCTTTAAAAATTGAAATGAGAGCAGGCATACATTCACATTGTGGAAGGAGCTTAAAGTTTCTGGAATGATGAGCTGTTTGTGGCCCCAAGGCTTGACAGTATCATGCTCTCTGGAAGAGAACCGGTTTGTCACCAGCCAAGATACATCATCTATATTTCCTACTGTTACTTCTGCCTTGCAGGCCGACCAAACCCAGAGCAAATCAATCACAGGACGGGAGTTAATCCAATAGTCTTCCCTTCAGCTGCTGGAAATCAGGCCTCACATCTGGGAAGACAGCGCTGGTGGTAACAAATGAGATCACAAATTTGACCGTTTTATTCGAAGCCTTCTCATGGTCCCAGGCGAAGAGGGAGGTTAAGTTGAAATTAAATGGATACCTCCCATCCTCCATACTATCCGCAATATCTGATAATACCCTCCACTTTCTGGGTGAGATCAATTGCCTGGGACCCAGAGCCCAGCTTTAATTGGCAATAACTGGTGTGATTCTAGAGAAGACTCCGTGGCAGCAAAATAAATGAGACTAACAGTATTTGACTCGAGGCCCTACTCATCAATTCCCTTCCAGCTATCGACCAGGCTCTAAGAACCCGGCTCAAAAGCAGTATTTGTTTCTGCTAGTGATGGCGGGTGGTGTCGCGGCAGCCATCACACTCTGCATTTGCCAGTGCTCTCTATATAAATATAAATGGAGAAGACGTACAGCTTGGGAGCAACTCCTCAGCCCCAAAGTCACTCCTTCCTTCATCACGCAAGCGGAGAAGCCCACAGGAACGAGAACGTTCCGATACGATGTCGTATTTCTCTTCCATTTCTGCGCATCTGAAAATAAATTGATAAAACGTTTAGTATTTCCAGTTTTCCAGAGAATAAAGAGTATGCATATGATGAACATATAGCTATACAGGTTATATCACTTGGAGCATATTGATGTTGTGCGTATAAACTACCTAAACTTTGCAAATGAAAACCCTTATCAACGGCAAAGGTAATAATAATTATCATTAACTGAAACTTCCTGCGTGTAAAACATTACGTCTGGGTTTTATCATCCTCTAAAAGTGCACACTTTTATGATCTGTTTTATAGATAAAGGAAATTGAAAGTAAGATTAAATCAATGGCTCAAAGTCGCCACGCCGGTCTGTGATAAACTGATAACTGGCCCGGGCCAGTTTGATTCCAAATTGTTTGCTTGACACCAGATTGTAGATAAAGGTTTTTAATAAGATAGTATGTCTATGGTTTCCACTTCTCTTGAGTGAAGCCATGGCCGCCATGAACCCAATCTGTCACTCACGGCAACAGCAGTTAAATATTCTCTATCTCTGCGGCAAGGACCGACCCAACTGGTTATCCAAGAGCCATCCAGGGGTCTAGGAAGCACGGATATTCTGAGCCAGGATGACAAAGCCAAGACCAGCTTTGCCAATTGGAGGCAGCAGAGTTCAGAGGATTGTTATTCAGGCAGCACATTCATGACAAAGTTGGGGCAGCTTCTAAGCGCTGGGCTGGCGAAAATGCTAAGAGAATCCACGGGGAGGAGGTTGATCCTCAGCCCCAGCTTTCACCTGAAACGAGGTTGGAGGCCTGGAACAAGGCCGGGAATGTGAAAGAAAGGGATCAGGGAGGAGAGCAGGAAGCAGTTCAGGTGAGAGTCAAAGGGAGTTCAGGCACTTGGATGAGTTGGCCTCGCCCAGAAGGGACACCAGCCTTGTGGTCTGAGGGCAGGTAGGGCCGTACACGTATCTTCACATACATGGGAAACTTTGTAGGTTCGTAACCCTCTGTACACCCACTTTAATATCTATTTTTCAAGCACAGAAGAGATTAGTGCAAAGGCCTTAGCAAGAAAGTAGCGGTAATCTTCCACCTAAGTTATTATCCAAGAGTATGGGGGTGGTGAACTTATCCAGTCCTGTAGTAATTTATATTATATTATATTATTATATTATATTATATTATATTATATTATATTATATTATAGTACATTACATTATTATAAGGAAAATGACTCATTCCAATTAAAGGCAAACCCTCCATTAGCATTTTCAGGGAAGGGCATACTACCTGGTAAGGGGAGGTTACTAAAGAATATACTGGAAGCCATCTGAACCACCCCTCTTCCTGACTCAGCTTCTGTTCAGTAGAGAGATGGTGCAGAGAATCTGCTCCTAGAAAACAAGAAATCACAAAGGTAGAAAGGGCTCCAGACATCACCTAGCTCCGTCTGTGTGCTTTACAAATGTGGAAAGAAGATGTTTGTGCCATTAATTCACAGTGGTGGCAGGACCGGGTTATCAGAAAGTCTGTGACTCCCTGTCAAGTTCTTTATTACCCAAATAAGGAAACATGAGATTCTAGGGAAGACACAGAGAAAGAAGAACAACAGGGGCGCCTGGGTGGCTTAGTCAGCTGAGTGTCCGACTTCGGCTCAGGTCACGATCTCACAGTTCGTGAGTTCGAGCCCTAAACTGGGCTTTGTGAGTTCAAGCCCTGCATTGGACTGCCGTCAAGGAAGAGCCCAGTCTGCTGCAGATCCTCTGTGCCCCCCACCCTGCCCCTCTCCCACTCACCCTCTCTCTCTCAAAAATAAATAAGAACACCAGTGAGGAAGGTTTTCAGTAATTCTCTAGAAAACATGAAAGAGAAAAGGATTGAATCTGACTCTTACATTCGCAGATACATCAAATTTGGGTACACATCCAAGAGAATTTTGGAATTTGACCCTGGTAGATAGATACGGTCATATTAGTTCAGGCAAAAAAGTTGAGTAAGATAGAGCAACGTAAAACATAACTCTCTCAAAAAAAATTAATGTAAGATGCAGAGGAGAACAACTCTAAATCAAGAAGATGTACAACTTGGGAAAAGCCCACTAGCCTGAGGCCATAGTGTGGGGAGCAGGTAGTTGACTCTAGATACAGAAGAGCAATGGTGGGTATAACTCCTGGCTCACACACAAATCAAATTATCTGGCATCAAACTATCTGCTAGGCGTATTATACTTCACCACCACATACTCAGGCCAGGAAGTACATAAACACGTAAACAGGAGTCAATAATGTCACTTACAAATGCCCTGATGAAGCAGTAAGATTCACTTGTTAAACCTTGATCTTTGAGTACATATCTTTTTATGATTTTGTATGACAAAATGGGAAATAAGGCGTGCTACTGGGCATCAAATTCGAGTGCATCAGTTCTTTCAAAATATTTTAGATAAGGGGCACCTGGGTGGCTCAGTTGGCTGAGTGTCCAGCTCCTGGTCTCAGCTCAGGTCTTGATCTCTGAGTCGTGAGGTCAAGCCCCGTGTTGGGCTCTGCGCTGAGCATGAAGCCTACTTTAAAAAAAAATAAAGAAATCAGTGTTAGATGAAACTGAACAGGCTTATTATTATTTTTAAGAAATACTTAAAACATTTTATGATAAATAACAATAATAACCCACATCAACAGATGCTCTGTGGGGATCTCTGTAAATTTTAAGGCATAAAGGGATCTTGAGACCAAAATGTTTGATAACCTCTGCTTTATGGAGCTGCCCCAGCCTGCAATCCCCAGCATAACCTGTTCCCCTTAACTTGCTTTATTTTTCTCCATTGCTCAGTCCTTCCGTTCATATTTTGATTTGTGGTTCGGTTTAATGATGATCTCCCTCAAGTAGAATCCGAAGTCCTAGGAAAGAGCTCTGTCAATTTCACTCACTCTTCTATCCTTAGGGCCTAAAATATTCTAGCAGGTAGTCAGTGCTCAATAAATATTTGTTAAATGAATGAATTAGGTGAATGATTAATAATATCTGAATGCTCTAAGAGAGGGAGGACTCAGGTGTGAAGCATGGTAGTTGTCCTCAGATTTGTCTTCAGGTATTTTAGGGACCTATTCTCACTGGCACTGAGTCAACTCTAGGTGAACCGGTAATAATGGAGGCAGTTTTTAAGTTACCATAAATAACTAATAATTTTAGGTGTTTGGGAATGGGACAGCTTCCCTTGCCTGACATTAAACATGCCTTTCTCTAAAGTATTAACAAGGCTTGTTGGCTAGCTGCAGGAAAAAGTCTTAAAATGAGGATTTCAAAATTGGCTTGGCTTGGAAGGGTGAAGGGTTCTCAGATATCTTTGAAAGTTATTTTCACCAGTAAGATTAGGAGTCCGAAAATTGACTACATACTTACATTTTTGTACTCAAGTGTATGTCTGTATTTTTACGTGCTACCTTCTATGACTAATTAATTCCTGAAATTTAGAGCATTAACGCTTTATCTCAACAGCTTTATGAATGAAAAATCTCCTGCCAGAAACACCCATTTGTTACACTGTTCAAGGGAAAAGAATGAAGGGGAAGACGCAATTGATGGCATAATGTTAACTCTTAATCCCTAAGTGCAGTTAGTAATAATTTTCTTTATTTTACATGAACTAAGTACTTCATTAGGTCCTTTGCTGACAGTGCAGAAGAAAAGACTTCAGCATAAGCCCCGTAAGATAAATCAACCTCATTGAGCCCCATTGTCACTAACAACTTCTCTGGAGTCAGGTGAAACGTCTTTGTTAATCAAGATGTAACAGAGTTCTTAAAGAATTGTTAAAACTGCCTGAGCATACCCTTGAGACACACACACAAAATCATGGATTATGAATGGACAATAACCAAACAACCCACCCATTCAGAAAAACGTTAAGAGAATCCCAAGAGCATAGAAATAATCTCATCACTTGACTGCATGAATTGTTCTCATTTTAACTCTTTGCATTCCTAGGCAGAACATCTAAAGAAATAGCAGCTTGTTATAGAGATTCTAGCAAAGCATGGGGTAAACTGTCAGACTAGAAATAGCAACTTTATGTACAGAAGTCAACGGTATTCCTATGCACTGGCAAAGAACAACCACTGATTCAAATCTTAAAGACATGACTACTTGAAATAGCATAAAAAACTTAGGAATAAGCCCAAGTCTAACAAAATATAGGTAAGATTTGCGTGCTGAAAACTATGAAATATTGGTGAGAGAAATCAAAGAAAACTTACATAAATATAGGAAGATCTATCATGTTCATGGATGGAAACCCTGAACACTATTACCCCCCAAATAAACCTATAGATTCATACAATCCCAATCAAATTCTTAGGAGCCACCTTTTTGGGGCTATAAATTGATGAGCTGATTCTAAAATTTATAAGGAAGAGGAAAAGACTGAGAATAACCAAAGCAATTTTGAAAAAAGAACAAAATTGGAAGAGTTGGGCCATCTAATCTCAAGATTTATGAAAGAGTGGCAGAAATCCAGGCAGTAGAGTATTCGGGAAAGAAGAGACATATAAATCAATGAATCTGAATAGAGTTTCCAGAAGTACACCTACATATACACAGCCAATTGATTTCTGACAATGGTGACATTAAATGGAGAAAGGATAGACCTTTCAACAAATGATATGGTAACAATTTTGTGCACCCACATGCAATAAGAAATGAAACCAAAATGTACCTTATAGCACATATGAAACGTAACTTGAAATGGATTGCCTAAATGTAAAACCTAAAACAATAAAACTTCTAGAAGAAAACAAAGGAGAAAATCGTCATGACCTTGGCAAAGATATCTTAGGAACCCCCCCAAAAAAAGCCATAAAAAGAACAAGTGATAAATCGGTCTTTATCAAAATAGAAAACTTTTTCTCCTTAATATATACTGTTATAAAAATAAAAACATATAAAACAGTCTGGGAGAAAATCTTTTCAAAAAATATCTGATAAAAGGCTTGTGTTCAGAATATTAGGAATATATTGGAAAATGTTAGAAAATATCTTAAAATGCAAGCATAAAGCGAACAACCCAATAAAAATAGGCAAAACGTTTAAATGGACACGTCACCTTAAAAGACAGATGGCTGACAAATAAGATGCTGAACGGTACAGATTGGTAGGGAAATGCAAATATAAAACACAATGAAATACAACTACATATTTATTAGAATAGCTAAAATTAAAAAACCCAATACCAAGTGCTGACGAGAATGTAGAGAAGCTAAAACTCTTTTACACTGTTGGCTGGAATGCAAATGGTGCAGCCACTTTAGAAAACACTTTGGTAGTTTCTTGTAAAATACCTAGAAATCCCACTTCTAAATATTCACCGAGATAGATGAAACAGTGGCCCGCATAAAGACCTGTGTGTGAAAATTTACAGGTTTATTGATAATAGCCCCAAACAGGAAATGATCCAAGTAGCCATCAACAGACAAATGGATAAACAAATTAGGATCCATCTGCAATAAGAAATGCCATTAACAATAAAAAGGAACAAACTCTAATACATACAGCAACGTGGACAAATCTTAAACGCATCATGCCAACTGAGAGGCCAGATCACAAAAGGCTAAGGGCTGCATGATTCCATTTATATGATTTTCTGAAATGGCAAAAGCAAAGGATCAAAAATCACATCAACAATCAGCAAGAGCGAGGGGATTCTGTTAAATGGTGGTAAGAGGAACATTTCAGAATGTTGGCATTAACCTATATCCTGATTGTGGTGGTGATTACACAAGTCGACATATTTGCCAAACTTATGGAATTGTGCAATCAAAAGGTCAAATTTGGGGTGCCCGAAAGTCTCAGTCACTTGAGCTCAGCATCCAACTCTTGATTTCCACTCAGGTCACGATCTCAGAGTTGTGGGATCAAGCCCCGCATCAGGCTCCACACCTGCTTAAGATTCTCTCTCTCTTTCCCTCTGCCCCTCTCCCCTACTCACATGCTCTCTCTCTCTTTTTCTCAAATAATAAAAAAAAGTTACATTTACTGTATACAAATTATTCCTTAAAAATGTAAATTTATCTAAATATACTTAGATAAGAGTTGAGAAAGAATTCAAATAAGGGCTCTCTCCCAATTCATTCTAGGAACACAGTGACCAAGTGAACAGGAGGTAGGTTGGGGGAAATTGGCCCAGGTCATGAAGCAGGATCTCCTGAAGAAAAGACTGGAAGATGCCCTATCATTGTGCCACCCTTGTCAGTGACGCAGAGACTCAGAACCCCAGAAACATCACAACTGGATTGTTGACACTCTACCATTACGAGGCCAAATAGAGCGCATTCTCCCCATTCTTAACCTTACCATGATGATATATCAGGCGCAAACTAAATCTTCTAGAAAACCAATAGATATGCATCATAGTAAACCAAAGTGCAATATACCATAACTATTTATGAAGGAGAAACCAGAATAAAAGCATCCATCAAAAATAGAGTAACTATAAACTTTTCTGAACTGAATACCTGAGCATGTTGCTTACAAAGGCCAACCTTGCTCGCAAAAATTAACAGAGACGTAAGTATTACGCCCCCCTAGATGGGATCTGGGGAAAGACTTAGAACTAGGGTAAAAAGCAAAGAACACAAAAACTTTTTTTAACAAAGAAACAAAAACACGCCTGGTGATGAAGTTCCCGACTGATGACAGTAAATGTAAGAACTTAGCAAACCAACACACAGAGTTTTCAGGTTAAAGACCATGACCCAAGGATTCCGTGGGCTGACAAAGGGTCTTTTATGAGTGAACTTCGTGGAAAGACTTTCTTAAACATACAAGCATTCAGAAAACATGACGGACATGCTCTCTTCTTGGTAAAACAAGTAATTGAGCGTGAGCTTCGACCAACCAAGAGATTGGGTGAAACTAAGAGCATAAGAACAGGAAAGATGAGTCAGGAAAGAACCAGCTGCCATCAGCTATTTCAGTTAAAGCAGAGGTAACAAATGATAAGTGTATATAGAAACCATCTGGTTTAAAAATCGAAGAGTTTGTTAGCGAACACGAACAACAGTAGAGGTGAACTGAACTTCTTGCTTCAACTAGAATATAATTTGGAAAAGATTCGGATATCAACAAGATGGTAGGATTGTCGGTGCCCGATGTCAATTCCATCACAGAAAGACAAACTACAGACCAGATGGCTCTGTGAAAACTCTAGAACCAGGGATGAGGCTCACACACCCCCGTGGACCACAGAAACTAAGGAAAACAGCATGTAAAGGGCCAGAGGGGCAGGTCGGTCCTAACCACTTGCCCCTCCCCAAGCCAGCACAGCGCCCTTCTGAGAGCCCCCCAGGCCTGGTTCCTCCAGGAGCAAAAGGAGAGCCCACGGTGAACAGCCAGCTCCCCAGCACTGCAGGATGCTTCTGGGGGAGTCCCCTTTAGGTCTGCCTCCCAGGGACCAACTGTCAACGGGGCTAGATGACCAGGGAGCGCTTCTTCCGAATCCTTTTAATCATCTATACATGTGTAATTACGTATATTCGTACACATGCTGCTGCAGAAAAAAAAAGAAACTTAATTTTACTATTTTTAACTGTTTTATTCCTTTTTGAGAGAAAGCGAAAGATAGAGTAAAGCAGGGGAGGGGCAGAGAGAGAGACACACATAGAATCCGAAGCAGCCTCCAGCCTCCGAGCTGTCAGCACAGAGCCCGACGTGGGGCTCAAACTCAGGAACGCGAGATCATGACCTGAGCCAAAGTCGGATGCTCAACCGACTGAGCCACCCAGGCGCCCTGAGAATAAGGCGACTCTTAAGCCTTAGTGTTGTTCTCCACAGAATAAATGGAGTAGGAATAGAATTCTTCATGCAAAAAAATACTTAGCCTGTGCCGTAAAAGAACCTTCCCCAAAGAGAGAAATGGCTAGCCACTGAGTTTGGGATTCTGAAGAGTTCATTGTGATCTAGAAATACACTTAGAGAGAGGCTGTCAACAGTTTTATATTTTGAGGATTACGAAAGAAGTCCCAGAAGCATACAGGCAGGAAAATATTCTAGTGGGGGCTACCCTGAACCCTCTTACTTTATTGCCACACCCCAAACAAGGTCAAGGTCAGAGTCAAGGTCAGCTCTTGTCCAGCCCTTACTCCAGTAGTGTCTACCTTCTAGAACCCAGCACTCTTCTTTCTCAGGACCCTTGGTCCTTCCTGTTTTCTTCCTCCTCCTTCCCTTCCCTCCCCTCTTCACCTTCCTCCTCTCCTCTCCCCTTCTCTTTCTGTCTCTGTCTCTCTGTTTCCTTCTCTCCCTCCCTACCCTCTTCTCATCACAAAACATCTTGCAGCTGGCCCAGCTAAAGGTCAGAGTCTACATCAGAGAAAATAAACAATGAAAGAGAATTCTCTTTTGGGGGCCCCTGGGTGGCTCAGTCAGTGGAGCATCTGACTCTTGATCTCAGCTCAGGTCATGATCTCATGGTTCGAGGGATCAAGACCCACATCGGGCTCTGTGCTGACAGCGTGGAGCCTGTTTGGGATTCTCTCTCTCTCTCTCTCTGCCCCTCCACTAAGCTCAAACATACACACACACACACACACACACACACTCTCTCTCTCTCTCTCTCTCTCTCTCTCTCTGTCTCAAAATAAATAAAAATTAAAAAAACAAGAAAGAATTCTCTTCAGTATCTGGTGAGGCAGGAGGGGCAGAAGAGAGAGTAAAACACTCTAAAGACTAACATATTAATGAATTTGGCCCTATCACACTTCTCAATTCAATTACACAACATTCAAATGCCAATTGCATAAACACAAGCACCCCATTCAGTGATTACTTCCACGGCATTTTGTAATGACGTTATTTTGTTTCACGCCTGCTGAGGATATGGCACAGAGCAAAACGGACAAGACCACTGTCCTCAAAGAGTCACAGCAGATAGACATCATTGCAGTCTAAGTGGGAGACCGAAGTTAACTCTTTATTAAATAAGGGATCTCTGAATGCCTACCAGGGAGACTCCCTTACCTGAAAACCAGTTGGATCTTTACGATAGCTGCACTTGGTCCAGAAAAGGAGGGCTATTTACTAGTTCTGCATAAAATAAGTAGGGGTAGGGACGCCTGGGTGGCTCAGTTGAGGGTCCAAATTTGGCTCAGGTCATGATCTCGTGGTTTGTGAGTTCGAGCCCCATGTCAGGCTCTGTGCTGACAGCTCAGAGCCTGGAGCCTGCTTCAGATTCTGTGTCTCCCTCTCTGTCTGCCCCTCCTCCCCATCAAAAATAAATAAACATTAAAAAATATTTAATTAAAAAATAGATCGTTGAAAAGGGTCAGATTCACTAAGATTGCATGTTCTTGTGTGTGTGTGCGTGTGTGCGTGTGTGTGTTCCCATGCAATGTTATCATGTGAAGAAATTCTTGTAACTACCACCACAATCAAGATACAGAACAGTTTATTTTTTTAAGTTTATTTATTTATTGAGAGAGAGAGAGAGAGAGAGAGAGAGTAGGGGAGGGGCAACGAGAGACAGAGAGAGAGAATCCCAAGCAGGCTCCGTGCTGTCAGTACAGAACCTGACTCGCGGCTGAAACCCACAAACCTGAGCTGAAATCAAGAGTCAGATGCTTCACCAACTGAGCCACCCAGGTGCCTCCGGAACAGTTTCATCACCACAAGGCTCCCCACGCCCCTCCTCTGCCATCTCTAACTCCTGGCAATCACCAATGTGTTCTCCATGTCTATAATCTCGTCATTTTGAGAATATTCTATAACGGAACGATATCATATGCAACCTCTTGAGATTGGCTTTTGGACTCAGCATAATTTCCTTGAGTTTCACCCAAGTTTCTGTGTAGATCAAGAGCGTTTCCAAAATGTAGGTTAAATGCTGGAGTAATGTCACATCCATGCACACTGGTAGACGCTTTGCTGTGACTGGATACGGAAGCGTGGGCAACAGTCAGTGATTCTCAACAGAACAGGATCATTGAAAACTACAGGTAACTGATAGCTTCTGTTTTCTTGAGACAAAAGCATTCTTGCAGAACTAACGAGGAGTCAAATACTTGATTTGAAGGGCATGTTATTCTTTGAAACGTCCAGACCCAAAGAGCTGTTTTTCCCCCCAAGCTTCTTGGGCAGAGCTTTGGAGACTGAACTGAGTACTCATCCAGGCTTTGGGGCCAATTAAAAAAAAAAATAGCTTGGCTCCGAAGCAAGCTCCTGTTCATTAGCCCACTGCCTGATGGAGACAGAGCAGATCGCATAAACCAGCGGCTCTCAGGCGTCATGGCATCACGCGGACACGGCTTCTTGGCCATCTGAGGTCTAGCGCGTGTCAGTCACCTTTTCTCCTAAGAGAGAATCTCTGCTTTGGGGGGATAAGAGAGTGGAACCGCACACTGACTGCTCTTTAACCCACATCAAAGACGCAGTTGAGATCAATGGTATTTGAGAGACCATCTAAGGAACCGGTTTGGATCCTCATTAGATGCGTGTGCCAAGCAGAACATTAAAATGTAAACAGTCTGGTGTCTTTTAATTTAGCCCTCATAGAAATGCTTTCCCTGAACTAAGATTTGTGACCGCACTCCCAGCTTTCATCAGGAGTGAGTGCAAAAAATGCCTCCACAAAGCGTGTTTACTTATTACTGCTAAAGAAAGTGTGCCTTTTCCTTATTTAAGTAATTCATACTCCTTGAAGACGATTCGGAAAATGCAGAGACCCAAAAAGAAGAAAAAGAAAGAGTCCCATTTCCCAGACAGGACGGGCTCATTCCCGTTCAGTCTTTCTTTGTTCCCTGAGGTTATTTTTTAAATGTTATGACGAGATAATAAACATAATTTGCAAAGTATATATATTTTTTAAATTCGTTTTAATGTTTACTTTTGAGAGAGAGACAGAGACAGAGAGACAGAGCACGAGCAGGGGAGGGGCAGAGAGAGAGGGAGACAGAGAATGTGAAGCAGCCTCCAGGCTCAGCACAGAGCACGACGCAGGGCTCGAACCCAAGAACCATGAGGTCATGACCTGAGCCAAAGTTGGACACTTAACCTATTGAGCCACTCAGACACCCACAAAGTGTCTTTTTTTAGAAAAGTAGTTCCGAGAACACTTTTTACGTGATGTATGTCCTTAATATAAAAGTCTCCATACCAAAAAAAAAACAAAAAACAAAAAACAAACCAGTCTTCACAACTTGATCACACAATATGAAATCAGGGGGAAAACGGTCTCTTCCACAAGTCGGTGTGGTTTCTTTGATAGAGCAAACCGGGTGCAGTGTCGCCTTATTTCTCCGGTGTACTTGGGTGGATCTCCCACAGTATGTTTACCTGGGACTCAGTTGCTAAATATATACATGGCTTCTAAGGTTTGTCTAATTTAAATATTATTAGGATAAACAGCTTTGCATGCAAGTATCATTGCATCTATCCATGAGTAATTCCTGAGGAGAAAGTCCCACAAACAGGATCGGTAAGCCAGAAGCATTAAACGACTCTAAGTCTCTGCATAGGGCTCCAGATTCCATGGTTTGTCGTGCTTACCCCATCCCTAAGATCCAAATAAACCCGATGCGGAAGACCCAGTAGGATTAGAAAGGACCATGGTGGGTTTCACAGAAGACCGCCTCGTGAGTGACATCAAACTTGAAAGGCAAGACACCCGATCCGGCACTCTTGTGGAAGAATGCTACGGTCTGAAGGGCCAGCATCAGATGGGCAGACTTCCAGAGAAATCCACAAGAAGAGTTTACAAATCTGGTCCAGGTGGGAAGCAGGGCAAGGACAGGATAGGCTATTGGTTTACAGCTGACACCAAATGCTTACATACCACAGGGCAAAAGCATGTTGAAACTCGTGTCTCTTCTTTCTGTTTTTCCAATTATGACCACCAATCTATACATGAAAATGGGTGAGGAGACTGCAAGAGCGATTTCAGATAAATTTGAGTCTTTAAGCCCTGCCCTTCATTCCCGGGGGGCGGTAGAAAAGCTTGTGGGTAGGCACGAGTCAATACCAACGCCAGTCTTTTGGGCAATAACACGTACAGGAGACACCCTGGGGGTCTCAGAAGGGATCTATTTTGAGTAAATATTCAGTGAACGTGCGGGAGACAGTGTGGAAATGATACTGTAGACTTGTAACCACGTCATTACTCCAGGGAACATGGGCCGATCGTGAAAAAAGGATGATTCCAGAACACTAGTTACCAAAATAAGTCATCGCTAAGATCATGAGAAATGGGTCAGGCTGACGGAGACACCACCTCCGTGTCCATCGGATACAGTTTCCCACCCGAGTTCACACCGTCCACACCCGATGGGGACAACGTACGTTAGAAAAATGTTCCCCTTCTTTCCGGCAGAAGCAGTCCTCCATCAGAGCGCCGGTGGACCTCAGCTCTCACTGACTGCCTTGGGCCAGAAGCCCTCGATAAGGGTCGAGACTGGGTGATGCCGACCTAGGATGGGGTGACATCTGTGAGTAAGGCCTTCGGAATCAGACAGGCCTGGATTAACTCCACATCTATCACTACGAGCTCTGTGGCCTGCCTGAGACATCTCCTGTGCTGTAAAATCAATGTAATAATGTCTTCTTCGCTCTCTTGTTTGAGAAAAAAAGAGTTAGACCCCTAGGGCAAAAGCTCCAATAGAAAAAGGATTTTGTTTCAATGCAAGGAAAAACTTTCTTTAAAAAGAATCGCCTGATACACGCAGAATGGACTGCCCCTCGAGGCGGGTCCCTGTCATGGGTGGGCAGATGGACTGGGGACAACTCTTGTCTGCACATTGTAGCGGGACATCCTTCCGGTTACATGCGCTGACCTAACTCTTAAGAGCCTAAGAAAACATGACACACACTTTTAAAAGCTGTCTGAAGATGTGCTGGTATGAACAATGGACTGATTCTGATTTTTACAGGAGAAACCCCAGGAAAAAGTAGAAAGTGAAAAACAAGCAAACAGCGGACTGGGAAACCTTCCATAAGCCTGCCCTAGGTCACATTTTGCTATCCACACAATGGAATTCTTTAATGGCTGCAATGATCCAAGATACTTTATAATCACGAGCGGGAAGGGGAAGAGATTCAGACATTCACTACATATGTAGCTTGTCTTACATAAAATGATCTTGTAAGTGGCACGTTTTATTATTGTTCTCAGCAGAGAATTCAGTAAACTTGGAGTTCGGATCATGTATTTTACCAACATATAAAATTAAAGGCCTCGATTAGTCATGTTTCCACCATAATTCTCTAAGTTTCTATAGTGTAGGCTTCAGATTAAGAGTAGACATGATGTGGGCTACCTGGGTGGCTCAGCTGGGCAAGTGTCTGATTCTTGGTTTCGGCTCAGGTCACGATCTTGCGTTTCATGAGTTCGAGCCCCACGTTGGGCTCTGTGCTGACAATGCGGAGCCTGCTTGGGATTCTCTCTTTCCCTCTCTCTCTGTCCCTCCCCTGCTCGCTCTCTCTGTCTCTCTTGAAATAAATAAATTAAAAAAAAAAAAGAGTAGCCCTGATGTTTTGCTGAAGACATCCAAGAAATCCTGGACTAGCACTGGGAATTTCCATGTATACATAAAGTGAAAGACTAGTCATTGAAAAATAAAATCCCTCAATAAGAATATCTGTTTGTTTGAAGTTTTCATACGGTCTCAAAACATTTCAAATAACATGCTTGCTTTGAATAACAAATATTTTTAAGGGGACAGAGAATTGAAAATCTAAATCTAGAAACAGCTTGTTACTGGAGAAATATTCTGGGCAGAAATTACTTGTAAAAAGCGGCTGCGTGTGGAAAAGTGGGTAAATAATTTATGGAGTGGATTTGCATTCCCTGACCTAGCTATGGTATAATTTTGCACATCAGTTTTTCTCCAAGTCTATAAAACTAATAATGAGTAAGCTATAGTCTTAAAATCTAAAAAATTCTTTAACATGCTTTATCTTATTTGTCCTTTGCAGCAGAGAGTTCGGGAACATAGGTACCTCTGACAGAACTGAAGCATGTGCACAGTCACAAACTCATGAAGGCGTGAACTTGGCCAAGGTCTACAGGATCCCATTTTTCTTATGTTCACAAATGAAATCGGGTTAGATTCAACATTCAATATGAACATCCTCTGTCTTTTAATAAGTTTTTTTTTTTTTTTAATTTTAGAACACTTCTAGATTTACCAAAAAAAGTTGCCAAGATAGTACGGAGAGTTCCCTACACCTTCACCCAATTTCCTCTGTGGTTAACATCTTAAATCACTATGGCCCATTTGTAACAACACAGAAAGCAACATTAGTTCATTGGTATTCATTAGTTCCTGTATTTTATTTGGATTTTGCCAGTCTCTCCTCAGTGCCATTCCTCTGCCAGAATCCCATCCAGAACACCCCACTGCATTTAGGTCCCACGTGTCCTTTGTCCCCTCTGGTCAGTAATAAGTTCTCAGACTTTCCATGTTTCCAGTGACCTTGACAATTTTAAGCAGTACTGGCCAAGTATTTTGTAGAATATCCCTCAGTTCAGATTTTTCTTCTATTTTCCCATTGATTAGACTGGGGTGATGGGTTGGAGGAGGAAGACAATGAGGGGAAGTACCATCACATCACATCACATCACATCACATCACATCATCACATCACATCACATCACATCACATCACATCATCACATCACATCACATCACATCACATCACATCACATCACATCACATCAAGGATGTGTGCTATTATAATGACTTATCATTGATGATGTTGACCTTGGTCACCTGCCCATGGTGACGTTTGCCAATTCCCTCCACCGTAAAATCAGATTTCCCTGTCCAGACCCTGCTTTTGGGGAGCTAGTCAACTAGAGTAACCCACGCTCAAGTTGGAGAGGAGGGATTCGAGTTCACCTCCTATAGGGAGGAATATCTACCTAATTATTTGGAACCCTATGAGGAAGATTTATCTCTTCCCTCCCTTTTTAATAATATATTTGTATCAACATGGACTCATGGATTTTTTTGGCGATTCTAAAATGTGTGCCCCGATATCTTGTTGTTTTACAATAAAAAGAAATTACTTGCCCACAATCGCATAGTAAGCCTATAAATGTACTGTGTTGTAATATACACACCAAACGATGGCCAATTCCAGGCCTGCTCCTAGCCCCATCGAGATCCCATGAGAGAATGAATAACTTGAAGGAGAGACCTCTTTTTTTTTTATTTTTAGGTCCTTGTGCAAGTGTGAGTACAACATTCACCGGAGACCACTTAGCCCTGGAGATTTACCGCGACGACTACTGAGACCCAGGCCCAGGGTTTCATGCCAGTCCGTGAAAGTGTTTATGATTCATTCCAGACTTTCTCCCTACATCTTCTCCGTGGACCAACAGATAGGGGCTATTGGTCACTGGTTTAAATGAGTAAGAAAACAAAGATAGTTTAACCCAATGCAGTTTACCCATAGATGCTCTGTTGGGGACAGGAAGGGAAAGAGAGGAGGAGGCTGAAAATATGTGCCACATTGGAAATGGCACGGAAGGACTAGAATGGTCAACTTTACATACGCTTTGTATATTAAGGTCACTGTATGATAAAGCATTGTCATGATCTCACAAAAGTTGGTTCCTGTGATGGTCTGTCAATCAGCTTGGGCTGCCGTGGGACACTAATCCCACCATGGGGGCCCCACCCATACAGCCTCATCTAAACCTAATCAATTCCCCAAACTCCACCTCCAACACCATCACACTGGGGGTTACGTCTTCAGCATATGAACTGGGGTGGGGGGAACACAAACACTCACCCCATCACAGATGAGTAGTTTGGTACAGCAGGTAATATAGCTTTCCAGATTAAACAATGTCAAGAGGGGACTGGGGGTTGGTGGCAGGACTCTAAACCAGAGCTTTTCAAACTCTAGGTTCCCTGCGCTCTATTTTGTTACAGATTTCTGATTCAGTAAGTCCTGGAAGGGAGCTGCCCGTGTGCCTTTCTAGCAAGTTCCCAGGCGATTTTGATGCCGCCGGTCCGTGGACCATACTTTGAGAAGCGCTGCTGTAATCGCTGAGCAAGTCAGAAGCACAGGTGATAAATTAACCCCATTTTCCTGATCTGTGTCACCAGAACAATCTTCACTTGAAAACCAACCATAGTCATCATCAGCTCTCCTTCTGACAATCAGACTGAAAGTTTGTGACTTAGTTACCACCAAACCGAGGTGGATGTGATTTGGAAGTGATTTCATTTGGGGGGCGGGGACACCAAGGGGACTTTTCTAACCTCCCCCTTCCAAAGTTAGGTCTTTTCCACTTAAAGATATTTGCCATGTACAGGTAATTGAGAAAGCAAAGAAGATATCGTGGCTTGGGATGTCAGCACACCTTGACAAGACCTACCTAAGTTACTATGTGTCTGCACCACACTGGAAAGTCACCCGTGCAGACCGTAGCCTCCTACACATAACCTCAGAAGTCAGACGAGGTGGTTGGAAAGGTATTTCTCACCAGAACATTCTGTGCCCCATTCATTGATTTATCCAGCAGATGTTTTCGGAAAGTCTGATTTGAGCCAGGCTCTGTGCTGGTCACTGAGAATGAAGCTGTGAATGAGACCCACTTAGAGCGTTTTAATCAGAGGACACACAACACGGTGTGTGTTGAGTCAGGAAGGTCGGGCTTTATTTCTACCACGAGAGCTGAATAAGTGGTGTCCTTCCAATTCTCTTTTCACCTTTAACAAACCAACAACCTTCCAACCTACTGGTCTACCCATTTCAACCACTGCAAACACGAGGCAAGACCACCAGTAAGGGTAGAAAGTAATATAATACACTTTGCTCTCTCCCCCAAATACAATAACTAGAGTGATTAATGTATTTCCTATTCTAACAGAACCAACCTTTCTGCTGCCATTTTCCTATCTGAAATGTTTTTGTCATGGGGCACCTAGGTGGCTCAGTCGGTTAAGTAACTGACCCTTGATTTCAGCTCAGGTCATGATCTCATGGTTCATGACTTTGAGCCCCACATTGGGCTCTGCGCTGAGAGCGCAGAACCTGCTCGGGATTCCCTCTCTCTCCCTCTCTTGCTGCCCCCCCCCCAACCCCCGCTCACACTCTCTCAAAATAAATAAATAACCATTAAAAAACTTTTTAAATGTTTCTGTTTTTGCGGAGGAAGTCCGCCATCATTGGAAAAGTGAGCCACAACGGCCTAGAGACATGTATTAACACTATAGCCGCACATCCAGAAACGTCCTACCAAACTGTATTAAGAACAGTGAACGTTTTTCACAACCCGGTTGATGGTGACGTTTGCCTTATGAGCCCAATCATCATCATTTATGAAGTTTCCAGAACAACTGAGAACACGTGGCTTAACCTAGCAAGTTACTTAGACCAAAGGTGAATATTCTGCCAATATTACTTTTGTTACTTATAGTATTTAACAATTATAGTGGTTTGTATATTTCCTAATGCACTCTTCCTACACTTCTTGCGGAGGTCCTACACGAAGTCTCTTCTCCTCGGTAGAAACAGCATCGCCAGCTTCTAAATCTAACAGATTGAAGTCCAAGTTTAACGTTTATTGATGTAGAATTCAGGGAGGATCTAGGCACTTACTCTTTCATCTAAAGGAAGCCTAAGGTTTCTTCTCTGAGGATGAAATCAAACGGTGCGCATGAAAGCACTTTGTCAATAACAAAAAATGATGTCAACACTGCGTACTGTAAGTACCTCTCATTGAAAATAAACTATTCAATAAATAGCAACTATCACTGGTTGAAATATATCTCTTTTCTGATGTGCCCCACCACTGGTCTATTTGGCAGTGGGTATTGTTTTGTAACGTGCATCTGTTAAGGATATACACGAAAATAACGTTACGTTACATCACACTACATGCGCCCTCAACCTCCGGAAATGAAGTACTACAGAGTCAAGGAGACTCGGTGGAACGTGTTCATTGTTGTTATCGTTTGCTTTGGTTCTGTGTGTGTGTGTGTTTACTTCTTTAGAATTCTTCAGTATCACAAAAACAGTAAAAGTGGCTGCAATAAGTAAAACAAAACAGAGGTTTACATATGTTTTTAGAATGGATGGTTCACTCCTCTCCCTCCAATTCTTTCTCCAGAGCAACGTTAACAGTCCCCTGATGTCCTTCCAGATGCCTTTCCTTCCATGCATTCTTCGGTGCTCGTGTGAACACCGAGTTCACATGTTCTAGGCCATGTAGAACATGTGAACTTGGCCACCTCCTCCCTTTCTGCCTCCTCACCCTCCCATCTTCCTTCCCTCCCTCCCCCCTTCTCCCTTCCCCGCCCCCTTCTCCCATTCTTGTGTTTCTTTCCGTCTTTCTTTTTCTTCATTAGCAACAAAAATGGGACATGCCATGTACCACTTAGTGTGAAACTTCCTGAGTTTTTACTTAAAGATAGAATATACATCCTTTTCAGTCAATGCAGTCCTTTCACACAGGTACACTGCATCCTAAAGTATAAGCCCACTGTCATTTGCTCAGCCTGTAATCTGTTAATAAGCATGTGTGTTTGCTATTCTCTCCGTTCATTTCTTTTTTTATCTTTCTTCTTTTTTTCTTCTTTTATTGAAAGGGGGTTATCCCACCAATTTGGTTGCAGTAAATTCCTTTGTACATATAGCTCTATCAGCTAGGTCTCCAAACTGAGATTTTAATGATTATTCTGAAAACAGGAGAATACCTTTAGAATTTTGGTAGGAGAGGACACAGTCAGCACCTTCCCATTAGACTATCTCTCATTGCAGAAATATGGCGCACTCTGTGTTAATATGCATATGGTGGCTATTATTTGAGCAGTGGGATATCTACCCTGTGACATAATGAGATCCTTCAAGGATTTTACTATGTTATTATCATTATTACTTGCCTCTTGAAACCTAACCTTATCATATTTTTATATTAGGTGCAAATGTGAGGCGGGCAGTGATAAAATCAATTTAGTAATAACTGTGATTATTAATGGTAACCATTATTCATTGTTCATTATAATCACTCATGATTTTATTATTCAGATAAATCTAATATCATGCAGATTTTAGTGCCGTGCCTATTTTCTGGAGATTAAATATGGGTCTCTTAAATTCCAGGTGGCTAGGTGCCCTGCTTTCTGAAGTATCACTGAACTCTAAGAGACGGTCTGGGCTATTCCATTATGGGGACTTGTCCCACACAAGCCTAGAAATGGATGTTGCATACCTATGGACGTCTGGAAAACTGAGTCTTACTTACAAAATCGTCCAAAGTTAGTATTTGTTGCCCTTTCTCTGTATAACAATCTGAGAATTTGGAAATCTCTATAGTGAATTGGGGCTTGTAAATCAAATGCTACGCTGGAAAGCACCAGTTATGGGAAAGTAAACCCTGAGTATTTTTGTAAAGGGAACTTTGAAACATGGATGCATGTCATGAACAACATGACATGTTTTAAGAATGTGGAGCCTGGGGCGCCTGGGTGGCGCAGTCGGTTAAGCGTCCGACTTCAGCCAGGTCACGATCTCGCGGTCCGTGAGTTCGAGCCCCGCGTCAGGCTCTGGGCTGATGGCTCGGAGCCTGGAGCCTGTTTCCGATTCTGTGTCTCCCTCTCTCTCTGCCCCTCCCCCGTTCATGCTCTGTCTCTCTCTGTCCCAAAAATAAATAAATAAATAAATAAATAAATAAATAAATAAATAAATAAAATGTGGAGCCTGTTTAAAATCACACCTCTTAGAGGATTACAAACCCAGTTGGAAATGTTAAATCTAGGTAAGCTAGAAGCCACATCCCTGGTAAGAAGAGAACATGTATCTTTCCTGCACGCAGACTCTTATCTCTCCCTATTTGCCAGGTGAGTAGAGGCACAACCTTACCGTTGGCTTTCCCTGTAGCCCCTAGACGAGGCTTTCTGGACTCCTGATTTCCTTTTGCTGTGTGCCCAGGTCAGATGAACTGCGAACTGGACTGTCCTAACTGAGCTCCCGGCAGGATGAAACAGGAAAGGTCTCACGCACGCCAACGTGCTCTGCAGAAATGGAGGCTGGGCCCCTCCCTTTGGGCCAGACAGTCTTGCGCTGATCCCTATCAGAATTACAAATGGCTCAGTTAGCACAGTTGAGTGGGTTTCACGATGGGGTGAAACCCTGGGGTTCAACCAGTGCACAGATAAAATTTGTATTTTCCTGGGATTGTGTTACTTGCCCCAGGCCCCACGTGATGGGATTTGGTCATCGTCGTACTGTCAAAATGGCGCTTCCTTCTGTTGTCATCATCACTAGTGCATCCGTGTAATTTGTCATAGCAGCTATCAAACAGTGCATCAGAGAAAGCGGAGAAACCAACAAAAGCATCTTCACACTCTTTGTAGCCACGTGGCTATCACCCGTTATTAAATCAATTATTGAAGCTCAGTTCAGAGTAGGTTTCTCTGGGTGGATTAGCTCTGTTATTGTCTGGCGACTGTCGTCTGGGGCTTCTCTAACTCTTTGCTAGTTAAACCTTTTTAGCTCCTGTAAGAGAGAATATATATACTGAAGAGATAAAAATAAAGCAAACTAGAATAAAATAGGCAAAAATAAAATCAGAGGGAAGTCTGATACCTGACACAGAGGGAATGTTTGATGATCCATCTTAAAATAAATAGCATAAATATGCAATACCCATTGGCTTAACCAGCACAAATAAAGTATGAAGGCCACGTTAAAAATAGTGCTGATTTATTCTTTCTATATACCAGGCAACATTCGTCCACGGGTAAATTATGGGTACCTTTTGAAAAAGCTCTCCACTCTTAATGTCGTTTAGTCCATTCAATAACACTCATTCAACACAAATTTCTTTAAAGGAGAACCTACCACAGAGGCAATATTGCATAGTATCTTGGAAAAAAGGGGTTGTGAAATCAAATTGAGTCAAAACTACTTTCTTTTCTTTCCACTTGGTAGACAAGGGACAGAAACCCCTCTGTCCATCAGTTTTCTCCTCTGTGACCTAGGGATGGTAAATGCATGTCTCTTTAGGGTGGAGGTAAAGATTCAATACGTTAATACAGGTAGAGTGCCCAGAACAGTGCCTCGCACAGGAAGGAAGTTCAATATATGTTAACCAAAATTATTACAGGCTAGAAACAGGACAAGGTGCTGGCGGGGATCAAGACAGCCTGGATTAGGCTTAAGATGGAACCTGCTTGTGATTCTCTCTTTCTCTCTCTTTCTCTCCCTCTATCTCTATCTCTCTCCCACTCACACATGCACACACACACACACACACACACACACACACTCAAAATAAATAAATAAACTCAAAAAAAGAGAGAGAGCCTGAATTAGTAGTAAAAATATGATCAACACATAAACAATAATGAGGCAGAATGTGCTGGGTCAGAAAAGAGGAACAAAATTCTGTGCCAGGGATATTGTCTAAAGAATGCTGCCATGATCATCTTGCTTTGCCACATAGGAGTTGAGTTTAAAATGTTTATCAGGTGTGGTTTTGAGTAAGTGCATGGGAGATGTGTGTGCCTCTCAGCATGCTGGTTGGGAGATTATTTCAGATTTGTGCTTTCTTGAGATAAAAGAGTTGAAGTAATTGAGAATTGAGCATTATGAGTACATTAAACGGAATCATCCCACATTTCCAGTGACATAAACTTGTCACTAGACAAGATGGATCCTTGAGCAATGGATCTCTTGCTTTTGATAACAGAGAAAGGGTAAGAGGCAATAAAATGGCTGAACCACTGGTCTTTCTCTGTCCTTCTGCCTGAGACCCACTGTACTTGCCCCCCTCAGCAGGACACTTGGCTCGGACAGCCTGGAGCTGGGTAAGCCATTGCCCCTCGTCTGTCGGCACTCATATCCATTTTGGAAATCACATCCACAGAAGAGATATGGCACCAAGGGACGCAAGTTGGAGAAGAGAGGATGGAGGTTCCTGCTTCCTTCTCTGGCCACGGCTCCAAGTTTACGAGCTTCTGCGCTGCCTTCTTGCTCCATTTGCTTTATTCTTCAAATTCTGAAAGTAGGAAAGAGGAGCAAAGTGCATCATTCCAAGAGGACTCTGAGATGCCAAGGCCACACTGATGTACTGTTCATAGGAATCCAGGAGTCTCTATGATCCTGGTTGGCAGGTAAAATTCACTGGGTGTGAAACGGGTGTAGGGAAAGATGGCACGCTGCCCGATGGACTGATTGCCTCTTTTTTAAAACTATTTTTTTAAGTAAGGGGCTTGGGCTCATGACCCCAAGGTCCAGAGTCTCATGCTCCACTGACAGCCTGCCAGGGGCCCTCTGATTGCCTCTTCTGAGTTATAGACCACTTGTCAAGAATTAACCTGTACCTCCTCCAATATCGATACAATTGTGCATCCTTTGATCGAAGAACTTGATTTCTGATTTCTCTGGCTTTATCACTGCTGTAGCTTCCAATATGCCAAAGGCCTACCTCAAATATGGTAGACTAAGTTTAGTTGGGGAAAATCAGGAACGACTTTGGAAAGAGGCACACGTGGTCCAGTTCTTGAAAATGAAAGCAGGATCTCCCCAAGAAGATATGGGAGATATCCCCATGGTAAGTGGATAGAAGAGGAAGGGAAAGGCCAGGAGAGGAGAACAAGCCACTGGGACCAGGAGAATGGTGTGCTCTTACCGGACAGTCCGGGTGTCACAGTGGCCAAAGGTCACCCGGTGGGAAGAGGGAGTTACTGATTAAGAAAGGTTCTACACAAAAAGAAAAAGTCCTCTACAATCTATGTGTACACGCACACACACGCATGCACACACGCATGCACACACACACACACACACACACACACACACGACCTAATAAATAACACAGTTCATTTCTTCACTGGGAAGCAGCAACACCTTCCATCGGGAGTAATGGAGGGAATACCCCTGGCCTCTTTCTTTCCTCAGGCTGACCACCCCCCATCTCCATCCCACAGGACCCATGTGCTCGGGGCTCATGCAAATTTAAATGGTCATTTCCTGTGTCTGGGCTGATAATGGCCATAGATAGTCTTCACTTTTCTCTGATCGCTGACATTCTGTTGTTTTCAGTTCAGAGTCGTCTTTAACTGTGATTTCATCACAAAAACGAATTTGGGAACACAATTACCTCCCCACTCCCTCCTCCAGATCTTTCCATGGGGTCCCATTTCATTGGGCTTGCAGATGACAGACTGTGGCACTACTTGGCCTCCGTACCCTCGTAAGCATGTTCGATAATCTTCCACCCTCTCTCCATATATATATTGGCTATATTTCTCCAGGGAACTCTAACACACAACTCAAATGTCCCTTCTTTTACAAAGTAGAAAATTGCTCTCATCCCACTGAGCTCGACTGCTGTCTTCACAGGGCTTATCCAAACCTGACCTTTTTTAACTGTTGATTTTTTTCTCTCTCTCAGAGAATATATCCTAAGACAAAGAAGTATAGATTGGTGTCAGAGTTTCTAATCTGAGCATATGTTCACAGGCCCTCAGGTTAGCTGGACTTACATTTTTTTTTTAAAGTTTATTTTTGAAAGACAGAGAGAGGAAGAGTGAGTGGCAGAGAGAGAGGGAAACAGAGGCTCCGAAGCAGGCTCCATGATGAAAGCTCAGAGCCCGATGCAGGGCTCAAACTCATGAACTACAAGATCATGACCTGAGCCGAAGTGGGACACTCCACCAACTGAGCCACCCAGGTGCCCTGGACTTACATTTTGTGCCCACTACGAACTAGTATTTCTTAGAGATTGATTTTCAGAGTACTGATTTCCGTGACCTAAATATGTTTGGGAAATCCCCCATAGAATAAACACTTCCTGAGGACAGACTACCTTTCCATGGCAACACGCCTACCATCAAAAATTTTGTCTTGGTCCACAGTAGGTGCTCAGTCTACCTGCACTGAATGAGTGAATCTCCTTTGTAAGGAGTAAACCTTCACCTTTGCAAGCTTTCCTATTAAAGGTCTTAAAAACTCAACAAAAGAAACTTGCTTCACTTTGTCTAATTCGATCTCCACCCTGGTGCTTCTATGGAACCTGCTTTGGGAAGCCCTTCTACAAGATATCTTCTTTGATCATTCAAAAGCTCTGGGAGAGGAGGAGGGGATTTCAGCACTATTGACAGTGGGCTTTGCTTCCTGTTTTAAAGATGTTGAAAAGCATAGAACGGTGTATGAGGAGGCACTTGGGGATTTTTCCTGGACAGCAAACAACTCTTACAAAACAACGATTTGATGAGCTCAGTGCAAATGAATCGGAAACATATGGATTCCATTTCCCTTGAAACACACATGGCTTTAACAATTAAACACCATAGCGATTAGTAGGGGAAAGAATACACAACAGGGATTTGACGGAGTCCAAACATTTGAAAACACGTCTGAGGTCCTCCCTGAGCCCCAGATGGGGTCATCCCCACAGAACACATGGAGTCCTAGCTGCTGTGGCTACAGCACACAACATCCTTTTCCAATTGCAACCTGCCAGGGACATTAGCAGTGACTCTCCCTGCCGCTCTGTGGGGGACAGATGGCTTTTGTTTTCTTAAAGATAACGGTTGGGGTAGAATTATGATTTTTTTTTGGTTATACTTTCCTGTTTGTTAGACTGAGAAGATACATGAAAAGACAAAGTATATGAGTGTGTGTGTGTGTGTGTGTGTGTTCTATGGCAATGCTCTCCAAGGAACTCACATCTCTCCAAAGACATTACCTCATTCATTTTTATTGTTTGTGCCCAAGAGGAATATGGGATTATTTCAGTTCCGCCTACAGAGAAGGAACCTGAAGAAGGGTGTGGCCAAGATCACACAGTTGGCCGAGGACCGGCCAGATAAGAGAAACACTCTCCAGCCTGTGCCCCACAGATTTCTCTCTCCAGCTCCACCTGCCTCCAGATTAACATTACTATATGTTAACTTAAAATTGGGTTTCCTAAGGGGAATTCTGGCTTTTTCCAAAAAAGCTCTCACACTGGCGAGGAGGGTTCAATTAATTTTTCCCTCACGAGTAAAATCACTACATCAACTATCTCAGCAGCCCCCAGGGCCAGAAACAAGACACTGAATTATATGTCCCTGAAGCTGAGCCTTCCACCAGACAGCTCAGAGCCGAAATGAAAACCCGAAAGGCCGTATTATTGTGAGCCACTGTCTTACCTGACCGGGCGTGGTGGTTTCCTAATCAGCTCAGGCCCTGGGGTGGCGGGGAGAAGGGGGTTAGACTTGCCTCTTCCCACTTCATTTCAAAGTTGTGGCAAATGTGTTCTTTTTGCACCAAGAAGGATTCATCTATAGGATCTAATATTTTGAGGTTTTCCTCTATCTAATCGTCTTTCTCAAATATTTGTTTTTCCTTCGTGGTCCTTCAGGAAAATATTTTAAAGCTTGAGAAAAATTCACAGGTGAGCCACACCAGGAGTTTTCAGTCCTGGCTGAGCATCTCACGGGACAAAGTTGAATGAAAACACACGGTGCACACACACACACGTGCAACACGCGCACACACACAAGGTGCTGAGATGCCTGCTTTGAGAAGGGTCCCAGACCCGGGCAGCTCCTAAAAGGTCCCAGGTGATCCCGACGGGCAGCAGAGAGCATGCACTGGCCTCCAGCTGCCCCAAGCCTGTCACCCAGAGGTTGAGGCATTGCATTTTGCGTCCTATGGATTCCTTCATTCCAAAAACGTATTTGTTGGGGCACCTGTTTTAGAACATACCTCGGATTTGTTTCAGTCAGGTATGTTAGGACATACAGCTCTGGCAATGACTCTCAGAAAGGAAGAAGTTTATGGTCACAGATCCCTAAAGAGAGGGAAGGCACAGCACATGGCTCGGGGCCACCCGGGGAAGCACCGGGGCCAGCCAGGAGGCGGCGGGAGTGAGGGGGGCCGTGGGCAAAAGGTTCCATTTCAGTGGAGGGAATGGGCAAGTCTAAATTCTCAAGCTGAGCAGGTTTCGGGCAGCTCATTTGAACAATCCCGACAGGCTCTGGGGTGTGGGTCAGGAGTGCCCGCCTTTAGGGCAGAGGAAGAGGGTCCCCAGCTATAGCAGCCTGATGAAGGGAGGGAGGCAGGGATTTGGGCTCGCATTCGACTGGTTTTCATATCAAAGTCATACTGTCAAGCAAGTCCGTTAACCTCCAGCTAGCTAGGGGACGGACTCCCTCCCCAAGTCCACAGAGCCCCACGATGGCAAAGCATCCTAAAATACAGAAAACGTCTAACCCATGATGAATACAGTATCACCTCCACTGTCAGAATGCTAAATATGGATCACAAGGATAAAATAGTGATCACAAGCTTTCCACTATATGTTTCCATTTTATACACAAGGTTCGAGTCGTCACTTCTCTTTTTATCTTCCTGGAAAATCTGTCAGGTCCGTGATAACACCGTCCTTCCTCGAGATGGACGCTAAGAGGGAAGGTGACACTGTTTCCACGCAGCAGACACGGGATTGGAAACTGGGTCTTGGGGCTCCTGGCCCCCAGCCCCACAGAGCCGTCCAGAAGGAGAGCCTGGGTTCCTCTTCAAAGAGACGCTGTGCACAGAAGCACGGGCCTTGGTCCCCCGTGTTGGCAGGTGAAGCCGGCCTGTGCTCACACAGCAGTGAGCATTCTGCTTCCCAGAGAGGGAGAACATTCCCCCAGTGGTGTGGGTTGGCTGTGTGTGTTTTCCTGAAGAACATAATTAGAAAGGGAGTCCATAGATCACGTTGAAAATACCGATGGGCCAGCCACAGAGAAGGCTGTCGGTTTCGACAGACAAGACAGGCCGCCCCGGCCAGCAAATGGACACGGTGTCCTGTCATCTTCGATGACGTATGTGCACTTTGGCGGGGAGAGATGCGTCCGGAGCCGTGGATCCTTTCTTCTGTAGCTCTGAGGGCATCAGACAAACATTTAGACAGAGGGCCCTTTAACCAGCTTCTCAGAGGCCGTGAATCAAGTCAGAAAGTAATTCAACCCTCGCTCTCAAGGTGCAAGGGAAGGGAAGAAAAACGGTTTCTTTAGATTCTGTCCTCCCCGTGGAGCCATTTGTCAGTTTCCTCAGCGAGTCTGCGTCAATCCCGCCGGGGCCGCTTGCTCTCTGTGCACCTGCCGTCCCCGAGGCAGTGGGCAGGTGGCTGTTGGGGGCATGAAGGGCGCTGGGCCTCGAGCTGCTATGGCTCCCTGTGCTTCCGAGGGGCCCTGAACGTTCCGACTCGGGGACTGCTCTCCCATCGCCTGCCAGCGCTGTTTAAATAACTGGCCTAAGGGAGCTGGATTCCGTGAAATGCGTTTGGGGTCCTTCCTGAGCGAGTAACAAACTCACGTGGCGGCTTTGCTCAGTACATCAACACAAGTCGCCTGGAAACACGCGGATTACCAGACCGTGTGCATGCCCCACACCCAGTGGTTTGGGTCGGCCGTGCACTTGCTTCCACAGGTGGGGGGGACCTCGGGGTGGGGAAGGAACTATGAATACAGCAACTCAAATACTTGCGCCTGATATTTATTTGCTTTAAGTTTTAATTTTTATTATTTACTTTCAGAGGGAGAGAGAGAACAAGAGTGGAGGAGGGGCAGAGAGAGAGAGAGAGAGAGAGAGAATCCCAAGCAGGCTCCACAAGGTCAGTGCAGCACCCAGCGAGGCTCAGACTCACCAACCACAAGATCTTGACCTGAGCCCAAGTCCCATGCTCAACCCAGTGAGCCACCCAGGCACCCCTGCTTGATATTTAAAACAGTGAGGTGGATGGAGCGCCTGGGTGGCTCAGTTGGTTAAGCGTATGACTTTGGCTCAGGTCACGATCTCACGGTTCAGGAGTTTGAACCCTGCATCAGTCCGGAGCCTGCTTCGGATTCTGTGTCTCCCTCTCTCTCTCTGCCCTCCCCCACCCGTGCTCTGTCTCTGTCTCTCTCTCTCTCTCTCTCTCTGTCTCAAATAAATCAACATTTAAAAAGTCTACAACAGTGAGGTGGAAAGATGAGGTCACTCACCCACGTTGTACTGCTGGGGAGATGTCAGGCCTCCTCCAGGACAAGGACCCGGGTTTCTCATCTCTACACCAGGGTTCTTTCCCTGATGTACCACAAGGAGGCATGCGGCTCGTGTATGTGTTTCACCACCTGGGGATTTTTAGACGTTGTGGGTGTTGCGGGGTTTACTAACTTCAGCCCCAAAACAAACACATGTGGTGAAGTGCTAAACGACACCAGGTATCTTATTACGAACCAGTATTTACCACAGGAAACACTCATTGTGATACACTTACAGCTGCCTTCCTCTCCGTACAAGTCTTATCAGGCACAGCGTCCTGCTGCAGAGACCAGAGCTGCATGTTGAACAAGCACGGGACGGCTTCAGGGACCGGCACGAGGATTCTCCCACGAGGGGGACACTTCAGGCAGCCCCACATCCCTTACGGCACAGTGGCTCTCCCTTCACAATAGCCCCAGCGGAGAAAAAGAAAAATGCTGAGTTCTCTTTCTGGTGAATAAATTTCTATTCGGAGGGGCGCCCAGGTGGCTCCGTCAGTGAAGCCTCCGATCCTTGGTGGCGTCTCAGGTCGTGACCTCACGGTGCGTGAGATCGAGCCTCGCATCTGGCTCCGCGCTGATGGTGGGAACCTGCTTGGGATTCTCTCTCTCCCTCTCACACCCCTTCCCTGCTCATGTTCCCTCTGTCTCTCTCTGTCTCCCTCTCTCTCTCTCAAAATAAATAAATAAATAAACTTTGAAAAGAAAAATTCTAATCGGAAAGAAGGAGATGTGGACACCCTCCACCCAGATGGGTTCATGAAGCCTGAAGGAATTGGTTGAATTGGAGGTACTCAGGGGCTCTGCCCACCTTTCCCCACGGAAAGGGAGCAGCGTTTCTTCTATGCCACCTGCCAACTGCCCGGGCTTCCTATGGTGTATCCACTCCACCTTTCTGTCCACAATGACTCCAGACTGTATATTTCCTCAGACATATCCCGACCCCCTTTTTCCTTTCTGCTCACTGCTCTCCCTCACACATCGGAGAATGCGTATGGCTTGTTATTAACGCAGTGAGCAATCTGGGATTCTCAACTGCACCTTTTTCATATGAGAATGGAAAAGAACATCCATTGCTTCCTCTATGACTGGTGCCTTTCAGTCCCCTTGGGGGGAAAAAATCATTCCTGTTCATCACTGAATGGGATTCCAAGGTCGTACTTTCTGGGAGACGTTCACAAGTCATAGGACAGGGGAGACCATCTTTGTTAGATTTTTCCTAGAACCATCATAGCTAAGTAAAGAAGAAAAACATGGGGCGCCTGGGCGGCCCAGTCGGTTAAGCCTCCGACTTCGGCTCAGGTCATGATCTCCCGGTTCGTGGGTTCGAGCCCCGTGTCGGGCTCTGTGCTGACAGCTTGGAGCCTGCTTCCGATTCTGTGTCTCCCTCTCTCTGTGCCCCTCCCCTGCTCACACTCTCTCTCTCTCACAAATAAATAAACATTCAAAACCATTTTTAACAAAAGAAGAAAAATCATGGAATCCTTGCATATTGTGGGTGGGAATGCTAAAAGGTGCAGCCACTATGGAAAACAGTATGGAGTGTTTTCAAAAACTATAAAATAGTGTACCCTTTGAGTCAGCGATCCCACCTCTAGGTATTCCTCTAAAAGAACTGAAATCAAGATGTCAAAGAGATATCAACACTCCTGTGTTCATTGCAGCACTGACCGAGGTGAAAAGAACCCGAATGGCCATCGGTAAACGAATGGATAAAGAGAACGTGTTCTGTAACATATTCAACCTTCACAAAGAAGGAAATTCTGGAAGGTGCAACGGCATGGATGGACCTCGAGGACATTACGCCAGTGAAATCAGCCAGGCACAGAAAGACATGTACTACATGACTCCACTTGTACGAAGTGTCTAAAATAGCCAAAGTCACAGAATTAAAGAATGACATGGTGGCTGCAAGGGGCCAGAGGAGGGAGACACAGGGAGTTACCATCAGACCTCATGAAGTCAAAGAAGATGAACACGTTCTAGAGATCAGCTTTATACCCGTGTACTTACAGTCGACAAGAACGTACACTTAAACGTGTGTTAAAGGGGAAAACACCACATTGAGTGGTCTTTCCACAGTAAAATAAAAACACGAACTCTAAATCGCCCCCCTATTTGCCCTTATTCTTTGTTTTCCTTTTTTTAAAAAAAAAAATATTTATTTATTTATTAGTGTGTGAGAGAAAGAGTGTGAGCCCAAGCAGGGGAGGGGCAGAGAGGGGGAGAGAGAGAACTCCCACACAGGATTCTCACCATCAGTGCAGAGCCCGACGTGGGGCTCGAACTCACAAACCATGGGATCATGACCTGAGCTGAAATCAAGAGTCGGTTGCTTAACAGACTGAGCCACCCAGGTGCCCCCTTTTTTTCCTATGTCCAAAGTTTTATTTAGATTCCAGGTAGCTAACGACATACAGTGTAATATTAATTTCAGGTGTAGAATTTAGGGATTTGACATTTCCGCCCAACACTCCATGCTCACCACAAATGCATCCTTAATCCCCATCGGCTAGCTCCCCCTTCCCCCCACCCAGCAATTTGTTCTCTGTAGTTGAGTCTGTTTTCTGGTTTGCCTCTCCTTTTTCCGCCCCATGTTCATCTGTTTTGTTACTTAAATTCTTTTATCCACTCGCTTCTGCTGGCTCCAGGCCATCACCCCTCTACTGGAGTCTCACAAAGCCCCATTTCCCTTCTCTTACTAAATACTGAAAGGCACGATGGGTCTCGCATGGGCACAAAGGCTCGGAAGTCAAGGGACACAACGTTCTCCTCCAACTTTTGCCAACCAGCGTCCAACACTTCATTTTACTTGCCTCAGATTCTCTCCGTCGAAAGCATCTGTCCCAAGGCGGTCTTGCTGAGGCAGCCAAGAAGCTAGAAGTGGCCGAGAAGAGACGGCGAACAGCCGGAGGAAGATCTTCCACTCCCGTGGCTGCATGGCCGTTACCCGGTAATCAGACACACATTACCTATTTCTTGAAACATCTTGAGATGTGTGTGCCTTTGTACTTTAACATCATGTTTATAGAAGGCAATATCTATCCATTAGCCTACCAGTGTTTGGTAACACAACAAGCTAACGTTAATTTCGTGTCAAAATTGCAGGAAACTTTGAGATTGATATTGAGTCATTTAAAGCGGCTACTGTCTTCATAAAAGCCTTATTAAAACCATCTACTAATTCATCGTTGGACCTCGATTTTATTGCACATCAAAGACCTTTGATTTGGCTCCATTTGGAAGGCATAAATACTCTTGATTTATGCCACATAATCATTTTTCCAGTGATGTTGCCAATATGTAATTTTGTCCAAAGCTATTTGCAATTCTAACAGACGTTGAAGGAGTTACAAGCAAAATGCTGTGAGGCAACCCTCTGTGTGTAGGACAGGAGTTCCAGCAGGTTCCTGCAGCCACCTTCACAGGCGGGGATCAATCTGCACGGCGGTCTTTCACCACTGACCTTCCGAACTGCCTTCTCAGCACTTACCCCTTCCTTCAAGTAAGCGTGCTTTCACTGTCCACAGCTCGTGTACTCTACGTGAACACTGAGACTTATCTGTGAATGTCTTGTGCTTTCTTTTAATATTAGAAGCCAACAATGTTAGGCTTTGGCACTTCTCTTTCGGTCCTATTCTTTCGTTCATTGAACAAATAATCATTGAGCACTTTCTCTGTGCCAGACCCTAAATCTGGCTCTAGGGATACTATATAGAACAGTCTAGAACTCACGAGTGAATTGCCCTCTGGGGTGGTGGCCTTTGAACAGGATTTATTACAATACCAGCAGAGTTCAGCCTACCATATACCATTATAGCACAGCTTCATCATTATTAATAAAATGTGAGCGTTTCTATATGATTCGTTTGGAAGGAGAGATAGGTATGGTCGAACGATTATCGTCAACCTCATAGCAAGGCATGGTTTTGACTTCTCTTCCTTACAGGTTGCTGTTCCATTTTGATTGCCGCTTGTTGACTCGTCATGCCTCGAACGTTGACATGCTCTGTTCTCATGCCCGATTTTCCTCCTCTTCTTTCTCCAGTACTGGTTCTTCTGCATCACCATAGGATCTCACATTGGTCTGACGATCTGTGATCTGTCCTCTAATATTTTATTAGCATTTCCTCTATAATTTCTCAGGGTTCTTGAATCAGCTCTTGTTCCGCACATCTGGCATCTTAGTTAAGTAAATAGATGCACAGGGACCTGTAGGCGTCTTGTAAATAGTTACCACCAACCAGTCACCTGTTTGTATCAGCAATCTGCAAGAAACATGGTGTAATTTTCATATACACCCTGCAAGTTTACTGTCACTGGACACATGACATTATAAGAACCACATGACAATTACACCTAGCTCCACCTGAGGGAAATGTGTATCACTGTTTCATAGGGGAAGATAGGAGTAAACCCATAATCATGTCCGAGGAAGTAACATAGAATATTAAGTAGATAAGCGTTTTCTGGTAAATACATCGTTTCTGGAATTGAAGAGTAGATTAAGTTTTTTTTAAGTTTTTTTGTTGTTGTTGTTGTTTATTTTGAGAGAGAGAGACAGGGAGGGGCAGAGAGAGACAGGGAGAGAGAGAAACCCAAGCAGACTCCGCACTGTCAATGCATAGCCCAACTCGGGGCTCCATCCCACCAACTGTGAGATCATGACCTGAGCAGAATTCAAGAGCTGGATGCTTGGGGCATCTGGATGGCTCAGTTGGTTAGGCGTCCGATTTCGGCTTAGGTCATAATTTCACAGTCCATGAGTTCGAGCCCTGCATCGGGCTCTGTGCTGACAGCTCAGAGCCTGGAGCCTGCTTCGGATTCTGTGTCTTCCTCTCTCTCTGCCCCTCTCCTGTGCATGCTCTGTCTTTCTGTCTCTCAAAATTAAGTAAATATTAAATTTTTTTAAAAAAGAGCCAGATGCTTAACTGACGAAATGAAGTGTTCTTTGCTCAAGATGTAAAGAGAAGAGAAGAAAGCATGGTGAGGTGGAAACAGGTGGGCTTTCAAGATACCCAGGTATAGATTTAAATTTGCTTTGTTTCTTGCTAGCATTAACACTTGACTCACTCAGCTTCAACTTCTTTACTGGTAAAATGAGAATAACAATAAAACAAATATCAAAGGGCACCCCATGAGTGCTTACTTCTATTCTTTTTCTTCCTCCGAGGGGGGAAAAAGAACACCCAACATGTGTTTAAAATATGCACCACTCAACACCATAAGACAGGAAAAATTTCAAGTACCAAATTTGAGATTGATGTATTGAGGGAATGGCGATTATTAAATTTTCTTGTTCAGAGGAAACAATTAACATGATTGGTTCGGATTTTTTTTTTTCCAGGCCAAATTTCGTGTTTTCCTTTCTAGTCCTTACGTAATGTCATGCAAATTATTGGCAAGTTGCTTCACGTCCATGCTTAATGAAAAGAAAAACTCTTTTTCTTATACTTAAATGCCTATTTCGTTCGTTTGGGCCACTTCCTTTGAACCAAATGCAAATGAATAAGGGTTGCAGCTACTTTATAATCTCCCTTTAATCAAATCACTACAAAGCATCAGCCCCCTGGGCGAGGGGTGACATAAATCGTATTAACTCAATTCTGTGTTTCATTAAAGGATTTAGTATTTTTATGAACCAGAATATCTGGGTCAATGCCATGGAAACTTCGATCCAACTGCTCGTCTTATGGGTTCAATGATCTGTAGATCATTGGATGGAACGAAGATGAAATGCTGGCTTCCCCATCACTCTGGCCTCATTAATATGTAGTTACTTTTCAGGAGTTCAGGAGTGTGGAAGGGGCGTGTGGGGCCCAGGCCCAGAACGCTAAGGAGAAACCCAGATGTCATACAATGGGTTGGACGCGTAATAATCTCTGCATTCCTTTTTCCCCACACGGTTGAGATACTCCTACGATTTCTTGATTTGCCTGTTCTCGCAACAATCCAAAGAGACCAAGTTGGCAGTACAAGGTATCCACTGAACGATACGCCCTGAATATCCCTTTTCACGTCATACTGTTTTCCATTGGAGAATTTTTTTTTTATTCTTAGAAGACGAATCAACTATGACAGCCCAAGCCTGCCAATTTGCCTGTATTTCCACACTTCAGGCACTTCTGTATA
Source organism: Puma concolor (assembly GCF_028749965.1). Classification (NCBI taxonomy): domain Eukaryota; kingdom Metazoa; phylum Chordata; class Mammalia; order Carnivora; family Felidae; genus Puma; species Puma concolor. The sequence continues at coordinate 137,143,705 of NC_141673.1, read as the reverse complement.
ATCTAAATATTTATATTTTCCTTTTAAATGGCGGGGCCCCAGAACGTTCCCTGTAATATCCACGAGAACAGAGAAATGGTGAAGAGAAGGATCTTTGCCTCCCGAAGAAGGAAAATGAGCAAAGCTGGGAAAAAAGATCGGGCCCGAAGTTTACAGAGACTTCAAACACCTAGGTGATCGTCATCACAGACTGAAGACTTTTCTCTGGGTCTGCCCTTCCGCATTCACAGGGCCTGGAAGTAATTGCAGGTGGTTATTTTCATTCTTTCTTGCTGTTGCTGGTTTGGAAAGGATGGATCTCTTTTCCTTTGTCAGCCTCTACTCTCGACTTTCTCATGAAATTTATTCAATTATAAACCATAGAGCTCTAGAATATGAAATTCTAGGGCACTTTATTTTTTTTTTAAGTTTATTTTATTTATTTTGAGAGAGAGAGAGCGAGCAGGGAAGGGGCAGAGAGAGAGGAAGAGAGAGAATCCCAAGCAGGCACCGTGCTGTCAACGCAGAGTCAGACGCGGGGCTCGAACCCACGAACCGTGAGATCACGACCTGAGCCGAAATCAAGACTTGGATGCTCAACTGACTGAGCCACCCAGGCGCCCCCTAGGGTACTTTTAGAGAGCAATTAGGTCCATTTCGCAATTTGTAGTGGAAAAATAAAGCCCTAAAAAAGGGGAGAAGACTCACCCAGGGTCCAGGGCAATGATGGATGTAAGGCTTGAGGAGAGAACCTTTCGTGGTCAAGTCAGCAGATACACGCAGGCCCTTTCTGATGCTTCTCAACTTTTTGGCGTTATTCATGCAAATATCCTTTTAAATGTCAAGTTAAAAATAAGAATAGGACGACCTTTTGCTTGCTTTATGTTGGCTCCACTTAATTTCTCCAAATCTCTAACATTTTACTTTTTATGTTTTATTTTCTCCTTGACACCAAATTTTTTTAATTGAAATTCTTCTGTGCAATCATTCATTATTTTTCTCTCTTCCCTCTTCTTTTATAACCTGTCAATGCCAAAGTACCATTTGGGGCTATGTCACATGTTTTCCCACCAGGTCAGAAAAATAAATGTATTCTACCCTTCTGGATTAACTGTAAAGAAGCTGATCTTATATATAAAGATATAATTTAGCCCTAAATATATGCATCCAACCATGCTAATGGTTGAGTGCAGGAATGAAAATAATTTGCATGGTTCATCAGCTGAGTCGTACTTCCTCGCCTCGTCCTGTATCACCCCGTACGTATGTTTAATGAATCAATTCAATTCTTAGCCGATGCTCAAATCAGTGATTGGCGTTTTTGAGTTCACATAGCCAATCATAACTCCACAACTTATCGCTCTCCAGCTTAAGGAAAGTCATTTAGGAATTACAAGTTTTCATGTGTTCAACAAGAAAATAATAACAGTAACAGTAAACACCTTCCTGCCTGGCTCCCAGGGTTTCAGTGACACAGCTCAGGAATTCCATGTCTATATGGATAGACACGCCATCCACGCCTATTGTCCCCACAGCCAACATGTGCACCAGTCAACTGCAAAACAAGACAAAGACCCGTGGGATCTATGCAAGCCACATACAGGTTTGAATTAAGACAATTTTGCCACTTTTGTATATTTCCGTTTTGAAGCAAACTATGAACCTTAGAAGGACAAGGTGACAAGATGTCAATGATGCTTTTTAGTCTGTGTTTTGAGACATAATGGGGTCATAATTGTTAGGGCAGCAGAAACTCCTAGGAAAAAGACAGTTCGGCTCTAGCTCCGTCGTGGCAGAAAACCATCATATTGGCTCGACCGCCAATGATAAAGAATGAGGCGGAGAAAGAAAAATCTGACCCGAAAAGCTAATCAACCTAGAAATGCAGAAGCTAAAAGGCCCCGGGGAGGGATTAATGCTGCAGTCAAGCCTCTTCTTAATTTTGTTAATCAGACATTTGTCAGCACAGGGCACTTTTTGCGAGTGTTGGGAAAAAAAAAAAAATCAGAGCTCCTCGATAGGGTCTGGGACACATCTTATTACTTTCACGATCACTGGGGAGCATTTCTCAAGTTGACTTCCTAAAAGGCATTTGAGCTTCTGTCTCCTGTATGAAGATAATTATTTCTGTCACGATGAATAATTTAACCGCCATTCCCAACTCCGACTTGCAGACCACTCATGGCTTTCAATAAAAGGAGATCCACTGCTCTGTAACGTAACAGCTTCTCTATTTTATGGACCTGATGGAAACCACAATGAAAGCAAAAAACATTCCCAAACCTTCCAGCCCCAAATTATTCTAGTCGGTATCACTTGCATTTTCCAGTGTAGACTCATAGAACATTGGCACTGAATGGTTCCTTAGATAACTGCAGGAGAAAACAAACGAAGCTGAGAATAATTCGGCCCTGTGGTCAGGGCACACAGCTACTGTGCAGAGTGGAGTTTTAGACCTGGGGTTACGTCCTAATGAAATAATTTCCTTGGCTCTCATGCCCTCGGATTCTAGGGCAAATGTCACAGTAAAGCAAGGGTCTTGGCTTAGCGTTATCACACCTTGGCTTGGTCACCTCAAGCATCTCGGGGCTTTGTTTCTTTATCTGTACAATGGGTTCGAAAACTTAAAAAAAAAAAAACTGTCATATTTTGGAACAATCTCAATCTTAGAGAAAAGTTGTCACTCCAGCACAAAGAACTTTTCTCACCCTGAGCCATTTGAGGGAAAATTGTCACCTTGCTGCCAAAAATGGTTGACACTCCACCAACCCAAATACTTCAGTGTGTATTTCTCACAAACAAGGACCAAATCTACAATACAGCCACCAAAATAGGATTCATTCGATTTCACCCGTTCTTTCCAAAACACCCTTTTGGTTACGGGGTGCCAGTTCTGAGTCAAACGTTGCTTTTAGTTGCCTTGTCATTCGTCGCCTTCAATCTGGAACATTTTCTAGGTCTTCCCTTGGTGTTCAGCACCTGGACAACTTTGATTATTATAGGCCACTCGTTTTACAGAATAGCCCCAGTTTGGGTTTTTCTGAGGTTTTCTCATGATTGGATTCGGGTCTTTGGCAACTTTGTCACAGAAGTGGGGTGTTCTTCCGGCCGCCTCCGATCGGGGGGTACAATTTCGACTGTGCCATTACGGATGTTGTTAGCTTCTGTCACAATGACTAAGGTGGTTTCTCCTCTTTCATGAAGTTTTCCCCTTCATAACTATTAGGTATTTCGTGAAGAAACACTTTGGGACTATGTACGTATCCTGTTCTTATGAAACTTCTAATTTATTCATCTATCCATATGGATATGAATTCATGGATTCTTCTTATTCAATGGGGTATAATTTTTTTAAATCATTCTTGATTTGGGGGCTCCCGGGGGGCTCAGTCGGTTGAGCGTCCAACTTCAGCTCAGGTCACGATCTCACGGTTCATGAGTTCGAGCCCCGCATCAGACTCGCTGCTGTCAGCTCAGAGCCCGCTTTGGATCCTCTGTCTCTCTCTCTCTGCCCCTCTCCCACTCATGCTCTTTCTCTGTCTCAAAAATAAATAAAGATTAAACAAATCTTTAAAAAATCATTCTTGGTTTTGGTATTTCGATTGTTCCTGGTTTAACCATGTGGGAGCCCCGTCAAGCTACATGCTGTGTCTTTGTTATGTGCCCATTGTTCTGTGAATACTTCATCACTTTTTACAACAAGATACTCCAGACTCATTTGGACTTTCCCACTTCCGAATCTGAACCTGCTATTTCTCCAAGGACCCCTGGACCCTGCTAGTAGTTAATGGTATTTAGAAACAATATTTGGGCATTAGGTGAGTTCATGCACACACCCACATTTACATCTATATTTATTTCTATAGCTATCTCTAGACAGTATATTGAAAATCATATGTTTACATCAATGCCTACAAATTTAACCTGTATTACAGAGGTAATTATAGTTTTTTTCAGTGTTTTTGCCCATATTTGCAGCTCCCTTCTCTGGTAGAGAGACAGCTGGTCTCCACGGTCAGTAATATGCTTATTTATTCGACCAGTGCCTCAACATATAGCAGGTCTCCCATGCTGCTTGCCTCCCCCCTGCACAGATGCCCTCCTCACCCTATGTGAACCCCCACGAGTTGCTTGGGCCTCCCTCTTCCATGGATTACCCCCTTAGTCCACACCAGTTCTGGTCATTGCAGAAACCATCCTTCTTCTGCTCAGGTCCGACCCCTCATGTGGACTATACTCCTGTGTGGATGCCCCAATAACCCCACTTAGGTTTCAGCCCTCTCCTCTAGGCCACCACACCCTTCTCCACCCCACACAGACTCTTTGCCTTGCCAACCTAAAGGCTTTTGAACCGAATTTGTCTAATTTTTTGGTCTTCACTCCCTCCATGGATGGCTCTATGTGCTTGATGAAACATAGGGTTTCACCAATGGATGCTTTAAAAACTATGAAAAGTGTAATGTCCTGGCCAGGGAACCTCCTTCAAACTACCAGGCTCGTCAAGCACATGTGGCTCTGTTGAAATGGGAGCATCAGGAGCTACCCTTCATGGCTGGACTGAGGGCTGTGCTTTTCACTCTGGAACTAAGACCTGTCCTCACAGCTGCTCTCCCAGCCTTCGTCTTGGCCCGGGTCCACGATCGCACCAAACTCCCAACTCCACTATGCTCTTCCTTCTCCTGTTGTCCTTCAAGACAATCCCCACAAAACTTACATGGGCCTTTTTGGAGGGAGATGAGGACAAAACCACATGCAAGATGTTGATAGCGGCATTCAATGTATTCTTCCCATCCATTAGTTGAAACTGGTTTCTCTGACAAAAACCCCAAGTGTATAATAGATCACCGAAAATGGAATTATTTCTTTCCTTCTTCTGTGAATTCCAAAAAGGCGTTTGGGTTAGCTGGGCAGCTCTTAGTTGATAATAGACACGGCCAGTGTCATAGCCAAACACCACAAACTGGGGGACTTAAACAACAGAAGTTTATTGTCTCACTGTTCTGGAGTCTAAAAGCCCCAAACTGAGGTGTCAGTAAATTGGTTCCTTCCAAGGGCTACAGGGAAGGATCTGTCCCAGGCTTTTCTCCTTGGCTTATAGGTGGCCACCTTCTCCCTTCTTCACACGGGTCTTCCCTCTGTGCCTGTATCCGGTTTCCCCTTTTCATAAGAACACCAGTCATATGGGGTTAGGGCCAATTCTAATGGCCTCACTAGAACTTGACTGCCTGTATAAAGATCTTATCTCCAAACAGTGTCACATTCTGAGATATTGGCGGTTAGAATTTCAACAAGTGAGCTTTTGGGGAACACAGTTCAGTCCCTAACAGTGGGTCCTCTCCAAGTATTGATTCAGAAACCCAGGCTTCTTCAATCTTGTGGCTGGATTATCTTCAGCAAGACTTCCAAGTTTCTTGGGGTTGGGTGAAGCTGGTGAAAGGAAAAAGGGCAGGGAATAAAAAAAAAATTGGCAGGTTTATGGGTCTAACCCAGAAATAGAACATATCACTTGCTTTCTATTGGCCAGAATTCAGTCACATAGCACAGAAACGGGGGTGTGTGGACTGAATATGTGTCCAGAAAGAAGTATTGGTTTTGGTGACCATTTGGATAGTGTCCGTGCCTTTCTCTGTCCAGTATTACCCAAGAAAGACATTACAGTCAGGAGATAAAGATTAGAGTGTTGGCTGCAAAACCTTCAAAGAGAAGAGAAAATAAAGCATATCATTTGTCTGCACTTCTTAGGACACTCTCAATGTTTCCATGACGAATGTGTGCCCTGTCGAAAAGCGATATTGAAAAAAACGAAAGGGCAATGGTTGTCCAATATAGTCCGCACTTTTTAGCACTTCAGAGTGTCTGCTCTGGGGTGAAAACCCACATCCTGTGTTCAACTCTGGCATAGTTGCTGTTCCCTTTTGTTTGTCTGAATGGATTGTTCAGACCTGGATAAGAAACCCTAGCATTCTCCTGAGAGGTCATTCTTCTTTCCCTGGGGCTCCTGTTATCTTTATTTTATAATATTAATGATAACTGTAACCACCAGCTGGGTAGTGCTAAAAAGAGCATTATCTTACAAAACTGAAATCCACTGCTGGGAATTTTTTCTAAACACCGTTATGCATAACAATGTTTTTAATGGGGTGATTCCTACCAACTGGTTCACAAAACTCTTGTCATTTTTTAAAGCAGAATTAAATAACACCAGGCAGCAGAGTGTGTAAGGCATAAATTACAGATGGCAGGAGGGCAAAGACATTGTGTGGTGAATAAATTAAAGTCTTCAATTATGAGGCTAGAGAGAGAGGTATGAGGAAGGAAAGCTGAGGCCACTAGAGAGAAATGTACTCAGATGACATTGAAATCGGTTGCCCGGCCATGGGGCACTGAGACCCAAGAAATAAGTGCCAGCAAGAAGAGATCTTTACTACCAAAGAGAAGGATTTTCTTGGGCACAGAAGATCACCATAAAAAATGTATGCTTTTAGAAAAATTTTTTCTGCTAGATTATAAATTCCTGAAAGGGCAGGTGTGGGTCTGGTCATGTTTATAAGATGAACAAAACCTTGAAATTCATTATATATCTTATGGGTAGTAGTGAAACATAGACAGGGTCAGACCCGTTGGCCCTGAGGAATTCTGAGCTTGTCTCAAAAGCAACTTCAAATTAAAATGAGGTCCTTCTTGAAGACTAGAGATTAAATGGATAATCCTCATGTTTGTGGGGATCTAAGTACTGCTTTTTCAGCTTCAAAATATCTCTCAAACTGGGCCTTTGTCACCACTTCTGTGGATTTGAATCTTCAGCATCATTTGCTTTCTTTTTCTTTTTCTTTTTTTGATTGATTGATTGAGGTTGGTGGTTGGGTGGTTTAAGGTGAGAAAAATAAATAAAAAGAAAACAGATTAGAAAACAAGAAGTGAAACTGCCTTTATTTGTAGAATTATGTATCCCAAGGAATGTACAAAAAAAAACTACAAAATAAGATATTGAGAAAGCTTACAAAGTGCAAGGTCAATATATAAAAAATCAATTGTATTCTCACACATCAGTAATAAACACTTGTAAAAAAGTTTTTAAATAACACTATATGCAATGGCATCAAAAAATAAAAGTTTATTTTTTTATTTTTTTAAGATGAAATTTATTGTCAAATTGGTTTCCATACAACACCCAGTGCTCATCCCAACAGGTGCCCTCCTCCATGCCCATCACCCACTTTCCCCTCCCTCCCACCCCCCATCAACCCTCAGTTTATTCTCAGTTTTGAAGAGTCTCTTATGGTTTGGCTCCCGCCCTCTCTAACTTTTTTTTTCCTTCCCTTCCCCCATGGTCTTCTGTTAAGTTTCTCAGGATCCAGATAAGAGTGAAAACATATGGTATCTGTCTCTCTGTATGGTTTATTTCACTTAGCATCACACTCTCCAGTTCCATCCACGTTGCTACAAAAGGTCAGATTTCATTCTTTCTCATTGCCAAGTAGTATTCCATTGTGTATATAAACCACAATTTCTTTATCCATTCATCAGTTGATGGGCATTTTGGCTCTTTCCATGATTTGGCTATTGTTGAGAGTGCTGCTATAAACATTGGGGTACACGTGCCCCTGTGCATCGGCACTCCTGTATCCCTTGGGTAAATTCCTAGCAGTGCTATTGCTGGGTCATAGGGTAGATCTATTTTTAAGTTTTTGAGGAACCTCCACACTGTTTTTGAGAGCAGCTGCACCAGTTTGCATTCCCACCAATAGTGCAAGAGGGTTCCCGTTTCTCCACATCCTCGGCAGCATCTATAGTCTCCTGATTTGTTCATTTTAGCCACTCTGACTGGCGTGAGGTGATATCTGAGTGTGGTTTTGATTTGTATTTCCCTGATGAGGAGTGATGTTGAGCATCTTTTCATGTGCCTGTTGGCCATCTGGATGTCTTTAGAGAAGTGTCTATTCATGTTTTCTGCCCATTTCTTCACTGGATTATTTGTTTTTCGGGTGTGGAGTTTGGTGAGTTCTTTATAGATTTTGGATACTAGCCCTTTGTCCGATATGTCATTTGCAGATATCTTTTCCCATTCCGTCGGTTGCCTTTTACTTTTGTTGATTGTTTCCTTTGCTGTGCAGAAGCTTTTTATCTTGATGAGGTCCCAATAGTTCATTTTTGCTTTTAATTCCCTTGCCTTTGGGGATGTGTCAAGTAAGAAAGTTCTGCGGCTGAGGTCAGAGAGGTTTTTTTTCCTGCTTTCTCCTCTAGGGTTTTGATGGTTTCCTGTCTCACATTCAGGTCCTTTATCCATTTTGAGTTTATTTTTGTGAATGGTGTAAGAAAGTGGTCTAGTTTCATTCTTCTGCATGTTGCTGTCCAGTTCTCCCAGCACCATTTGTTAAAGACACTGTCTTTTTTCCATTGGATATTCTTTCCTGCTTTGTCAAAGATTAGTTGGCCATACTTTTGTGGGTCTAATTCTGGGGTTTCTATTCTAGTCCATTGGTCTAGGTGCCTGTTTTCGGGCCAATACCATGCTGTCTTGATGATTACAGCGTTGTAGTAGAGACTAAAGTCTGGGATTATGATGCTTCCCGCTTTGGTCTTCTTCTTCAATATTACTTTGGCTATTTGGGGTCTTTTGTGGTTCCATACAAATTTTAGGATTGTTGTTCTAGCTTCGAGAAGAATGCTGGTGCAATTCTGATTGGGATTGCATTGAATGTGTAGATTGCTTTGGCAATCTTTGACAATCCTGTCAATGATTGACAATTATAACAATACAGATCTTTTACATCTTTGTAACCACTGTATATAACGGACTTCCCCAACTCAATAATAACCCAATTAAGAAGTAGGCAACATTTAAGCAGACACTTCATAAAAGAAAATATATCAATGGCCATAAGCACATGAAGAGATGCCGAGCGTCACTGGCCATCAGCAAATGCAAATTTAAACCACAATGAAATATTACTGCACACGCACTGAAATAACTAAAATTTAAAAGGCTAATAATGTCAACTGTTGACAAAGATGTGGAGCAACTGGAAGTCTCATACATTGTTGCAGCTGGTATAATATAGTACAATGCGTAATATAGTACGATGCGTAATATAGTACAGCGGCCTTGGAAAACTGCTTGACATTTTCTGATAAAGTTAAGCATGCATTTATTACATGACCATGTGATTTCATACCTAGGTAGTGATCCGAGAGAAATGAAAACATGTCTACAAAAAGACCTGTAGGCTGATGTTCGTTAACGCTTACTCCTAAAAGGGAAAACTCAAAAATCAATGTCTAAATGTCATTGCCAGATAAATGGTAAACAAATTGTAGTATATCTACATAACTCAGTACTACCCAGTAATAAATTTAAAAATTACAACATACTTAACAACACGGATGAATCTCAACAATGTTATGTCGAGCAAATGAAGCCAGATTCAAGAGTGTGTATGATATGATTCCACACATATGACATTATAGAATAATAAGCAAAAGGAATCTGTTGTGATAGCAAAGACATCAGTGATTATCTGGGAAGTGGGGGTGCAAAGGGACATGAGGGCACTGTTTGGAATGATGGACGTATTCCGTATCTCGTGTGGATTGCGGTTATGTGCCAAAAACCTCCAAAATTGTACATGTGAGTGCATTTTATTATACTGTATATAATTTGTACTTTAATCAAGTTGACTTAGAAAACAAAAATAATACATCGTTTTTTGATTATTAACCTGCCAAAAAAGTGTAAGAATTTCCCAGGGTTGGCGAGGACATAAGTAAAGGACTTTTTTATACATAGCTAGTCAGAAAATGAATGAATGAAACCCTCCCATAAGGTAATGTTGCTATCTTTAGCCAAGCCTTAAAAATGTGTACTATTCTGTTATTTTCCTATTCCTTTCTAGGACTTGATCCTTTTTCTTTTAACGTTAATTTATTTATTGAGAGAGAGAGAGCACAAGTAGGCAAGGGGCAGAGAGAGAGAGGGAGACACAGAATCCGAAGCAGGCTCCAGGCTCTGAGCTGTCAGCACAGAAACCCATGGGGGGCTCGCGCTCATGAACAGCGAGATCATGGTCTGAGCCAAAGCCAGACACTTAACCCAGTGAGCCATCCAGGCGCCCCTAGGTTGGTTCTAAGTAAATAAAATGTACAAAGGTTTAGCTATAAGAGTGTTCATCTAAGTATTGTTTATCACAGCAAACGCTGAAAATAAACTGTCCGACAATGGGATAAAGGTTAGGTAAATCATATCCATACGACAAAATGCCATTCAGCCACTAAAATGGTGGGAAATCCTATTTGCCAACATCAAAACACATTTATGGTATTTTATAAATTAAAAAAGGCTTGTAAGACTGTGTCATAAGATCGTACTCTTGCGCAAACGTTTACAATAAAAAGGTAGGAAATACAATAACTCACTACCAGTAGCTCTACCTGGACAAAAAGATGGCGGTGATTTTTTTCTTCTTTTAGTGTATCCCCATTTGCTCATTAATTTCAAATATAATGTGTGTGTAATGACAAGGATAAGAGTTTATGATGTTGCTGCAATTGTCAGGTTCTGCTTAATAAGTAAAATCTACAGTGGCACCAAGGGGCCGGGTGCTAGGCGGAACATTATTAAGATAAACACTGTTGATGGGACAGAGGCCTCCCTTTTTTGAGTCTCTATCTGTGGGCAGAACCCCAGTCCCGGCGGGGAACCATTCTTGGGCCCACCCCCACCCCCCAGAAGGCCTCCGCCCGCTTCCGGTCCTCCCGACATGAATTATTTTGCCAAGTCCTTCAACCAATGGACTCTCCTTGATAAATCGATTTTGAAAGAAAGCTGCCTTAGGAAGAGCTACCGACATTAATGACAACAGTACAGTAAATTGGGGCTGAAACGACTTCATGTCAATGTAATTTCTTCCACGATATTTAAACTCCATGAAGGGAAGAGCTGTCTACCGTAAAAGAGAAGAGGCCGACAACTTCCCGTGGTGTGAGGGGTACCGGGTAGGCACCTGCATTTATAAAGTCGTCATAATAGAAGACCCTCAATGGGGATTCCTGGAGACCTTCCAGAGTGTCCTGGCCAAGCACCTAGTAAGTATCCTTGAAATAACTTGAGCACCGGAACTGAGAATTTCTCTGTAAATGAGCCATGACAGCTATGCGAAACCTTACAAGGTAAGGTTCAAAGCATTGAGTTAATTAGTTTGGTGAGAAGAAAGCTGAAGAGAAATTTAATAACTGTCCTTAGGAATCAGAAAGGCTATTGTAAATGGACTATATCCATCTGTTGCCAGTATCTACACAGAGCAAAACTTTTGATGCAGCAGATTGGAGTGGAGTAAGACTTGCCGGGGGGCCTTCCCGACTCCACGCTGCAAGAGGTGACCAGGGGGTCAACTATTCCTTCCTGGAAACCTTTCAGGATAGGAGAGACAGGCCACTGTTTGAGTACCTGGACCTAGTCCTGGATCAAAGAATTAAACAATGCCCCTTGTGTGTCCTTCCAGCACGAAGGATCTGACGTTTGATTTCGCCAAGCAAGCCAGTCCGTCAGAAGAAACGCACCGAGACGTCCGCAGAGTGCTGAGTGTTAGTTTTTCTAAATACCTGCATTATGTGTAAGAATGAGAGTAATTACATTTAGAGCTCGATACGTTGCAGAGGCTGTGCATTTGTAGGCTTAAAAAAATGCAGCCCATCTGGGGCGCCTGGGTGGCGCAGTCGGTTAAGCGTCCGACTTCAGCCAGGTCACGATCTCGCGGTCCGGGAGTTCGAGCCCCGCGTCAGGCTCTGGGCTGATGGCTCAGAGCCTGGAGCCTGTTTCCGATTCTGTGTCTCCCTCTCTCTCTGCCCCTCCCCCGTTCATGCTCTGTCTCTCTCTGTCCCAAAAAAAATAAATAAAAACGTTGAAAAAAAAAATTTAAAAAAAAAAAAAAAAAAAAATGCAGCCCATCAAACCCCTTATTAATGCAAAGGAATGTAAAACTATCGCACACGCTTCGCACCCTGGAAAAGTTTCAGCATGCCATCACCCCGCATCAACCAGGAAAATAACTACTTTGGTCAACTGTGAAGCAATAAATCAGATAAGTTTCGCGTGCCCTTGGGAACAGTGAAAAAGCAAAGGAAATTTGTTTATTTCCCCGAACCATTTGCAAATGTCACGCTTTGTTTGCAACTATTTCCAAGACCTAAGGTTCAATGAGGTCCCAGTCGTCAAAACATTCAACAACAAATCCAGTGAAGGAGGTATTAACCACACCCTGCTGAAATTCCTCATGGAAGCAGGCTAGTACTGCATTCAATTAAAACAACTTCAGTTTATTTAAGACTCAGCCCATGAAAACATTCCCCAAAGCTTCAGCTATGAATAGTTTTCTTGTGCAGCTTTCCAAACCTTAGCCTCAGGGCCCACACATTCTGTATAAAGCGCAAGAGCTTGGAAGTGAGACTCAAGAGTCTGGAGGAGTTTGTGTGTGTGTGTGTGTGTGTGTGTGTGTGTGTGTGTGTTCTGCAAAGGCTTTAGGAAAGCGAACTGCTAGCAAACTTTTGTGCCCCAGTCAAATTCCAGGGTCCCAGAGCAGTAACTAACGATGAACACTGGCACCGAAATAAAACGCCAATATCTCTGGGCATAGAGGCAAACACAAAACGTGAGGCATCTAGCATTACTTAATGAACAATTATTAATTAATCAACTGAAATAAATAGCCATCTTCAGTTTTGCCAGAGAATGTTTACGTCCGAATGATTCCCTCATTACCAGTAACAGCCAATTTAGGGACTGTATTACGGCATCCATTTTATTAATGTTACGTTGGGAAGGCTATCATAACAATAAAATGGCATACAGCTGTTAAAAGAGTTTTTCTTATGCATTAATAATATATTTATGGTAGATTTTAATATTCTATGTCTTAAGCTGCAGCACTTTATGTATAGGACTGGCAAAAAGATTAGCCGGTGACGAATTCGTCACTCTTATCTATCCTCATAATAAAGACTTAGCATCATCCCAAGTTTTGCAAAGACATTCGTGCATATAAACCATGGTAGCCAAAATTTTATTTTAGGCAAAATTATTGTTATTTGCGAAACTGCTCAAGAAGGTCAGTGATATACTTTTGTGTGATGCCTAGATCTCTTTGTAAAGGGGCTAGAACATTCTCTTTCTGTCTGTCCCCGTTTGGTTTGGGGTAAGAGTGAGCAGGGAGCAGTTTCAAACGGTGACTATCGCAGCTAATTAAGGATGCCATTGGGCAGAGCCTCTGAATACTTTTGTTTTAGTGGTGAGGAGACTTTAGGAAGTAAATCTTTAGTTACAAGAAAATGAGAACAGGGATGGCAATTAATAGATGGCTGGCAGAGTTGTAAAACCAACATAGAAAAATCTAAATATACATAAAAGATAAATTTAAAAGGACAGTGCTTATACAAAAAAGAACTCAGCCAGAAATCCTTAAAATAACAAACTCTACTTGGTGTTGTTAACTGTATATTTAAATGTTGATATACAGTTAACTTGGCAGAAATACGCATCTCCTGTAAGAAAGCGACAAAGGGGATGGTGGAAAGAGGGCCGTCCCTGTAATCTAAAGAGCCCTGAATTCAAATTCCAGTGCTGTGAGTTTGGGGAAGTCATTTCTGTGAACCCCATTCCTCACCTATAAAATGGGTCAGTCAGTTACATTTGCAGAGTTATCATGAGGATTAAATTACATACAGCATATAAAATGCAAGGTTTACAGAAGGTTGCACTTAGTATTACAGATGTGTCTTGAAATATACCTTAGGGGGCCACCCTGGGGGAGCTAAGGAGGAAACCCCACATAAAGCCACCCATCGAACCATCTCACTGAGGCCGCCCATTTCGAATCTCTCCAAATCCCTCTTCTCACAAAGCCTTCTACAGGACTCTCCTGGGTGGCCCCTTGGTTGTCTTCTGGGTTAAAAGGAGGAAAGAAGAAAGGAGAAGAATGGTTTCCAGAGGAAAACGGAGGCTTATTTCAAGCTAACAAGCAAACACGATGGGACCGAGTCTACCGGGCCCTGCGTGGAAATCTTTTCCGGCAAGCGTGCCCACGAGGAGAAATTTGCCACACCGGTGACTATTTATAAACAGACCGAAGTCCCAGCTTGAGAAGGTGACCTTTTTGATTCCAAAGCAATGCTAGAGAACATTCGCTTGGAATCATCTCAGAGAAGGGTGAGGACGTGGCGGGAACAAAGAATGCAGACGTTTCTCGCCCTGCCTGGCCAACATTTGCCGTGCACTTGACCGTTACCTCTTGTTACACAGACTTATTGCCAACTTCTCCCCTCCCTTCTCCCCCCAGGCCATGGCTTTCTCGGCCTTCTTCTGCCCTAACCCTCAGTGTCTCCTTTTCCTGACTTCTCCTTTACTCAAGCACCTTTACATATCTTACGTCTGCAAATCTCGTCCCCTGCCCCCCTGCCTTCCCTCTTTCTCTCTCGCATACACCCCTGCCCCATCTTGCTTGTGTCCTTGCTTTTGATCTTGAAAGGACGCTTTAGGGCATCTTCTCTCTCACTCTCTATCCCCTTTTAGTCTGGGTCCCTAAGACATTCTATTGAAAGTACTGGAATGGAGACCATTTTGCAGGAAAACTTGTATAGAACGATAGAATCAGATGTTTTCTTTTGTCATATAATAAAAATTACCATGATGATGATGATGATGATGATATTAGTCTTGGTTCTTAGGAAGCTCTGAACAAATTTGTTGCTTAAATACAGAAATCAATGATAGTAGCTACTGCTTGTTGGTTGTCTGCCTGGCATCCATTTTTTCCATCTTTGCTCCTAAGAGAATCCCCATCTTCTTCAGGTGTTCCCACACTCCTTGCATTGCTTTGTTCTTCAAAGGAAGGTGACAAGAGACTCCCCCACCGACCTCCTGCCACCCCACCCTTCTACGCTCTCCATATTTGTTTGTGACCCCAATCTATCCAGGTGATTATCTCACCTAAGTAGGTCTCATAAGACCAAGGGGGAAAGATTGTTCCGTGACGGATAATGAGGTTTCATCATCTCTCTTTCTTTTATACAAAAGTGTGCTCCCCCAGCCATCTTGCAACCACAAGAAGGTCGGGACAAAACTCACACACTGAGAAGGAGAAGAGTCCAGAGACCAGAAGACACTGGGTCTTAATGCCATTGTTGATCCCTTGCCTCCTCGTTGTGGGAGCTTGCACCCCCCGGACCTCTTGCTTGGTGAAATGGTCAGGCCCCCGGGGAGCAGGGACGGCCATGCTTTTCCTGTAAAGGGGCAGACAGCAAATACTGGAGGTTTTGCAAGCTGTGCAATCAGTTCAGCTCTGCCATTGTGGTGGGAAGGTAGCCACTGACAATACATGGAGGAATCAGCATGTCTGTATTCTGATAAAGTTTTGTTTAAAGAATCAGGTGCGGAGCTGGATTTGGTCCCACGGAGGGTTTTGTGGCTTTCGGTCAACGTGACAGATCAGCTAACCCCAGACATCTGCACGACAACCTTCTTGTACTGATTTTAAGTATTTTAAAAATTCATCACAGTTGCTTTTTTGGTTTTTGTTTTATTCTGAGACCTTTTAAGTGATTTTGAATGTTTTTTTTTTTTATTTTTTTAATGTTTATTTATTTTTGACACAGAGAGAGACAGAGCATGAGCGGGGGAGGGGCAGAGAGAGAGGGAGACACAGAATCCGAAGCAGGCTCCAGGTTCCGAGCTGTCAGCACAGAGCCCGATGCGGGTCTCAAACTCACGGACTGCGAGATCATGACCTGAGCAGAAGTCAGACGCTAACCCTTCTGAGCCACCCAGGCTCCCCAGTGAATGCTTTGTTTTTAAATATGAAAGGTACATATTCTTTAAAATCAGAGATAAATTGATAGAATATCTTACATACGTTACTCTTCTTTTTTCCTTCTGAATATGCATATGTTCCCGTCAACATACGTACAAACCCAAGAGTCTTTGACCTTCAAATACCCTTTTAACTTCTCACCTGTTTAGCCACGGCAACGTCTCTCCACCTTTGTAAAAACACATTGCTACCTAATGACTTCTGTAGCCCCAAACCCCCTTGAGCTCCAGATTTGCATATTTCATAGTAAACATTTTTGTTCATCGTTATCTCAAGAGCATCTCCAAATGAACTTACTGTGTGACCCTACCAACCATCCAATCACTCTGGTCAAAACTAGGAATTATAATTGATATCCTGCTCTTCGTCAACCCCTCCCCCCTCTAATTCATCAACATGTCCTCTTGACGTTTACTACAAATTACTTGTTCCCATTTGCTCCACCGCAGTCATGGTCCCAGCTAACCCATGTCTCGCCTAGACCGCTGGAATTCTTTGTCCTGCGATCTAGCACTTTCTTTCACTGTGGTCCCACCCAAGCTCTTCTCAAGAGTGGCAAGAACGGGCTTTTTGAAATACAAATTTGACCATAAAATTTCCTTCCTTAAAAGGAAGCTTTTAAGAGCTTTATTGCTCTTGGGATAAGGACAAAAGTCTCTACATGACCCCCAATGCCTTGATCTGCTGGTCTCCCAGCCTGCTGCCCACCCTGAATCCGGATACTTGTGCCTCTTAGCTCCCGTCGGTCCCATGTTCCCCCATCCTGGGCCTGTGACTCTATGTCCAGAAATACCCACGGTTAAGCCCTCACAGAGTGGTAGGGAGGCCTTTGTAAAGTAGGATGGCATTGGCAACTCGTCTGACTTGAACTTCACAGAACACAAGCTCTGAACAGTAACGGAGGTGATAATAATTCTAATAAAGGCAACATTTGAGTATTTAATACGTGCCAGGCACTGTGCTGGGTCTGTGCACTGATCCAGCCCTCAAACAACACTACCTTGTTAAAATTATTATCACCCTATTACAGATAAAGTAAGTGAGGCTTAAATTTTCTCAAGGTTCCACAACTAGCCAGTGTCAGAAACATGACACAAACGCCTTCAATATGACGCGCTCTCTTGGTCCCCTGCCCTGTATCACCTCCTAAGCCTCATCATCAACGTCTTGGGGGGAAATAAAAAAGTGAGGCAAAACCCAGGGGGATGGGACAGAGAAAGATAGGATCTCTGTTTAGAGAGATACCAGAGCAAAACTACCTCAATCAGCGTTATGATTTCCTAGGTCTGGGGGAGACACAGACACCTTCTGGGTTAAGGCGTCCCTAAGGGAGTCCGACAGAAACAGGACACCTCGCTTTTGTCTTGCTGCTTTCAAAGTTGGGACAACTGGGAAGATAAGAGAGTCCCTTTCTCCCCTCAAATGTACCACAACGAAGGAGGACCCTGTGGTGATGGTTTACTCTACAGCCAAGATGGTCCTTAGTAAGTTCAGAGCGACATTCACTCTTTAGTATAATATAATGATTATTTTATCTGAGCGCCGTGGCAGCCGAGCAGTTGGGATCCTGGACGCCCCCTTCAGGTGGCGAAGTGACCATCTAGACAGGGACGAACCCAACGCTTGGCCCTAATCTCCCTTCGCCTGTTAGTCGCCACCCAAGGGAAGAGCCCCTAGGATTTATCACTGAAAGGAAGGATGAGTCTCAGTACTTCTTGTCAAAAGGGTACTTGAAATCATCAGGCGGGAAGGTCACTGCGTGTGTGAGAGGCAGCAGTAATTCTTTGCAGAAAGGAGGTGAAATGATTAAAAAGACAGGTCAAGGGATAAAATGGAGTAAGTAGATGAGCGGAGATTTGTGGGTCAAACATCAAGCCACTGTTTCCACTTTCCCACCACTGCTGTCAGGAAGCAATTGCCTCTTTGTTCATTTAAATGACGGGCTTTTAAGGGGCGGACACCCACCATTAATTTTAAACAAAAGCGTCTCTGGTTCATCCCCGGTGGACCAAGCCCCTTCCACGAAATAGCAATAAATTGAACCGGTTTCCCTTGGAGCAGAGGATCGGCTCGCACTGTCCTCGGGAGGTTAAAAAAAAAAAAGTTAAGGGAGAGAGAGGTTGATGAATCACGTTCCTGCAGTCTTCAAAAAGTTTAATAAGGAATAATAGGAAATCTTAAATATTTATTTTCGGTTCCTTACTTTGATCTTTTCTCCAGATTCCATCCGACTGCCCCAGCTCTTGTTCCCCTCCTCACACACACACACACACACACACAGCCCTTTTCAGCCCTTATCACAGCTCCATTTATGCCCCGGCACCCAGTCAATATCATTTGCTAGGCCCGTCTGGGTTCCCGAGGGGATCAGTTCCTGGCATCATTTTCCCGCTTTCAAAAAAAAAAAATTTTTTTTAACATTTATTTATTTTTGAGACAGAGAGAGACAGAGCATGAACGGGGGAGGGTCAGAGAGAGGGAGACACAGAATGTGAAACAGGCTCCAGGCTCTGAGCTGTAAGCACAGAGCCCGACCCGGGGCTCAAACTCACGGACCGTGAGATCCTGACCTGAGCCGAAGTCTGACGCTTAACCGACCGAGCCCCCCAGGCGCCCCTCATTTTCTCTCTTTCAAAGCCATGATGTCACCATTTCCAATGGCCCCCGGAGAGACAAATGGAGACCAATTAATATATTGCATCTAAGAGTCCCTGTAGTCTGGCGGATGTCACCTGTATCTAGACTTCATCTCTTCCCTTAACGATACTCAGGTCTGGGATTATGAACCTGAACAGAGACTCCCTTAAACCAGGAGCGCTCACTTTGGTTTTGTGCCAACGGCAAAGGTAAGCCCGGGCCTTGTTTTCCGAGCGTGTGAAGATAGGAAGACAATGCGCATGGCTGCACTGGGAGAGTCCCTCGACACCAGGCGCCACACAGAGCAAACCAGTAACAAGCGAGCAAAGGGAGTCCCGATCCTACGAAGGGAATGGTTCCTAGAAGTGGCTCTGAAATCCTCAAATGGCCCAAAAAACACCTCCTTTTTTTTTCCAGCTACAGTTGATCAGATAAGGCATACCTACAAAGTCAGCATTCTAGGACAAGACGCTCACGTCTGTAGACTTTGGAAAATCTAACACATGACGGGGTGGTGCTCTTAAATATTTATGTGGGAAGGTGAGAACCTGCCAGTTTCCCCAGCCAGAAGCAGCGTATTTTTGGGCCAAATATGAATCATCCTATAGTATTCTTTCTCAAAGGGATGATACTGCTGGTCATAAATCAGTACACTGAAGTGATCCAGACACTTTTATCTGTTTCTAATCTTTTCTTTCCCCCCCCAGTGGTTGGAAAATCATTTTCATTTTATATGCAAGAAGTTCTCCTTGGTGCATCACAGCTGTGCCTCCCTTCAGCCCCTCGTGTTTTCTTAAGTATAAAAAAAAATTAAGCTTATCAGACCAATATCATGGGAAAAAATGATAATGTAATTAGTACGGTATGTTCAAGGCCAATACTGCGTGATTGCTAGGAATCTAGGCTCAGTTGTTGAACTGACCTACATTTTAGGTCCCACTCTGTCATTTACTAACCGTCTCAGTGGAGAAATTATACTCTGAGCCTCAGTTTCCCCCACTGTAAAATGGGGATAATAATAAAGGAGTATGTGAAAGCAGTCTTCTCTAAAAGTTAGCTGTTACTACTCTTACTTCTAGAAACCCATCCATTTATAACGCCAGCTCTCCAGATTCAATGCCCTTAGAAACAATGTTTGTGTCAAACAAGAAGGCAAGTAGCAAGCTGTTTTTGGCCTGAACTAAGCAGGACAAAAATAAAACTCAACTAAATTCACCCTGCTTTGGAGTTCTTTAAGTTTTTAGGGTTTTGAAAGAGAGAAAAAGCTTCTGCGCAGCAAGGAAATCATCCATAAAATGAAAGGCAACCTACTGAATGGATGGGAGAAAATATTCGAAAAGGATATCTCTGAGAAGCGGTTAACACAAAATATATGAAAAACTCCCACAACTCCATAGCAGAAACACCATCTGATTTAAAAATGGGCCGAATAAGCGAGTGGACGTTTTTCCCAAGAAGAAATACAGATGGCCCATAGACACAGGAAAAGATTCTCAATAGCACTGCTCATCAGGGAAATGAAAATCAGAAGCACAGTGAGCTATCGCCTGTGTGAGAAGGGCGAGTATCAAACAGACGAGAAATAACAAGCGTCGGTGAAGAGGTGGAGAAAAGGGAACCCCCAGCACTGTTGGTGGGGATGTGAATTGGAGCAGCCACGATGGAAAGTAGCTGAAGATTCCTCGAAAAGACTAAAAATAGAACCACCACACGCTCCAATAATTCCGCTAGTGGGTATTTATCTAAAAACGAAAACACTTAGAAAAAAGAACCTCAAAACACTACATTAGATATATGCACCCCTCTGTTTACTGCCGCGTTATTTACAATAGCCAAGATATGAAAACAAGCTAAGTGTCCACTGATGAATGAATGGATAAATAAGATGTGATGTATATGTATGCATATGTACGTACACACACACACACACACACACACACACACACACACACAACAGGTTATTACTCAGCCATAAGAAAGAATGAAATCTTGCCATTTGCAACAACCTAGATGGACCTTGAAGGCACTGTGTTAAGCGAAATAAGTCAGAGAAAGACAAATGCTGTATGATCTCACTTGTATGTGGAATCTGGAAAAAATTTAAAAAGCAAGCACCCGTGGGGCACCCGGGTGGCTCAGCCGGTTAAGCATCGACTTCGGCTCAGGTCATGATCTCAGGGTTCGTGGGTTCAAGCCCCGCGTCGGGCTCTGTGCTGTCAGCTTGGAACCGGGAGCCTGCTTTGGATTCTGTGTCTCCCTCTCTCTCTCTGCCTTTCCCCTGCTGACTCCCTGTCTCTCTCTCTCTCTCTCACACACACAAAAATAAATAAAATATTTTAAAAAAATTAAAAAAAACAAAAGTAACCACCCAGCCCAGCTCATAGATATAGAGAACAGATTGGTGTTTGGGGGAGGAGGGAAAGGATGAAGGGAGTCCCAAGGTACAAACTTGCAGTTATAAGCAAAAAAGAAGTCGTAAGGATGTAATGTACAGCATAAGGACTATAGTTAATTGTACTGTTCTGCCTATCGGAAAGTCGCTAAGAAAGTAAATATCAAAAGTTCTCATCACAAGAGAAAATCTGTTGGCAATAGCACATGCTGATGGATATTAACTACACTTGTTGTGACGATTGTCTTGCAATATGTACAAGTATCAAATCAGGATGTCGTACCCCGGAAGTTAACATAATGCCATTTGTCAATTACACCTCAATAATAAAAAGGGGGGAGGACAGAGATGGAAGGGGGCGTGATTTCACTTTGAATGGCTTGCTTCCTTTATTTGGCTCAAGTGACAGCACCAGAGCAACTTTCCATACATGAGTAGGTCAGGTTTTCCCAATCTCGGCACTGCTGATATTTGGGGCTGGAGGAGTCTTTGTTGTGGCCGCTGTCCGCACATCATAGGGTATGTAGCAGCATCCCTGGTCTTGCCCCGTTAGATGCCAGTAACATGCTTCTCCCCATGAAAAAAATGTGACCACCAAAAACGTCTCCACATGAATATTGCAAATATCCCTGCGGGTCACCGTTGCCCCCAGTAGGAAACGGGATCCAGTGAGCAGCGATACTGGTTTTGCGCGAAGTCTTGAATGCAGGTTAAGAAGGACGTGATCAGGACTCCCAGGAGTCGGTAAGGCCCACGCGAGTGGACGGGAGCCGCGCTTGAGAGGGAAGGACCTCCCTGAATTGGCTGAATGGGAAAAGGAGAGTGGACATCAGAGTAGATACTAGACGACCCCAAATGGGATGTGGCCAGCTCGGAGGCAAAGGCCAGCACGCCCTCAAAGACCACACCGGGTCAAGCCTCTTTGCCCTCCACCAGCGTCTCTCAAGCCCCAGACCCTGTCTTAGGGTCAAAAAAAGAGATGGTTAAAACAGAAAGAACCAGAATGTAGCCCCAAACAACCAAGTTCAACAGCCTGAAGATGTTTAAATCACTGACTCACACCAAATGAAAGAAAGAAAAAGTGCTGCCTCACAGAATAAAGAAACTACATCGTCTTGGTACAGTGAGGGCTGTGATTCTGTAACGCTGTCCCATGTATAGGACCTTTATCTGCCTCATTCCTGGAGCCGTCTTCGAAGGCTGCCATCTTGAGAACAGGAGCCATGTCATGTAACTGCTCACCCAAGCTGGAAGGAACAAGTCTGTGAGTCCACGAGTCTGCGATCAAACCTGCACTTGCACTTACCACATCTGAGAATCTCGGCAGAATCACTTACCGTCTCTCGCCCTCCACTTTCCTATCTGTGAGATGGGTCTGGCCATCTTTGTCCTGCTTCTATCAGGGGCATCGGAGAGGATCCCGCAAGATCATATAATACAAATGCGCTTTTTAAGCCACACGGGATCATAAACGTTTGAATCATGATTACTGTGTCTGGCATATTGTGGATTCTAAATAAACAGCCAACAGTAAATACACAGTTATTCGGCATTTCAATTCTGGGGGCTCTCGTAGAGTATAGTTTCTCTTCTAAATAAAACGTAGATAGATTTAAGAGAAGGGAGAAGACACCGTTACCACATTTTAGCATCTGAAGCCTTATTTACAATAGTAAAGTTTTATACATGAGAGTTGGAAAGACCTATAGGATGAGTTCATCCAAACTCCAACTTACAGGAAGTCATCTTGTAAGATGAGGTCATTCAAACGACCTCATTTTCAAGGTCATGACACTATGACTCAGTGACTTTATAAGACCAGCACCGTGCATGAGGTTTCCTGGTCCAGTCGCCTGTCGACCATACCCCAATGTCATTTCTTTAAAATGCCCTCCTATAGGTAAAACATAATAACAATAAGCCATTTATTTTTGGTCTTTATATTAGATTCCAAAATGCCCTTTCATATATTATTTCGTTTGCTCCTTAACTATGGGGAGAAGAGACGTCACGACCGACACTTGGTCACCAACGAGGAAATCAAGTTACAGTATGCAAGACAAAGTGTTCAGGAAATGACAAGTCCATGCTGTAAGGGCCTTTCCAACTGCTCAAGCTACACAGAAAAGATCTACAATTTCCACAAAGGGAGCAGAAGAGAATAGTCGCTTCATAGCATGCATTAATGACCAGACATCAAAATAAGGCGATTAAGCAAGATTTCTGGGTCAGAAAAAATAAATAAATAAATAAATAAATAAATGAGGCTTTCTGGGTTTTTAAAGACACAAATCTGAAGACGGTTGAAGCCACAAGCGGGTGCCGACTTCAGTCAGAAGCGCTGATGTTTTGTGAGTTCACTTAAAGAATAAACATGGCTTGGATCACCAACCAGCCTCTGTAGCTACGTGATTAGATTTGGTATTTATCGTCCCTCGGAGTGAAATGTGACTAAATAGACTGTGCTTTGTGATTTCACCTTAATTCGACTGGAAGGGCTAATTTGCACTATTTAAAGGCAAATTTCTTTCTTTCGTCGTGGGACTTACAGTCACCCAAATGAAGGGGCAAGGCTGTGACACAAAACGGGAGGCTACTGGAAAAATGAAGGACATCGGTGGGGGTGGGGAGCTCAGGGAGAGGCAGAGTCCTCTAGGGACACAACGCTAGATTCTCCTTCTTCGGCTGTGTACTTTTGGGGACACTGAAAGGGAATGTTTCACTGCTTTTCGGTACTTTGCTGTGAACACGCTGGATTTAAGTCAGGCAGGCACATAGACAGTGGGCACTGGAATATGTGAATCTGGAGCACCGAGGTGAGTTTAGGGTCAGAAATCTTGAGGGTAGGGGCGCCTGGGTGGCTCGGTCGGTTAAGCGCCAACTTTGGCTCAGGTCACGATCTTGTGGTTTGTGGGTTCGAGCCCCTCGTCGGGCTCCGTGCTGACAGCTCGGAGAACCTGGACCCAGCTTCGCATTCTGTGTCTCTCTCCCCCATTTGCTCGCTGTCTCTCAAAAATGAATAAATGTTAAAAAAAATTTTTTTAAAGAAATATTGAGTCTTAAGCGTGAACATAGGGACGCATTTCCAGCCAAGGGGCTGGATGGAGACACCTGGGGTTGAGGGTATAGGCAGAGAAAAGAAGACAGTGGGATCAGAGCCTGGCTGCTTACCGACACCTCTATCCCCTACGTGAGGAAGACCCAGTGAGAGAACAGAATAGCGAGTTAATGTGGCTGGAGATGCGTGTCCTACAAGGCAGGAGCCACTGTATCACGTGTCGCTGAAATTTGGAGTGCAGTTGGATTTGTCCACATGGAGGTCGTTGCAAAATATCTCTTTCACGTAAAATGTGTAATACCCTCAAAACACTTGTTGGCTACGTTCGATACATGCTTGCTCAGTGAGTAGACGGATAGAAGCATGGATGAGGAATACAGAAAAGGCAACATTTCTAAGCCCAACTCTTGGTTCTGCCGGTGATTCACTGTTTAGCCTTGGATTCACTTCGGTTGTGAGCCCCTCGTCGCCGAACGTTCTTTAACCTAGCGTGTTAGTCTGGGTCCCCCAGGGAAACAGAACAAATGGAGATAGAGATTTATTATAAGGAACTGGCTCACATAATTACACAACCTGGCAAAGACCCAAGATCCACAGGTGGGTCTGTAGGCTGGAGACTCAGGAGAGCGGAGAGTATTGTTTCATAGTTCAAAACCCAGTGCACTCAAGACCCAGGAAGAGCCAATGTTTCAATCTGAGTCCGAAAGTGGGGGGGGGGGGGAGCCAAGATCACAGTTTGAAAGCCATCAGGCAGAAAGGATGCTCTTTAACTTGGGTTAAGAACAGCCTTTTTGTTCAGCTCAGGCCTTCAGCTGATTGAACAAGGCCCACCCACAGTAGGGATGGCAATCCGCCTCACTCTGTGTACTGATTCACATGTTCATCTCATCCCAACGAACACACCCGGAGTCATGTGAGATCAACTCTCTGAGCAATCTGTGACCCCATCCACACATAAAGTTTAGTCACACGTGGGCGTAGATAAGTCCCTGTCTGGGATCGTGGGTTAAAAAGTCCCCTCCACCTCACAGAGTTCATAACTCTAGGATTTATACGATAACACACGAGCGGAGCAAAGACTTTGGAAGAACTGACTGAACAATAATACCGTCTCTGTTACAACAGCATTAAATATCAGTACGGCACAGACAGAGGCTGGGGGGGTGTCTGCGTGTTCCTTTGCTAAAGTCAGAGCTGTTAGAGCCCGAGGGTTCCACCTGACGGGGGAGACTGTTTTTCTATTCTTCGGTTTTGTTTTCCCCTTTCTCTGACATGGGTCCCCTGAAGTGGGGTACTTGATGGCACCGAAAGGCCCTGGGGTGCCCGAAGCATTCTAAATGAGGGAGGTGAGCAAACCGAGGGCCGCTCTTGGAAAGAGCTGGGCCGCAGGCAGAGAGGACGCCTCTCTTGGCTGTCTGTTTGGCCCTTGACTTCTGATGCTCATCTCCCCGGCCTCTTTACTTCCTCTCTTCCTCTCTGGGTCTCCCGCGCCCGCTCAGACCACACACAGGTGCAGACGCTAACAGACACCCATAGGTGGCAGCAACCTTCTGAGACAGCGGCGGCCCGAGATGGATTTCTCCCTTTCACGCGCATCCTCAGCAGCCCTGGGTTTGGTGTGGATCAGGCGGTGGGTGAACGCTCCTCTCCAGAGCCGGGGAGTGGTGCCGTCCTCATGCACATTAAAATGTTTGTCACCCGAAATGAACCTAAGGCCCAGGTGGAGGTGAAGGACGAGAGCAATTCTCATCCTTTGAAACTTCCGGTGCACAAAAATGAAAGGCAAACGGATCCCTTGTCTGCGATTGCTGCTTCCAATACGTGCCCAGCTCTTCCCGTTTCCCCGCCGCTGAAAGACCGGCAGCAGAGCGAGGCAATCCGCTACGGGCTGTAATCAGTCAAGTGCAGATGTATCCCCCCTACAGATAATTTACGCAGAGTAAACAGAACAGGGAGCCCATTTGCCCCAATCCGGATGGCTTCGCCTGAGAGAAGCGGGTCACAGGGGTGGATGCCTGCGAAGGTTCAATAGCGTCTCATCAAAATATGGCACGGATGTCAATGCCACGAAGCCCGTCTTTTCCGAATTTACTCCCGCTGTCTCTGAAGAGCCCTGCAGGAGGCAGGAGTGGCTGGAAGGCCGAAGAAAACTCGTCCACCCCGGGGGGACACCCGCAACTGTCCCGGACATTTGATCAAGCGTTTCACCGACCTGAGCAAGCCAGGAAACTAGAGCGAGGGTTTTTCACCGAAAGCCAGGTGGCATCTTGGGTGGCGCCCTGCGGCATTCAAGGTCAGGCTCAGGGACAGAACGGCAGGCTCAGGCCGACACGCACGGCTCCCTCGACTCTTGGTGTGGGTGTTTCTCCCAAGTATTTCATACTTATTTTTGAATGGGTAATTCACACGCATAGCTTAAACAACTAAAAATGTAGCGTGGGCACGTGGGTGGCTCAGTTGGTAAGGACCCCACTCCTGATTTCCGCTCAGGTCATGATCTTATGGTTCCTGGGATCGAGCCCCGCATCGGGGTCCCTGCTGACAGTGCTTGGGATTCTCTCTCTCCCTCCTTTCTGCCCCTCCCCCACTCTCTTTCAAACACACACACACACACACACACACACACACACACTGCAAAGACTCCTTCAAACGCCTGCTACCCCCATTTCCAGGTCACCGCTATCATGAATTTATGATGTATCCTTCCAGAGTAGGAATGCATGCATACAAATAAAGGCAGATATGTATCCTTATTTTCTCCCTCTTAAACACCAAAGGGAGCACAGCGTTCTTCATCTTGCTGCTTCAAATAACACTACAGCTTGGAGATCTTCCCATATCAATATCTAGAAAGTTCCCTCACTCTGGTTTACCTCTGCACAAAAGCCTCCGATTCGCTTAAGTTAAATTATACCCCGTATTTTATTAACCACTTCGCCCTTCATAGATATTTTGGTTATTTCCGATCGTCTGTCATTACAGACAGTCCTATAATTAAAAATCCCGTACTACGTCTTTTCAGGATCCATCAGGACATCTGAGTCTAAGAGCAGACGTCTTCTGCCTCGTCCTGCTCGTGAGCTGAAATGTTTGCGTCCTTCCAGACTTATGTTGAAATCCTAGCCCCCTAGTCGGGTATTTGGAGGTGAGACCTTTGGGGGTGATTAAGTCAGGAAGGCAGACCCCCCCCCCATGAATAGATGAGTGCCTTTATGAAGGGGACCCAGAGAGCTTGCCTCTTGCTCGCACACAGTGAGAAAACAGCCGTCGGTGAGTCAGGAAGCCAGTCCTCACTAGACACAGAGAGTGCTGGTGTCTTCATCGCGGACTTGCCGCCTCCAGAACCATGAGAAACAAATTCTGTTGACAAGCTGACAAGCCATGCAGTCTGTGGTGTTCTATTCCCGCAGCCCGGATGGACTGAGACAGCCCTTTATTCATGTCGCAAGGCTTTCTTCACTTGTATCTTGCCCATTTTGTGTTAAGTGTATTCCTACATTATCTTTGCATTGCTGTTGTAAAAGGGCACTCGGCTTTCATTATATCTGCCTGCTGGCGACTGTTAATACAGATGAAAGCCATTGATTTCTAGATAATTTTGTACTTTGATACTTCAGTCATTCTCATAGCTCTTTAACTCGATTAATTGGCACACTTCTGTTTGCCAAATATTCGGGTTTACTGTCTTCTGCATATAATGATAGTTTTAACGTTTTTTTTTTCCATTTTTAAATCTGAATTTTCTTTTGTCAAATTTCGTATGTAATTCTGGAGTGAAATATTAAATAACGGTATTAGTGGACATCGTTGACTTGATTTGGGTATTTAGTGGAAATGCTTCTAGACCTGGCTTTTGAACTGAGATACACGTATTTGATCATGTTAAAAAGTAATGTCCTTATATTCTAACTTTGTTATTTTCATCAAGAATGGCTATTGAATTTTTTAAATGCTTTTTGTGAAACGATGTCGATAATCATGTGAGTTTTCTGTTAATGTAATAAATTATGTTAGATTTTCTACTATTGACTCTTCCCTGAAATTCTAGCCCTACTGTGATCATAATTCCTTCAATGTGTTGGCTGAAGGCTGTTTGTTAGTATTTTATTTATGGTTTGGGAATGGCTAATCATAAGTAAGGTTTATAAGTGGGATGTTTAAAAATGTTATCGTATGTTCATGTTAATATTCTATTTGCTTTAAAAACTAATTTGGAGATGGGAATGCAAGCTGGTGCAGCCGCTCTGGAAAACAGGATGGAGGTTCTTCAAAAAACTAAAAATAGAACTACCCTACGACCCAGCAATTGCACTACTAGGGATTTATCCACAGATACAGGTGTGCTGTTTCGAAGGGACGCATGCACCCCCATGTTTATAGCAGCAAGATCAACAATAGTCAAAGTATGGAAAGAGCCCCAATGTCCATCGACGGATGAATGGATAAAGAAGATGTGGTATATATATACATATATACAACGGAGTATTACTTGGCAATCAAAAAGAATGAAATCTTGCCATTTGCAACTACGTGGATGGAACTGGAGGGTATTACGCTAAGTGAAATTAGTCAGTCAGAGAAAGATAAAAATCATATGACTTCACTCCTATGAGGACTTTAAGAGACAAAACAGATGAACATAAGGGAAGGGAAACAAAAATGATATAAACACAGAGAGGGGGACAAAACAGAAGAGACTCATAAACATGGAGAACAAACTGAGGGTTATGGGAGGGGTTGTGGGGGGGGGTGGGCTAAATGGGTCAGGGGCACTAAGGAATCTACTCCTGAAATCATTGTTGCACTCTATGCTAACTAATTTGGGTGTAAATTTAAAAAATAAAAAAAGAATAATAATAATTTGGAGAGTTTTTATATTTCTATATATAAAGTCTATATATAGACTCTATTTCTATAGAGTTGTTATATTTCTATAACATTGAAATTATCAGTTCCTTAATTTTGGTAGAATTTCCCTGTGAAGCTATCCAACTCTTTGTCATGTCTCTGATTGTTCTATGGAAATAAGCCACATTAGACTTTTTTTCTCTATTTTGTCTGGTGTCAGCTTTGGCAAATTCCATTTCCCTGGAAAATTAGCTACTTCCTCCAGGTATGCAAATAGTTTCCAGAGTTGAGCAAAGTGGTCTCATGTTATTCTTCTAATGTTCTCTATTCTTACGTTCTCTCTTCTGTTTCTTATTTTTTATAGGGAATTTTTGCCCTTTATAAAGGTAAGGGTAGTTTTTCTTTGTAGTTTTCACCCAGTAGTTTATCAGTTTTTCCTAAAAACAGTTTTTGAATTTTCTTATTAGTGCCACTGTTTTTTTTTCTGTTTGATAATTCATTACATTCTTTATGAGCCTTTAGTAGCCTTTGTCTTTATGAAAGCGTAGCATTTAGGACCTTGCCTAATTTTTTGAGTAAGATACAAAGTGTCTTTCATCATTTTTGACATATGTTTTTCATGTTATGAAGACTTCATTGTGTGCTTCAGCTACACCCCAATACATTCCCACATGTGCTGTTTTTGTTATAACTCTGTTTCAGACTAGCACCATTCAATGGGACTTTCCGTATTTGCGCTGTCCAGTATGAGAGCTCCTGGCCACCTGTAGCTATCAAGTCCTTGAAATGTGACTAGCGTGTACGGGAGAGGAACTCAGTTTTGAATTTAATTAAGTTAATATTAGGCAGCCACACATGACTACTGTCAACCATATTACAGCATATCTGGACATTTTGTAATTTTCGTGTGTATCTCCCCTTTATCCAGGAATTATTGAAGAGATGGGATTTTTAAAAAAAAAATATTCTCAGGCTTAAAGACCTTTTAGTTACCCAATGTTATTAGCTGCTAGGATTCCTGCACTTTGATCAGAAAACATTGCTCGCACTCTTGGTAGTTTAGAGCACTTATTTAGAATTTCTTTGTGACCCAACGTCTAGTCTATTTTCATGAGCGGGGCCAGGGCCATTTTAAACAAGCATTAATTCTCTATTTTCAGGATAGAAGGTCAGATATATATCAATCAATCAGATAACGTTATTTAAAATTTCCATATTCATCATTTTGTTTGTACTCATTGGCCTTGACTGAAAGGAATGAGTTAAGATTTCTTCCTACTAGTCTGCGTCTGTTTACTTTTCTTTGCATCTCGTTTCATCTTTTTCATGAACGTAGCTGCTACTATATGTTTAGTGCAGGGTAATAAGTTTTCACTGTGATTTTACAAGCGAGCGTTAGAAGGTGTCTTTCTTTGTCTTATTCTGTATCGAATCCCACCTCGTCTGATATGAGCGCTTATGACCCTGCCTGCTTTTCATTGACACGTAACTGATCGATCCCTACCCAGACTTTTATTTTTTTTCCTAACTGAAGCAGAGTTGACTCTCTACCCTTACTTTTCTGTTCATGCTTTTCTTAAAGAACGTCACTTTCATCTAGCAGAGAGTTGAGTTGCTTTTGTGATCCCACCTACAGCGTTTTATATTAATAGATAAGTTGAACTCTTTTATATTTATTAATATGATAGATGCATTTGGCTTTAGTTCCACCTATTATTTTATGCCTGTGAGTTCTAAAAGGTCTTTTACTATGAGGTCTGTTCACTCCACTGTGTGAGTAGCACCTTCCACCACAGAGATGTAAACAATTTGTTGTTGTTGTTTCCACGGCTGGTTACCTTTATAATTATGTTGGTATATTAAGGAGATCTCTGTGCTGTCCTTGACTGTTATCTCCTCTCCACTCTTCATGACCCGATTGCAGTTAATAATATCACCCTCCTTAGTGCTTAACCCTGAACGATGAAGCATGCTACTGCTTCTATTTCCTGGTTTGTGAGTTTCAAGCAGTCTCTCCGATTGAAGGCTGATCACAGATGAGGCGGCGAGTAAACCAGCTCCACCTCTCCCGTTGTGGTCAACACTTGGTCCTCGTCTGGGCACAGAACAGTTACGTTGATCCTGTCCCACTGACCCACTGTGTTCATGGCATCCTTACAGTTATATATGCTCACACGTGACCTTGAGAGCTTTCACTGCAGTCTCTTAGCTAAATGAGGTTCATCCCTCAGTTATCTCAACACAGGGGTATGGAAGCACACTGATCTGAGTTTTGGCATGTTCACAACGGGTGGCCTGTATTCTTTATAGGAGAAGAAGGGCTTGGCCTGGTGTGAACCCTTGGCTCACAATTTTTTTTCTTCTGTGTCTCCTGAGTCTTCTGTGTCTCCATGGACAATCAGTATTCTGATATCTGAAGTCAGAACCACTTCTCGTCCCTTTTTAGTGACCATATTTTACCTGGGTACCCAAAGTTTTCTTCTTTACAAACCATTTCTAAAGTTCGATAAGTGTACTAGATTATACTTTCATGCCAGCTGT
The DNA here is from genome assembly GCF_028749965.1 of Puma concolor. Classification (NCBI taxonomy): domain Eukaryota; kingdom Metazoa; phylum Chordata; class Mammalia; order Carnivora; family Felidae; genus Puma; species Puma concolor. The sequence continues at coordinate 137,112,393 of NC_141673.1, read as the reverse complement.
TTTCAGTCCGTATTTTCTGGCTCACATTACGCCCACTCAGTATACAGACTTCTACCTTTCATTTTCCTTAAATTCTATCTTTGCATATCTTTTCTATCCAATTCCTCTTTGTTAGCTCTGCTTCTCTTATCATCTGTGTCTGTCATCTTCTCTGTAATGCTTTAAAAATACTTGTTACCATTTTATTTTATTCCATTTTTCCCAGTTCCTTAGGAATCTCTTCAGGTATTTCTTTGGGTTCCTTAGGACCTTTTCTATCTTCTCTCTTGTGATCTTCAGATGTCCTTTTCATTTCTAGAATGCTTTTGTTCCTCTTCTCTTTCTTTTCTGAGCTGTGTCCATGTTTTACGACCCACAGTTGTTTTGCTATAGTCTCCCCTAGCTCTTGAGTTTCTACTTTGTGTTCTTCCTTCTTAAAAGCAATTGCCTCATTAAGCTGTTTAAAATCACAGTATTATTTACCTTTGTTCAGTAGCACCATTATTATGACGAAAATTCAATGTCAGTTGGAAAGCTGTGAAGATCTTTTCCATTCTTTTATTTACAATACTTTTTTCTTACTGACCATGAAAAAGTGGGCTTTTTGTCTGCTTCTGATTCTGTGTCTCCCACGCTCTCTGCCCCTCCCCCACTCATGCTCTGTCTCTCTCGCTCTCAAAAATGAATAAATGTTAAAAAAAAATTAAATATAAAAAAGTGGGCTTTTTGTGACCCAGCTATCAGCATAATATTCCTAGAAGTAGAAATGGAACAGGATCATTTTCCAGACTTCACAACAGAGGGCTTGCTTCTTCACAACGTCAACACTGACTGCTTTTGTTGAATTGTGTCTTTCCATGTGAATTTGAATTTCCATCTCTCCTCTGCACATCTGAACCAGACTGAACCCATCATGCTTTCTGCCACCAACTGCCCTTATATAAACTGGTACAATACACCCATTTTTGCAAACAAGAGACACAGCTCTTGCCCTAACTACCAGTAACAGTATTTTGGGTGGTTCTTCCTCAGATTTGCTTCTTTGGGTTCCACTCACCACGCCTGAGCTTCTGATTTTCATTTCCTCCCATCTGCCTCTGCCTAATTCTGGGCTTTTGGAAGTCCTCGAAGAATTTTGAAACCTGAAGGTGACCTGACTTCTAAATTCCATGGACAATTGAATTTGCAGGACTTAAAAAATTCTAATTTTTCTTGTTTGCTTTTCCAGGAGAAAAACACTGATCTTCAGTCATGTTCATGAGAAAGTCTCTCCCGAGTTTTTAATGGATTCCATCAAATTCCATTCCATTCTGATTCCATCATCCTGTCTTTTCCTGTCCCCCATTTTTTTTTTTTTACTCATCCATAGGCAACTTTTTCACTGCCATATGACTACCATGGAGAAGTGCTTTAATGTGCCTGGCGTGGATAAGCCTGTAAGCCTCTACCTTCCAAAAAGCACGTCTCACTGTCACTTTTGCGCTTCGATTTATTTTCCAACTTGAAATGTTTTCTCCCCATTCCCTTTCTTAGTTTATCAAAAAGTTTGGAAATCCACAATATATAGACTGCATATTAACTAAGTTATCATCGTGTTTATTGTTCATAATCAGCACCCGATACTGACCTCAGTTCACTGATTATATCCCAATAGCCATTAAATAGTATTCAGTGTACAGGTAATGATTTCAGGGAAGTTTACGGTCTGCTGAAATCCCCCGCTTCTTTCTATCATCAATTGACTGAACACAGATAATGAAATAAAAAAATAACGGGCAGCCATGAAGGTTGGTTGAAAGCAATGTACCAGTCAGTGGCTGTGTTTATCAAAACAGCCAAGAAGACCGCAAGCCACTGGAGCTGTGGTTTCAGCTCTCACTTCCTGGGTGTCCTCACACGACTTGTCTGCCCTCTGACTCGCGGCGTCCTCTTCTATGAAAGGAAGGGGCTGGTGTTCTCCAGTTCCCCCGCTGACCTCAACAAGTGTCCACCACGGGCTAATGCTTCGGTAGCCCAGCACAGACTGGGGGTTACCTGCCAGCGCAACAGAGAAACTCCACAACTCCATCCTCTACCCCCACGCTGATGCCTTCCCTGGCTCCCATCTCCAGTAGCTGGCCCCTCCACCAACGCCTACTTTCGTCCCATCTCCACCTGCAATTAATGCTGCCTTAAGACCGCCTCTCTGATTCCAGTGTCACTTCACGCCAGGCCCTATTCTCTGGATTTTGTTTGAACCCACACACGGCAGCTACCCTAAACCCACTCTCATATGAAACCTCCATTCCCAGAGCAGGAGTCCAGGTGAGCACCCGGCTCCCCCATCTCCCCGCCTAGGTAGCAGCCCTGAGTCTGTAAATATACGGACATTTTCACTAGCTGTGTCTCCACGTTTAACCAACGTTTCACAAGTGTTGCCGATGGTATTCCCAGGGAGGACAATGCTGCTTTTCTTCTGGTTCGAATTCATTCTTATTTAAAGAATGCTTTTGGAGACAAACTAATTTTTACTCTCATGTTTTATGTTTAATTCTATAGAATGGCATTTCAAATAGCTTCTAGAGAGCCCTCTGTCTTGCCCTGTCTCTCTCTCTCTCTCTCTCTCACACACACACACACACACACACACACACACAATGTACACACCTCTTAGGAAACGGAAACTTGCCTCCATTCAGGATCTTGAAACAAAGCTCTAAGATTTAAATAGTTTTTGCTACTCAGATTTTCAACACCAAGAAATGAGTACAGGAGGCCCCCCTCAATTTTGGTTTTCAAATCCAGACTGTAAATGAGTGGAAGCCAATCCTCCTTGAATACAATTCTTGGAAGTTAGAAATCTCAATTGTGGTTGTTCCCCACGAAAAAGGTTCGGAGGTGGTCGGTAAGTAGTTTGTCTCCACGGCAACCAGAGGAGCTGAATTCATTTTTCCTGATAGATTCTGTCTTTTTTTTTGTACCTCACATGTAAAATAAAGTTAAAGGGAGATATCTCAACATCCTAGTCATTTCCTGTGTTAGTATTAGGACAGGGACTCCCCTATTGGGGGAAGGGGGGCATTGCTTGGCTTTTAAAACGCCGTCCATCTGAGTTTCTAGAGGGTGGTTACTTTGTGCCCAACTCAACTTCTCCCTGGCTAGCTATCTGACTTCATGCAGATTAGTCTCCTAATTCCTTTGCCTCTGATTTCCTTCACGGGTAAAGGTTTAAGGCAATTCTACCTCCAGAAAAGTCAAGAGGATACATCAGAGAAGGTGAGAAATTGCCTACTGGCATGGAACACATAGGAAGAGCTCGCAACACGAATCTTTCTGCTTTCTCTTTTCCTCAATAGAGTTTCTGGCTGTAGCTGGTTGTTGCTGTTCCTACCTCTTGGTTCCCAAAGGAGAGGCGTGTGTGTCCTCGTCTCTTGGTAATGGACCCAGAATTCCAGCCAAAACATCATACGAACTGAAAACTGAGCTATGGCTGAGGACTCACCTCTCCTTCTCCGCCCAACCAACTCAGCAGTCCTGGTCGGAAACCTCAACCATCCGAAGAGAACCGTGTCAATATTAGCGGCTCAGTCTTAGGATACTGCGGGGTTCATCTTTTTTTCTTCTTCAGTCGCCTCTTGTTTTCTCCCTACAACAGGAGGACTTTGGTTACGCAAGCAATAAGCACGCATTGCAAAATAAATGCTCGTTGCCAAAAAGCAAGCAGATGTAACAAAAAAACAGAGACAAGGGATGGAAGGAGGGTGGGGGAGGAAAGAAGGAAGGGTGGAAGAACAGGGGAAAAACAGAAAGGAAAGGGAACGTAGAAATACTTGTCACCCCAGATAACATCATCAGTTGGCTTCTGAGTACAGACCACGTGAATTTTATCTTCTCTACATAAACTGGCGCATTTGCTCAGCAAATATTTGTTGAACACCGGCCATAAACCAGGTCTTTTTCCCACAGCTGCCATTAAGGGCCACCAGTCTACTAGTGCGACAGACAAACCCCCATCGGCAATACACATGAGAAGTTCGCTGAAAGAAGGGCCGAAGATGACAAGAGACACAACCCACGACAGACTTTCACCTCGGCCTTGATGGGGGAGGGCCGGGAGGCTTCCTGAAGGAGGTCACTTCTGAGCTGTAGGAGGTGAAAATGAATTAGTCGGGTAAGTGAGAGAAGGGGAAGGAGGGCTTTTCGGGAAGGCATTGAGAAGCAAACTCCAGAAGCATGCTCCCATCGAGAAGCATGGTCCCCCTCACGGAACTGCCTTTCAGAGGGCTACTGTGTAGGCCAAAGAGGAGAGTTGTCGATAGAAGTAAGGCCAACGAGAAGTAAAGAGCAAGGTCATAAAGGAATTTGTCATCCTGAAGGTTTTGATTTTTTCCCCTCACCTGGAAGATAACACATAACGTACCAGAATTAGAATATTCTAGAATGTTCAGAATTCACGCAGAATATTCTAGAATATTCTAGAATGTTCAGAATTCGCGCAGAATATTCTAGAATATTCTAGAATGTTCAGAATTCACGCAGTTTTCACCATTGGTTTTGAGGTATCAACCCAATTCTATACAGACCTGCAAGGCATAAACACATACATGAGTCTATGTCTATTCTCTCTGTTAATGTGATGGGTTAAAGTTTCCAGCAGGCTCCGATTCTTTCTCTTGGGTCACTGCTTGCAGAGACCTGTCCATTACTAGTCTCGTGAACACGTTACCAATACGGCAATATGGACGGGCTCTGTTGTATCGAAAGGGGGTAGCACAGTATAGTGCTTAAGAGTTGGACTCTGGTGCCAGATGGGCCACATTCACATCCATTAGGCCGTGTGACCTTGAGGAAATGACGTAGCCTCCTCACGCGTCAGTCCTGCCAACGGTAAAACAAGAGGACACAGTCTTTCCCTCTTAATGTTGGAAGGTGGTAGGAAGGAAACTAATGTAAGGCACTTGGAACCAGGCCTGGCACACGGTACATGCCATATAAATGTTAACTGTATTTACCTCTTTCTCCCGCTGTTTTTGCATCAAAGCTGCAAAATTCACCGCCTGAATCGTCAGGAGAGTTTGATATGGCAAGATGCACGTACGGGGTGAACACCCACTAGTCTAAAATAATTTAGGGTGACTTGGAATTTCGCCAGTGAAGTGGGCACAGGTGGCCTCAGGAGGTTCCTACCTCTGGAATGATGGCAGGGAGTGGATTCTTTTGGTGGGGATTCTACAGACGCCTCCCCCGGGGGCCCGGGATTTCTCTCTGCTCTCATCCCGTAGCTACAGTTGTCCCTGGCTTTCTGCCAGCTATTGAAATGGCTCCCCCTCCCTTCTGAGAGCTTTTACAGAAGACCACTCCATCACTCCGGAGCCCCTCTCACGGACTCATTCCCTTCAGTTTTGCCCGTGATGCACTTGCCTCCGTTTTTCTTTGCTCTTCTCCACGCCCTGGTGACAACAATAGAATTACAGGGGAAACTGTCAAAATTAAACCCTACCTGTTGTGGGTCACCCTTACTTAGATTAAGTAGCTGATCCGGACTTTTGTTCATCCGTGGCTCTGAGTCCTCATAGACTGGCCTTGGCAACCTGAATGTTTTTCCCCTTTTCTTTTCCTTTCTTTTTTTTTTTTTCCAGTGCAGAATTCATGGACCACATTAAAATCAGATTTGTAATAGACAAAGTCACGCGTTGGCGGGTGCAGCGAAAGCATCCTCAACGTTCTCGTACATTTCCCCCTGTGGTTCTCTCCTCCGGCTTTCGAAGCAAGCTTTTCTTGGCCTGATCCCTGTAGCTTTCAGATCAAATAATGCCTTATTCACGTGAAACTCTATTGAATTATGGAGCTTCCAAGGTCATTTAGTGCCCTTCACCGCATGCCTGGGGGTAGCGAGGGGGAACAGGCTCGTCCTTTGTCATGTTGCACACCGCTTTTTCCGAAGAGCTGTGTTTTTTCCAAAACCTAAAAATAGGACAATCATACTTTATCTTAAGCTTTTATCAACCAAGATACAAGCCCTGAAATATCAATTAGAGTTAATGAATGCACCTAACAATGAAAAGGAAAACAACATTGCCAATTACACTTCTAATACCACCTTTAGTTAAAAATACAGGAACTCTTTAGCTGGGGTTGGATAGCAAGTGTCACTATACCTCTGTTCAGCAAGTAGATATTATTCCACCCAGTTCTTCTCTTCTGGTTCAGCAGAATTAAATACACACACACACACACACACACACACACACACACACGAAAATAGGTTATTAATCCCTTCTGCAGAAGGACAATTTCGATTCTGTACCTTCAGGGACAAGATGCCCATCGGCTAGAGAATCAAGTTCAATTATTTTTTAGAAACTCAACACAACTTCTCCTCATCCTTCAAACTTCAACTTATGATGTCACTTTTCAACAAAACGTCTCTGACCTCAAGGTTAGATGATGTGCCTTAAATTGTAATCCTACGAAACCCCAAACTCTGCTCTTGTGAGATCAGTAAAATTGAATCAAACAATTTCAGTACTTACTTGTCTAATGTCCAGCTGGTCTGCCCTCATCAAGTCGTGGCTGGACACACATAGCCCTTCACGAGAGGAGACATGAATGAAAGGTAATGACAGATCAGTAGTAGGAGTTTCAGAGTCACCACTGGGCAGTGGAAGATGACAGATTGCCATCTCCGAGAAACACGTAAGCTTTATCTGTAAGCATTTCTAGTTTTTTGGATTCCTACTGAGGACGGAGAGCTCTGAACTTCTAGCTCCGTCTGTTAAACAATTTCACACTCCTGTTCTCCCTTCCTGGAGGATGATCGCAAGGGAACACAAATGGGGCCTGAGGAATTCTTCCCTCGACAGCATATCCTAAGAACCACATGCTGCCCTCCGAGACTACACTCTGCTAGAACCCGGCACACGTTTGCAGTGGCTTTAAGCCCCTGGGAGTGGCGCATTGACTTAAAATGACAAACTTGGATCCTGAAGGATCTCAATCAGATCCTTGCTTCTTCCCAGAAAGCCCCGCTTCCTGTTGGATGGCTCTCCCCGGGCTTTCTTCCTGGCACAGAGATGTAGGCAGTCACTGGGGAAGCATGTGTGAAATACTTCCCATGATAACCAATTGTGTTGGGGAAAATGAGGGTCAGGGGAGGCCTTACTGATTAGGTGACGTGTAGACAAAGAGCTGAAGGAATTGGAAGAAGGAACTCATGGAAATACCTAACTAAAAGAATGATGTAGGCTATAAAGCGTCTTATAGTTTATGGTAATCATTTAGTTATATGCCCCGAGAGGAAACTCACTAACTCAGTTAGTAGGATCTGCACGAAGGCTTTGGGTTAAGGACCCATTTCTCTCATCGGACCTGTTCAGGTTTGTCTCCAGCAGGTTTGAACATGCTCAGCCTTGTGATGATGATGATGATGATGATGATGATTGATGATGAAGAAGACAGTTTGAGCTTCAAGCCAGGGTATCCATGCCACGGAAAGGTTCTTAGGGGCACAAAGCAATGCCAGGCTTCCTAGATCCCAGGCAGGAGCAGGACGGCTGGCCCTAAATTGTGCCAGGGCATCCCTTGCAACTCTGCCTTATCGCTCAGAAAACCAAAAAGGGTTAATCCCACTTCCAACCCCTTTGGGTTTATATCCTGGAGACTGTTGGGGGAGGCTTTAAGGAAGGAGAAGGAGGGTCCGTAGGAATGAAGCTTTGCTGCACATGAGGAAATTCTGGGAGCTTCTAAGGCTTCAGGGCCAGGTTGGTCCCCACACTAATTAAAGCAGAATCTCTGAGGCTGAGACCCAGATATTAGGATTTTTCAAGTCTCTGCAGAAGAATCCAGAGGCTAGGAACAGTGGTGTGCTGGAGTCAACCCACACCAGCCCACGAGAGCGTATCACGTGTATCTCTTCCTGAGATAGGAGAAGGAACATAGCCGGCATCTGTCCTTCCTGGCACAGAGCTCCAAAAACTCTGGGAATTTTTTGAATAATAGGAGTAACTCTTGTTACTTATAACAAGTCCCTTGACAACATGCCTGAGTTTGTACTAATGAAATGACTCACAATGAGCCCTTCTATAGCTTTGAGGGAAGGGCTGGCCACACTAGAAAGACCAAGCATGGGCACAGAAGGTTGGAACTTTCAGCCACAATTCTGACGCTGGGAGAGGAAAGGGACTGGAGACTGAGTTCGGTCATGTGGCCAATGGTTTAATCCATCGTGCCTATATATGAATCCCCATGTAAAAGTCTGGACCCTGAGGCAGGAACTTGAGACCCTACTAGAACTTGCCCTACATACCTGTTCATTTGGCTCTTCATTTGTGTCCTATATAATGAAATGGTAATCATTTCCTCAGGGGCATCCTGAGTTCGGTGTGGCATTCGCACCCATTCTGAAACCTGAGGGGATTGTGGGAAGGCCCACGTTTGTAGTCAGCTAGGCAGAGGGGCAGGGGATGCCTGAAATTTGTGGCTAGTGTTTGAAGTCGCGACGGCCTTGCAAAGGAGTCTGCCCTTAACCTGCAGGGTGTGCACCAGCAGGGAGGACATATCCTCCCTGTGTTTCTGAGAATTGGCTGCAAAAACTTGCCAGCACACCAGTTTTAGGGATCAGTAGCCTACCTCATTAGGGGCTAACGTACGAAATACTGGAAAGAGCTGAGGAGGGTGTAGTCTTAACCACTGGGATTTCCGGTTTCACGTATACCCGTTGGGAAGACACGTGAGCGCGAGGCAACCCTTCCTTTCTCCAATCCCTCCATGCTCTCTCGCCTCCGTGTGAGTCACGCCCGACCTATTGATTACCCTGTCCTCTAGGCAGAATTCTACTTAAGAAGACAGTCCTGCCATATAATAAGCCGTAAATACTTGTCCGTGCCAGCTTCTCATGTGGCTTTCTTTTTCCCTCTGAATCATTCGGTTTCTTGTAGGTCTCTACAAGTGGATGGGTCCTGTTCACATCTTTGCCTCGGCTTGACTCAAATTCCTGGCTGGGAACTCAGAGCGATGTACTCTCCTTTAAGACTTTAGCAACTTCGCTTAAACGTTAGATGCCTTCTGAGATTATTCATCCACCAGTGCGATTCCTACCAAGAACCCCCCTTTTCCCTTCTCTGCCCTCTCCTCTTTACACTTTGCTCTAATTTGCTTGTTCTGTCTTCCTTCCTGCCCCATAATTCACGCCAGAGCAGGAACACACACACGTCGTCCAGGAAATCACTGTTTGGGAAACCTCTGACCCTTTTCACATCCAGTTTTTCACCAGTCATTTAAAACAGAGGTTCACTTGTGCCCCGGCCATTCGAATGTAGGATTAAGTCGCATTCTTAAGGGATAAGGTTGAAATCGTGCGCGATATGTTGCAGGAATTGGCACGCCTAAAGAAACAAATCACACTAAGGCTTAAATTGGAGTTTTGGAAGTGGGAAAATTAGGAACAAGGGTTAGCAGACATGGAGGCTTAGAAATTCGGTTCGAGATAAAAGGGGACTTCGGGGGATGGCCCGCTTACACACGCGCGCACGGACCCCTTCTTTGTGACCGCTCATGTTGAGACTAAACTAAACCAGGTACGGAATGGTCTCAGCTTAAGTCTTAAAAATTTACTCGATATTCAATGTGGTCCTAGAGGTTGTACCTTCTCTCTCTTCTGTCTCTTCCCTCTCTACTGTGACATTAAATTAAGGTTAGTCTCAACCAGCCCTGTTGAATACAACTTTTTGTGGTGACAGAATAATAATCTGTGTTGTCCAGTCAGCAGTTGCTAGCAAGTACGTGAAATATGACTAGTGCGACTGTATTTTAACTTTGCTTAATTAATTTATATAGACCTATGTAGCTAATGTTTGCCATATTGGATACCTCGGGTGTAGAGAAACATGCACAAACAGGGATTTGAGGGACAAAGTGTGTGAGGTGTCACATTTCAGCTTGCTGGGGTTGCCATAACAAAGTACCACAAACCGTGTGGTTTAAACAAAAGAAATTTACCTTCTCATAGTTTTTTTTTATTTTTTTTAGCGTGTATGTATTTTTGAGAGACAGAGAGAGAGACAGAGCACAGGCAGGCAAGGGGCAGAGAGAGAGGGAGACACAGAATCTGAAGCAGGCTCCAGGCTCCGAGCTGTCAGCACAGAGACCAACACGGGGCTCGAACCCATGAACTGTGAGATCACGACCTGAGCCAAAGTCAGAGGCTCAACTGACTGAGTCACCCAAGTGTCCACCTTCTCACAGTTTTAAAGTCTAGAAGTCTGAGATCAAGGTGTTGCCAGGATTGGTTCCTCCCAAGGGTTGTGAGGGAAGGGTCTGTTTCAAGGCTCTTCTTGGCTTCTAGATGGCCATCTTCTCCTTGTGTTTTCACATTGTCTTCCCTTTGTACATGTCTGGATCCAGAGGAATCCTCTTATAAGGACACCAGTCATATTGGATTAGGGTCCACCTTAATGACCTCATTTTAACTTAATTACCTCTGTAAAGACACTATCTCCAAATATGGTCACATGTGAAGCACTGGGGATAGATTTCAATATGTAAATTGGGGGACGGGGGTGGGGCAGAGACATAGTTCAACACATACTAGCATCTTCATTGACTTCTTGTGGGTCTTCTCTCCAGGTATAAAGTAAGATGAACAGAGCCTGCTCTCCCTCTTGCTTAGGTTAAAATGAAATTTATAGACGAAACAATTTTCTGTCATTAAAATTTCTTGATGGAGGCAGTCTGATAAACTTATTACTGTTTGGTTAAGCTTGTTCCCAATTTCTCCTAAGGGTTCCCATAAGAAAAGATCCATGTATAAAATATGTGGAGATTAAACCACACACTCCCACACAACCAATGGATTAAAGAATAAATCAAAAGAGAAATTTGAAAATACCTTGCAACAAATAAAAAACAGGAGCACGACATCTCAGAACTGATGAGATGTAGTAAAACCAGTTCTAAGAGGGAAGTGTAGAGTGATAAACACCTACATTAAGAAAAAAGAGGGGCACCTGGGTGGCTCACTCAGTTAAGCGTCTGATTCCAGCTCAGGTCACGATCTCACGGTTTGTGGGTTCGAGCCCCGCATCGGGCTCTGCGCTGACAGCTCAGAGCCTGGAGCCTGCTTTGGATTCTGTGTCTCCCTCTGTCTGCCCCTCCCCTGCTCGTGCTCTGTCTCTCTGTCTCTCTGTCTGTCTCTCTCTCTTTCTCTCTCTCTCAAAAATAAAGATAAATTTTTTTAAAAAAATGAAAGAGAAAAAAGAAAGATCTCAAATAAACAACCTACCTTGACCATCAAGGAGCGAGTAGAAGGCAAACAACTTAAGCCCAAAGTTAGCAGAAGGAAGGAAATAACAAAGATCAGAGTGGAAATTAATGACACAGAGATTAGAGACTAGAAAGACAATGGAAAAGATCAATGAAACCAAAAATTTGCTTGCTGAAAAGATAAAGTTGACAAACCTTCAGTTAAACTAAGACAAAAGAGAGAAGACTTACAAAATAAAAAATGAAAGTTACAACTGATAACACAGAAATGCTAAGGAACAACTAAGCAACAACTATGAGCAAGTATATGCCGTGCCAATAAATCAGATGACCTAGAATGAGTAGGTAAATTCTTGGAAACACATACCTTACCAAGACTAAATTATGAAGAAATAGAAAGTCTGAACAAACCAATAACAAGTACAGATATTAAATCAATAACTGATTGGACAGGGGCACCTGGGTGTCTCAGTCAGTTAAGCATCCAACTCTTGATTTTGACTCAGGTCATGATTTCATGATCTCATAAGATCAAGCCCCGTGTCAGGCTCAGTGCTGGTCATGGAGACTGCTTAAGATTCTCTCTCTCCCTCTGCCCCTTCCCCACTTCCTCTCTCTCTCTCTCTTTCTCTCTTTCTCTCTCCCTCTCTCAACAATTAATAAATAAACATTAGAAAAACACTTCGTAAACATATTTTAAAAACGTGATAGATACAGATAGGAAAATCATGATAGATAGATAGATAGATATAAATATGCACAAAATGGAATATCACTCAGCCTCAAAAAAGAAGGAGATCCTGTCATTTGTGATAATATGGACGAAACTGGAGGACATTGTGCTAAACAAAATAAGCCAGACAGAGAAAGACAAAGACTGCACGTATCACCTATATGTGGAATCTTAAAACAAACAAACAAACAAACAAACAAAGTCAAACTCATAGAAATAAAGAATAGAGGGGCGCCCGGGTGGCTCAGTCAGTGAAGCATCTGACTTTGGCTCAGGTCATAATCCTACAGTTTGTGGGTTAGAGCCCCGCGTCGGGCTCTGTGCTGACCGCTCAGAGCCTGGAGCCTGCTTCTGATTCTGTCTCCTTCTCTCTCTGCCCTCCCCTGCTCGTGCTCTGTCTCTCAAAAATAAATAAACGTAAAAAAATATTTAAAAAAAAAAGTATAGAAATGTGGCTGCCCGGAGCTGGGGGTTGAGGGCAAAGGGGACATGTTGGGAAATGGGTACAAACTGTCGGTTACAAAATGAGTGAAGTCTGAGCATCTAATGTGTAACATGGTGGCCGTAGTTGACGACACTCTATTTTATAAGTGAAATGTGCTCAGAGAGGAGAGTTTAAGTGTTCTCACGCACACAAAAAACCGTAAGTATGTGATGTGATGGATATGTTCATCAACTGGATGGTGACCATCCTTTCACAATGTATGCATATGTCAAATCGTCATATTGTGCGCTTTAAGTACATTATCATTTTAGTGGTTGTACCTCGATAAAGCTGAAAAAGGGAAGTCTATCGAGAAGTCTTCACAACAATGACCAAGCCTCTGCTGAGTCTCTGTCACCCTACCCCCTTTTATTTCCTCTTCAAGCACCTTCGCTCAGAGCCTCCTTTCCATTTCTCAGCTTTTCATCAGGAAGAAAGAATTGACACCTTGATAGCTAAGAGCTAGGTCCAGAGACTTGATCCTTGGGGGACAATGCGGGCCGGTGCTGAGTGACACAGCTGTGTTCACCCATCTGCCTTAATGGTGGGACTTAGCGCCAACTTTTAAGGTTCATATGCGCTTTGGGACACCTGGATGGCTCAGTCAGTTGAACGTCCGACTTGGGCTCAGGTCACGACCTCCCGGATCGTGGGTTCGAGCCCCGCGTGGGGCTCTGTGCTGACAGCTCGGAGCCTGGAGCCTGCTTCGGGTTCTGTGTCTCCCACTCTCTCTGCCCCTCCCCTGCTCACGCTCTGTCTCTCAAAAATAAATAAATGTTAAAAAAAATTTAGGCTCATCAGTGTTTTGAAGCCTACTGGACTTGATTCTTATGTCCCCCGCCCCCCATTAAATTTCCATCAGGTGTGTTGAAATTATTTAACAGAACGATTAAAATTAAGTTAATTAGATATGAGAGGACATATCATGGAACACAATGATACTAGTACTGGAATCAGACCTACACCCACTCCAACACTTCCCTGCAAATGATGAAACCCTTTGAGCCCGATACGCTATCTATAAAAGAGATAAGAAAAGAGGTCTGTCCTGCGTCAGCTGGGGCAAGTAAATGGCTCAGCGCTGCACCCGGCACATAGAACACAATTCTCATGTTAGCGACAAGTTTTACTTGTCTCAGAAATCTTCATGTCAAACAAACTGGGGGAGGGAAGCAGGAGAACAGAGACGGACACGTCAAGAGAATTTAAAAGACAACATCTGCAAGGTCTCTTCTAATTGTCACGATTGATAATGCACGAGTGATTTGACAGGATAACAGTGTTGACAAATATTGCCCATTTGGAGAACTGGAATTCCTAAAGCACTTTCAGTTTCTGAGTCCGCATGCTTTTCAAGGAGAACTCTCAAAGCACCTGTGGTATTAAGCATTTCTCTTTCAAGAGAGCAGCGTGGTTTCTTCAAGGCGTATCCTTTGCATCGCGCATTGCCACGGTGACTTTTTTCCTGATCCCAACATGTGTTCTAACATCGTGTTTAATTTAGAAAGATTATAACCACTGATCAGCCCTGGTTCCCACTTGGATTCCTCATCATCTATATTCTTGTATAGAGCTTTTGATGTTTGTGTGCTTCAGATTTTAAAAAGTATTTCTAATCGTCGTTTACGGCCCATGAAAGCCAAGGGTCACCCACTTTCATAATCTTTCTCCCCTCGTAAATTGTCCCTAACGTCCCATGAAATTACTTTTTCAATTTCTGTTTCCCTGAGAGACGTGAGATCTATGAAGGCAAGTTCTGGGGTTGGTGTCATTTACCACTGTCCCCCTGGCACCTCACACGACACCTGGTTCAGAATATTTTGCATCCTGAAAGACATTACTTTTAACCACCACTGATTTTGATCATACCACCCGATGATTATAGGGAACTTGTTAAGCATCCTCCAAAAAAGCAGCTGACGTCTTCGTTTTTAGGCTGAGAACAAAGGAAGTAGGTTCAAGGAACAGGGAAGTAGGATGATTCTCTTCTTCACTGGGGCCCTGCCCTTGGTCACTTCTTCAGTGTCCCCACTACCCATGGGAGAATGGAGGAGAGGAAAGAAGGAAGAAAGTTCCAAAGAGTCATGCAGGATTGAAAGCCTTTTACCCTCTTAGAAAATGAAATGAAAACCCATAAAGAGGGGCGCCTGTGTGGTTCAATCAGTTGAGCACCCAATGCTCGATTTTTGGCTCCTCAGGTTCTCAGAGTTCTGGGATCAAGTTCCACATTGGGCTCTGTGCTGAGTGTGGAGACTGCTTAAGATTCTCTTTTTCTCGGGGCACCTGGGTGGCTCAGTCGGTGGAGCCGTCTGACTTTGGCTCGGGTCATGATCTCACGGTTCATGAGTTCAAGCCCCACATAGAGCTCCCTGCTGTCCACGCCAAGCCCACTTCAGATCTTCTGTCCCCCCCCCGCCCCTTCCCCATGTGCTCTCTCTCTCTCTCTCTCAAAAATAAAAAAAAAAGCCCAAAGAATGCTTCTTCACCCTAATGTTCTGCCATAAGCTCTAACCTATAGATAGAGTAGCAGATTGATGGGTATAACCATGAACTCTGAGAGCCTATTCATGGCTTGTGTTGCTGCCTTGGTAGGGGAAGGCCTTGTGGGGAAGAAAGCCAGAAGCAGTGCGTTGCAACAGAGATGGCTCGTTTCTCCCCACCTATGCATCCCTACAGGCAGAGAACAGTCCTAACCCTAATCCTAACTTCAGGGGCAATACTTATTTTTATTATTTAAATAAAGAGAATGCTTGGGTCTCCCCTGTAGGGAAAGTCAGCGACTTACTACTTTTATACACCTTAATGTTCTGGAACTTGCAAGGTTCAGGAAAACTGGACTGCAAGAACTTTTGGAATTCTACTGGGGTCATCATTCTGTCTTAAGGAATGACCATGACTGGACCAATCAAGACAGGCAAAACTATCAGAAAGATAAACTCTTCCCAAAAGGACGAACTAAACCCAAATTCTTAGTAGCTACGCAGAGAAGGACCGTGAACTAGAAGCATCAAATGAAGACATCAAAATCTTTATGTACCAGAAGAAGACATGGGAGCTGAGGGACTAATGAGTTGCGTGTTGAGAAATTCAAACATGGTGTCCTCTTGCTGATTGCACCTAGGGGCGTTGGGGAACTTGGGTTTGCCCAGTTCCAGGAGCTATAGTGACGGGGTGAGGGGAAGTAGTTTCCATTGTTTCTCTGTCTTTCCCTGAAATACACACAACAAGGGCGCCTGGGTGGCTCGGTCGGTGGGGCATCCAACTCTTGATTTCGGCTCCAGTCATCATCTCATGGTTTGTGAGATTGAGCCTTGCGTTGAGCTCTGCTCTGGCAGCACGGAGCCTGCTTGGGATTCTCTCTCCCTCCCTCTCTGCCCCTCCCTGTGTGCTCTCTCTCTTAAAATAAATAAATAAACTTTAAAAAACTCTAAATATACACAAGAATATCACTATTAACTCCAAAACAACTCAGTGCCTTCTAAAATCGAAGAAAACATAATGTCCCCTCTGCTTATTACAGAGAGGTGCAAGAATGTGAAACCAGATTCTCCAGAAAACAGAGTTTTTACCTTATGAAGAGCAGCAAATAGCTCCTGAGTGGCATTTCTCTTTTTTTTTTTTTAAGATTTAGATAAAAGCACGGCTGACTGAAGCTTAAGTAGCATTACATAATCGTGAGAGTGCTAAGGAAGCAGCCCTTGTTAGTGTGTGTTCTAGATCAAGCTTGCCCACAATATTTTAACAGTCTTGGGAAAACAACCTCAACCCCCAACCCACCCTTGCCCACAAAGCTTGTCTCCTTCGTTGCAAAATGAAGACATTGACCTGGGAGTTTCAAATTGCTTCCTAGAGACTTGCAAAGCTCTCTCCAGATCCAGATAAAGGAAAACAAAGAGTCCAGATGCCCTGCTTCTGTATCTAAGATGCCCTGGCATTTTTGTGTGACTCTGTATTTGAACAAAGGAAGTCTCCATTTTTAAAAGTTTGAAAACTACTGACTTATTTGGTCTCTAAGTCAATATCGTCTAATTCTAGGATTCTGAGAATAAAGAAATGGCATCATGAAAGAAAGACACTATACCAGGAAACATGACACGTGTAAGCTCTATTCCATCATTTTCTAGTTGTGTGACTTCACACATTTATGTAAAATGGATGACATTGTTATGTGAGGACAGTGGCAGAAAGGCAGGTCACCAAACCGACCGTTGATGGGCCATCCTGACTTTATGCATCCATGACTCTGTGGTTCTTGGTTCTTTTTTAAAAGTTTATTTATTTATGTTGAGACAGAGCAAAAGCACAGGAGAGCAGAGAGAGAGAGAGAAACCCAAGTGGGCTCCACACTGTTAGCACAGAGCCTGATGTGGGGCTCAAACTCACTAACCATGAGATCATGACCTGAGCTAAAATCAAGAGTCAGACACTTAACTGACTGAGTCACCCAGGCGCTCCTTGGTTCTACCATAATATTCAAAGGGGCTATGTTTAGTTCCTACTTCCTTTCTTCCATCAACGCAAATAAGAGGCTTCCTGTCAGCAACAGAGTGTGCTCAGGGACCAGCAGACAAATGCATATGCAGTTCTGTTGTCTGTAATCTGAAGAGGACGTTCAAAATGCCCCTTTCTGCTCAAAAAAGTAAGAATTACTATGTGATCCAGAAGTTCCGTTTCTCAATATGTACCCAAATGAATTGAAAACAGGGTCTCAAAGATATACCCATGCACCCACGTCCAGAGAAGCATTATGCATAGTAGCCAAAAGGTGGAAACAGCCCTCGTGTCCATGGACAGGTGGGAGGGTGGATCAGCAAAATGCTGTATGTCCAGATGTTGGAATATTCTTCATCACCAAGAAAAGACGAAAATTTTGACACATGCACACTGTGGATGAACCTTGAGGGGCGTTATGTTAACTGCAATAAGCCAGTCGCAAAAATACTAATACGGAATGATTCCACTGCCGTGAGGTACCTGGAATGATCAAATTCATGGACACAGAAAGAATGGCAGGCGCCAGGGACCGGGCGGGTGGGGGAAGAGGAGTTATTATTTAACGGGTACCGAGTTTCGGTTTTATATGATGAAGAGTGTTCTGCGGATGTTTGGTGGGAATAATGGCGAACAACACGAGGGCACTTCACGCTACCCAGCTGCTCACTTACACGTGATTCAGACGGTAAATCTCCTGTTATGTATTATTTTACCCCAACTTCTTTGGCCGTCTTTTTCACCTTTTGTTTTGCCGTAATTTTAGTTTGGCGTATTTATTTATTCACGTTCCAGTGATCGCAACTTTTAACAATACTCCTTTCAGTTATCCCTCTTTATAAAGTTCACCACTTTCTCTGTTATCCGTAGTTTCGTCTTAGTAGCATTAGCAAGCATGATAGACCACGTGCACAATGCTCCTCGGCTCCTCAGACTATAGGCTCTTGCTCTGTCGGGGCGATCGATTCAGAATTGGGGTAGCCAGCCCAGATACGTCAGCTGCGGTAGTCGGCTTGGGCTATTATAACAAAATCCCGTGGACTGGGTGGTGTAAACAACAGAATTGTATCTTATCACAGCTCTGAAGGCTGGAAAGTCCAAGAACAAGATGGCAGATGGTTCGGTTCCTGGTGAGAGTGCTCTCCCTGTGTCCTCACAGGGCAGAGAGAATAATTCCTGGTCTCTCTTCCTTTTCTTATAAAGACGCTAACGCCATCACGAAAGCCCTACTTTCACAACTCATCTAAACCTAATTGGCTCCCAAAGGTCCCATCTCCAAACACCATCACATTGGGGGTTAGGGCTTCAACACGTGAATTTGGGAGGGAGACAAGCATTCAGATCATAACGTGGGCCAAATTTGCAATTCAGGTTATAGAGGAAGTGATATTTGTAAAGCTTGGAAAGAAAATATGCCCAAGAATGCCAACATCTAACGTCAAATCTGTCCCTCACATCCAAAGTAAAAACCACCCTAGTCATGGGAACCCACAATAAGTCATAAACACAATGAATGATGTCCACAAAAATCGATCCGGATTATTAAAAGAGATCACCCAACTAGCCACTGGTTTTTGCCCAAAATTCCACAGCAGATCTTTACTTCCTATGTGTAAGTTTTGAGCCCCAGGAAATTGGAAATATCCTGGGGTTGGTATAGGGAGGTCTCTAAATGGTAGTTAATCATTGATATTTCTTTGTGATCAGACCCTTTTCCCTCCCTTCTGCTGTTAGGTTTTGACTAGGAATGAAAAGAAAGAAGCGAGGAGGAGAATACTCCTGCCTGAGAGGCAGGGAGGCAAGGAGACAGTCCTGTGGGCATGGAGGGAACACGCGTAGATAAACATGTCTGGATACCACAAACTAATGGCTGAGTTCACACATTAAACTAGGATTAGCCCAGGAATGAACTCATTTTAGATCTACCTTCCAACAATACGATGATCTCAGAATCAATACAGTTGAAATTTATTTCACCAGGCATTGGAGAATTTCTTTAAATCTTAAAGCTCAAAATGAATCCCTAAGAGTAAGTGAGAAGCATCCAGAATTTTAACTCATTTTTCCATGGCAGTAAATTACTTGTTGTGCCCTTATCACACCTGTTGGTGCCCTTTACACACACACACACACACACACACATACACACAGACGGACACACACACACAGTCAATTTTGTTGTTAGAGCATTGCTTGCTGAGTTCTCTGTATTTTCATGGTATCATATGGCGTTATGTGGGAACATAATAAAATAAAGATTAAGAGGAAACCATAATGCATGATGGGTGAACACGTTTCCAGGAGGACAGGCAGATCTTCCAACAAAAGTGTGATCTGAGCAGGGTGAGAGGTTGAGCTGCAGAATCAGACCAAATAACCCTTTTCTCCTAGAGCCCAAGCACCTGGAAGTCAAGGCGCCACCAGAAAGCAAAATTTTAGTAGGGTCACATTATCTGCAATAAAACTTTTAAATTACCTGTGGCTATGTCTGGAATTTCACCGTTTGGCACCTACCCCTTGCCTTTTCTGGAGATTCTCTGGATGCTGTCAGACTAGAGAAAAAGTAATAGCTCTGCTGTATCACCTCTTGGCGCTGGACAGGGTTCGGATGATGCCCAGGCTTTGAGACAGAGCCGCAGTGTTTTCTTTGATTGCTTGTGGGGGCACTGCAGAAATATAATTTCATCTGTTGGAAGAAGACAGCTAATGAAATTGGGTGAGACAACAGGAGCCAGAAGAGAAGCTGGAGGCTCTAAGGAGGCACTTGGACACTCGCTCCGCAGAAAGAAGAGACGCGATTGACGTGGTTTGCATTTCTCTTTAGACACAAATCAATCAGTGCCTTCAAGCCAGAGTATCTCAGCGTGCTACCGCAAACAGTTTTCATCTAAAAGTATTGATGGTTTTGCTTTTAACCATGAAAAAGGATGAAATGGAGAAAATTGGAGTTCAGGGCAAAGATTTAGAACAAGTGAGAATTTAAGAAGCAGTTTAAAGGAAAACCAATAATCAGAATATACCTAGCAACACTTCATTGGGCATCTTGGGAAATGAAGCGTCACACTTCATGAAATTTTCCAGATAAGAGAAGTTCACCCATTTAGCACGCAAACTTTTGAAAACTGAACCATATCCGATAGAAGGGTAAACATAAATATAATATCTACTTCTCGGTCTACCCTCAAAAAATAAAGCATCCTGAAACCTTTAAACTTTCTTTCTTTCTTTATTTTGAGAGAGAGAGAGAGAGGGCAGAGAGAGAAGGAGAGAGAGAAAATCCCAGGCAGGCTCTTCACTGTCAGCATAGAGCCCGACGAGGGACTCGAACTCACGAACCATGAGATCACGACCTGAGCTGAAATCAAGAGTTGGACACTTTAGCCGACTGAGCCACCCAGGGGCCCCTAAAGTTTTCTTAATGGCATGCATATGTATTACACAATACACTATCGCACATTGATTCAAATATTGTTTAGCATTCCTCATCATTCGTGTCTATGTTACACAGGATGTTCCATTCTTCTGTGGGTAGGAGAGCTAGTTTGTTAAGCGTTTGCTGAGTTACGGTTGTTGGCTGTATGGGAACAACTTAGGTGCAAAGTATAATGACTTCAGTGCACGGCCTTGATTTCCCGAATTTAGGTTTGGAGCCATGTTCCACAGAGTTGAAATCTGGGGGTCTCTGGCTGGTAGATACATAGTAAAGTTTCACTTTCCCGTGTGTGTTTGGTTGGACGAGGGGAGGGTGGTTAACCGGAAATATCCGTGTGCCACTAAGAGTGCCCCGTGAGATCGTGGACATCTTTTCTCTGCCTGGAATCGGGCTGGCTGCAGAGAAGCCTCCGACGTTTGCTCTGGACAGCCGGGAACGGGGAAATGAAAGGTTTGCATCTTGGAAACTTGCCCTAGGAGGCCAGCTCTCTGGGATGCGCCTGGCATGGTTGGCTGAACCTCGGCCAGAATACCACAGCCTAAAGTCCGGCGGGACTGTGCTGGGAATAATCGGGATCAACCATCATGAATTACTTTGAGTATGTGACGATGCTTCCAATGACAGCGATAAAAACAAGGAGAATTACGTCTTTAAATCCTCACCCTTGGCTTCAACCACTCTTCTGTCACCCCTGAGGCCCTGAAATTGAAGATGGCAACGTGCCCACTTCTTCTTCCCACCCGTACGTGCCCCTGCACCCCAGAGTAGTCTTGGCTTTGCTCAACGTCCTCAGGCCAATCTAAGTTAGCAGGAAGTGCCTCTGTAGGCTCCACACCACCATCTGCCAGAAGCCAAAACTCTTTTCCCCTTCCCACACCAAGAAACGGTGCCTGAACTCTCCAACCTGGCCTCCGGGGTCCCCTACGATGAGCCTTCATGGGCCCACTCCATACGTCCGGAAGCTAAGGTGCCCTCTGTCCTGCTTGGTGCGCACAAGTTATTCTCCCCAGCACTCCGGATGCTACCTAAAAATTATTTTCCACGTAAAGACCACTTTAGGGAGACCGAGTGGTTCAGACAGTTAAGCTTCCCACTCTTTATCTCCACTCGGGTCATGCTCTCATGGTTCGGGAGATCGAGCCCCAGGTTGGGCTCTGCTTGGAGCCTGCGTGAGATTCTCTCGCTCTCTCAAAATAAATAAATAAACTTAGTAAAAAGACCACCTTTTTATGCCCATCCCCCCTCCCAGCGCCGTTTCTCTGCCCACGTCTGGAGCCAAGCCAGGTCTTGACTCACTACTCTCCTGTGACTTCTCCAGAATGGGCCACCGTGCTTCAGGCCTGAGTTCCAAATGGTGACACGGGTCGCTCTGAGAATGTGCCACGCATTGCAATGGAGTTAGGTCTCATGTTTTCCTACCCTCAGGGCGGGTAGAGGCCATTCTCGTTACGTGCTTTCCACGGTCTTTCTCTGTAGTTCAACTGCCCATCACCACCTTTTCTGTGGCTTCGTGCACTGCAGTTGCCTGATTCAGCTCCCGTATCACCCAAAATCGTCGAGCTTTTTCTATAATGTCAGATGTTTAATCAGTCTCCCCAAGAGACAAAAACATTACTAGAAAGCTTTATATTTTTTTCTTTTCCTTTTTTATTTATCCTTACTGAAATCTAAAGAATTCTCACGAGTCTTGTGAGGTACTTCATTGAAAGGAAATCATAGGCAACTTGTCACCTTTTCTGATGTCTGCAAAAAATGTGCTTGTACTGGTACATTTAGGGCTATGTTCTGTTAAAGGACAACGAAGCCAGCCCAGCTGGCCTAGAAGAAAAGGAGAAATGTACAGACCCGGCGGGAAAAAAGCAAACATTTGTGGCTGCTGTCCGCACTAAAAAGGGGATTGTTTCTGGGGCGCCTGGGTGGCTCAGTCGGTTGGGAGTCCGACTTTGGCTCAGGTCATGATCTCGCGGTCCATGAGTTCAAGCCCCGTGTCAGGCTCTGCACTGACAGCTCGGAGCCTGGAGCCTGCTTCGGATTCTGTGTCTCCCTCTCTCTCTGCCCCTCCCCCTCCCATGTTCTGTCTGTCTATCTCTCTCTCTCTCTCAAAAAAAAATAAACATTAAAAAAAATTTTTTTTAATGGATTGTTTCTTCACATTGAATAGCATAAAAATATAAAGTTCATATTTTGGAGCCTATTACACAAGAATCGTTTCTGTTTAGGTATTTAGGAATGGGACAAATTGATCAAAATGAGCTGTCGAATTAATTTTATGAACTCAATCCTTTGGAGGCGGGCTGGTGAAAAAAGAGGCACGGGTAGAATGAGGGAGAAAAAGGAAGAAACGCTAAGGAAGAAGGTGAGTAAGGAAATCAAAGAGCAAGTAAAGGAAAGAAGGCGTTCTACGCTACTATGAAAAGAATAGGGATTTCCGAGCAGCAGGCACTGGGCCAGGAGGGCTGACCTGTCACCAGAGCAACTGTGAACACGGGAGGAGGTTTACGAACGTAGATCAGAGAATAAACCTCGCATTGACTCAGTCAGGCCAAGAAAATAGCGAGGAGCCCAATTTCTTTCAAAGGCAGAAGCGATCCGCAAGGATCTGCTGTCCAGGCACAGTAAGATAATCCCCAAAGAGAAAAAGTTGCATCCAAGTGTCCACGCAGAAAACCCTGCTCTGCTGTTTGTATCAGTGCTGGTATCTACGAGATTCCCATATAATCTCCTTCCCTTATCATCTCATTGCGAAGCAGTTAAGATGTCGCTCCTGACTTCGCAGAGACTTGAAAAAGGAGCCAGAAGGGTGAACACTTACGTGGTCATTTCTACAGCAAAGGTGGCCATGGCATCAGTGTGGAGGTGCAAGTGTGTCCAATTAACAATAATTTTTTTTTAATATGAGGCGTTATATTTCTGCTCTTCAATTTAATTTTAATTTGTTTTGTCAAAAATTTTATATGACATAGCCCAGGAGACCTAGCAGGCTCCTAATAGAATAAAATCCCTGCTTCGTCTTATTTTCTGTCCTAATTCCTGTTTGCCAGAAGCTCACACTTCTCTTTTAGAAAACAGGTGTATCTCTGTTTTCTCCAAGCTCCTTTGTTGGTTTGTACTCTGTCTTCTATGTTAAATATCCTCACAAAATGGTGGCTTGTGGCACCTACTCGCATTGGAGAGGGAGGTGCTAACGTATTCACCAAAAGCTGTGAGTGCGGGTCTGCTTGTCAGTTGATAGATGTCACTGTAGGGTCATTCCAATGGAGACGTTCACGGAGAAACTGCCATCTATCAGTTACCTCTCTTAGACTGAATTTTCCAGATGGGCTCCACCAATCTCTTGTCCGAGGAGGGGGGTATGATTCCTACTGGTAACATTCTGGACAATGAGTGGGGAAGAAGGCTCAGAGATTGTGGGTTCAACACGCAGTGCTTAGACTCTCACTTAAACCTCCTGTTTTCAGAATGGCGTCCCTGGTGTCTTCATGTCCAAAGTCATTCTGGGCCATGGTTAACCCCAATAGGTTGTTAATGTCAGGATGGCAGAAGGGCAGGCCGTAGACTGGGCATGACAGGGCAGAGGGTCTGAGGTGTCTAACTTCTTATTCAGCATTCCATTCAATCCTTCTGTTCTGAGCCCCATCATTTTCAGACAAAGCGGGTGCCTCCAGGTCGAGTGTTTCTGCGGTTCTGGGATATGAAAAGCTTATTTAGAAGCTCCCCCAACCGCCTGCTTGAGTTTAAGCCTTGATTTTTCATTTTGCTAAACCGGGTATTCTTCCTCACTGCTTTCCAAAATTCAGTTGCTGTGTCCTTGTCTGCTCTTTAATGTGTCCGTGTGTGTGTGTGTGTGTGTGTGTGTGTGTGTGAGATCACATCATCTTAGTGAACTGTTGGGAGGAAGCAGATGAGCTTGTGTGTTACTTCTGCTGTGTCCACCGGAATTTATGTGGTTTACATGCATCTTCCCCAAACACGTGTTCCAGTTACATCACGTGGTTTTGATCTGCCCTAAACTCTGGCTTCCTAAACACACACACACGTACACAAATCACAAAACATTGGCCTACACATTAGTCTTCCATTTCTTTTCGATATCGAACCTACTGCTCAAATAAAATCTGACCCGAAACATTCCATACATCAAGCACTCTAATTGAAAGATGGGTCTGTTTGCCTCAGCGGTTATGTCTGGGAGTCGCCAAGATCATGGAAGAAAACTTGACCCCATCCCCATTGCTTTCATACAAGGACACGGTGAGGGAAAATACTAACTTCCATGTTTGTTCTCTATGCTTATTTTTTTTAAGTTTTTTTAAATGCTTATTAATCTTTGAGAGAGAGAGAGAGAGAAGGAGAGAGAATGAGTGGGGGGAGGAGCAGAGAGAGGGAGACCCAGAATCCAAAGCAGACTCCAGGCTCTGAGCTGTCAGCACAGAGCCCGACACAGGGCTCAAACTCACAAATCTTGAGATCAGGACCTGAGCTGAAGTCGGATGCTTCACCGACTGAGCCACCCAGGCACCTCTGTTCTCTACGTTTATTTTAAAGGGACATGTCTTATGGAGAATACAAATTTTGCATTAATTTAGGAGGAAAACATATAACTGTAAAGCATCTTGCTTATAGGAGACATCTTTGCACAACGTCCTCAGACTCCTGTGATCTGCTTCTGCTGGTGTCGGAATCTTGGGATAATTTGGAGCACACTTTTGAGAAATATTCCTCCAGGGATACAGCAGAGGACTGAAAAATTAGCACTTACGTAGTTCTCCACGTAGGAGACACATGTAGAAAAGCTTCCGGAGGAAAAATATCAACATTCTTCCTTCTTCCTTTCCTCCTTCCCTTCCTCCATACTGCCTTCCGTTTTATTTTTTTTTCTTTCTCAAATAATTACTGAATCACTGCTAAAGGCCACAGGAGACATGAGGGAGAGCTCTGTCTCTAAGACTCGGATGAACCTTGGAGCCTGTTGTGCATTTAAAACTATAGGTTTAGGGGCGCCTGGGTGGCGCAGTCGGTTAAGCGTCCGACTTCAGCCAGGTCATGATCTCGCGGTCCGGGAGTTCGAGCCCCGCGTCGGGCTCTGGGCTGATGGCTCAGAGCCTGGAGCCTGTTTCCGATTCTGTGTCTCCCTCTCTCTCTGCCCCTCCCCCGTTCATGCTCTGTCTCTCTCTGTCCCAAAAATAAATAATCGTTGAAAAAAAAAAAATTTAAAACTATAGGTTTAGACAACGTGATCTCTAAGGAAGATTCCAGGTGACTAACTGGCGATGCTAATGGCCCCGTCCCCTTTATGCGTGATGTTACAAATTTAGGTAGCGTGGATCTGTAAAGTAAACCACGCCAAGAACTTTAAATCGTCTAAATAAGTTGTCTGAAGACAAAGCGCGTCAGAAGCAGCACGCGTAAAACAGGAAAAGCCCACCGTGGCTCAGGAATCTAAGGAGGCTTCACGAAGGAGACGAGCCACGCGTGGGATCTCGCGTGGAGGTAAATGACAACGCGGAGGAAGATACCGCCACAAGTAACTGGATTCTGCGACAATCTCACGGGCCAGGACGAAGACCATAGCTTCCGGGGGAGAGCTCTGAGTTCAGCCTTGTGCGATCAGAAGCAGGGAACCCAGGTGAGCCGTGCTGGACAAGTGACAGAACTCCAAGCTGGTGCCCTGTGTTGCTCTAAGCTGCCGCGTTTGTGCTAACGTATCATGCGGCGATGGAAACCTAACACCTCCCATAAGGTTTCCTAATTTGAAACACTTGGACTTCTGCACACAAGGGCGACATCTCTCTAGATCATGGGGAGAAAACATAGAGCACACAGACCTACCAAAACTGGATCCTCTGTCTTAGTGCCAGATTCTTTTTTTTTTTTTTTTTTTTTTTTTTTTTTTTTTTTTTTTTTTGGTCTGCTGTGTCTCCATTCACTCAGTCAACAAATACGTTTGGAGACGCCACCCTAGGCTCATCTCTACACTGGACCTACAGACATGGGCTTAATCACAGGGTACTTATAGGGTCACGTTGCACCAGATACACCAGGAGGTGAATCGAAGAAGGCCATTATATTTATGCCAGTCCGTTAGAAAAGAAAATTCTAGAATTTCCTATCATTCTAATAAAATCCCAGCACTGTGAAGCCAGAAGTAGCCACACCGAATTTTTACATAGTCACACAGATTATCATTTCAATAAAATTGGCTTCTTACAGGGAGAAGGGCACACATTTTCAAAATACTAAATTCCCAAAACATATCTTGGCGTTTGTGACCTTCCGATCAATTGCGCGTGGTGGGTTTCTCCTCTCCCCGCCTATGAGATGCCCAAGTGACCAGTAGTATCTGACGTCTAGTGGGAAATCATCCACATACGGAGTACGTATTCATTATTCATACACATCCACCATGAAGTTCATATTGTGAGTAGTATTTTGTATCTAGTTAAAAATCATCCGCATATGAAGCACCTATTCATATTCATACATCTTCATATCAGGCGGTGGAACTTTCTAGAGTGACTTCATGTCTCCGTTGTTTAAAGGAGCTTTGGGGGGGGGGGAAGAGTGATTTCATACCAAGAGCACAGCACTTGAAATGGCTCATCCTTGAAGCTCTGGTTCCATTAAATTACACCACAAAGCTCAATATTTATCTTGCCTTGCTGACACCCATCTCAGATGTGATCAGCTCTTCAGTCAAAACATTGTGTTTCTAACTACACCACAAATGGCCTGGGATCCGAGAATCAACATGCTTGCTTTTCCCTCTGCACCTCATTCTCCTAAAACAAGTGTCCTCAGCCAGAATTCGGCTGGCAGATCGAAGGATGATTCATGAAATAGAATGGGATTCAACTTGGCTTTTCCACTGGCTGCACTGAGCCAAAAAGAAGCCAAAATGTGTTTGTTTCCACAAAACAAGCAGCTTTCACAAAGTGACACATGGGGGGGGGGTGGCGGGGAGGGGAGAACAGCCACCGGGAGGAAGATAGTCTGATATTTGCTCTGCAACAGGGCCTGTTCCCTCAATGGATATCTGCTATCTATACTCAATACGTGCGCCACACGAGACCAAGAAAGGTCCTCGCCGAGGCCCGGAGCCTCTGACGGGGTCCGTCTGCCGATGCGCGGGGGCTGAGGATTCAGTCAGGGCCTTTCGAAAGTCCTGAGACTGAGATGACTCTGAGATAAGACTCATCTCCAGTTGCAGAACTGGTTAGTAGGGAAGAAGTATAGAGCTCTGCCCATGATCTGGATACAAATCCTTCAGAGACGGTGCTTCCTTGACACAGAGCACCGACAATGAACACAACCGCAGGGGCGATGGCCCACCCTGGATGTGCGGGCACCCGTCTCCCCGGGGGGACAGCCACTGACGCTAACCCATCGGCCTGTGCCAGTCCCTAATCACACTTGCAGAGGGAAAATGTCTTCCCCGTGATTAACAGCGATTTCTCTCTGGGCAATTTATTTCATTAATCGCCGTGGGTAGTGGCTGGTCCTTCCCCATCCCGCCTTGCAATAAGGAACTTCTCCTTCAGACCTTCCCCTTTGCGGATTAAGTTACCGCAGCAGAATAAATCCCTCCCCTTTGCACAGCTTTTCCTCCTTCTCTAGACCACGGGTCTTAGGCAGGCCGGCTGGTGCCATGTTAGCCGTTGCTCTAACCCTATGGCTGGTACGGTGCCTCGCACACAGTAGGCGCTCAATGAAGGCGTGCTGAATGAAACGTTTTCAATTCTCCGATTGTCGGTATTGGTTTTTTCCGGACGCGTCAGTCTTTTTTCGCTTGTTGCCTAATTAAGGTTATCTGCCAATTAACAGTTACCTGTGACAGCTGTTAAACTACGGCAACGCTCCCCAGCCCCCCAGCGTCCACTCTTCCCAGACATCCTGGTCACCCTGGCTTCTCACCAGGACTCTCTGGACCTTCCAGAACTTTCCATCACTCAGCAACTAAAGGGCTACTGCCAGCTGCAGCGAAGGGTTTCCAGGACCCTGCTGAGAGGTAAAAGCCTAGCACCTTGCCCTGAACCAGGTTTACGGTATTTGTTTGTTTGTTTGTTTGTTTATTTATTCGTTTTTGAGAGAGAGGGTGTGTGTGTGAGCAAGGGAGGGACAGAGAGAGAGAGAGAGAGAGAGAGAATCCCAAGCAGACTCCACACCAGCCGCAAGTTGCCTCACGTGGGGCTCGAACTCACAAACTGAGATCATGACCTCCGCCGAAACCAAGAGTCAGAAGCTTAACCAACTGAGCCATCCAGGCGTCCCTACCGTATTTTTGAAACACATGCCTGGCTCCAATGATTTTAAAAGCACTATATGATCAAGAATAACACCCCAGGGGAGATCAATTTAAATAATAAACCGCAAGTGTTCTCAGATGCTCCTACCTTCCGTTCGCTACCTCTGAATCAACGGTTGACATGGCGCGGCCAGAGCTGGCACGTTAAGACAAAAGCCTAGGACGTCAGGGAACACGAAGAGTGAGAAGGCACAATTGTGGCAACGCGGTGGAGGAGGTTTAACGCCAAGACAGTCTTCCCCGCGAAGAAAGCCTTTGAGAGTATCGTCAAACTTTTAGTTTTATTTTTATTTTTTTAATTTTTTTTTTAACGTTTATTTATTTTTGAGACAGAGAGAGACAGAGCATGAACGGGGGAGGGTCAGAGAGAGAGGGAGACACAGAATCCGAAACAGGCTCCAGGCTCTGAGCAGTCAGCACAGAGCCTGACTCGGGGCTTGAACTCACGGACTGCGAGATCAGGACCTGAGCCGAAGTCGGACACTTAACCGACTGAGCCCCCCAGGCGCCCCTCGTCAAACTTTTAAAACCTCCCTCAAGGAAGATAACCCACTGGCTGAATAATTTACTGAGTTTATTTTTTTTAGACTGAGTTTAGACCGCGTTTTTACTATTACGTTTTGTTTCATTTGTGTTTTTAATCTATGTTACGGGGATAGTAGGAAAGGCTCTGGAAAAAGGGCTGGAACCGAGCAAGCAGACGTACTCATGACAATCGCTTGCCTTTATCTTTCTCGCCAAGGAAGCGCCTAGAAAAAACGAGTAGTTCGTGCATCACAGGTACCTGGAGAGACACGTGTTTTACAGGTGGCAAAGGAAATTTTCTGAATTATTGCTTCAGAGACAGATTTCTAGCAATCGCCTTGTCCGTGGCCTCAGAACTATAGGTGTTAAGTGGGTCTTTTTCGGCAACATAATGGGGGGAAACGTGTGTGTTTTCCATTACCTGACTTAGAAAATTTAAATAAAGGATAAGAAACAACAAAAGGCATCTTTCCATTTCCATGCATATATAAATCTTTTCCTGCTGCATGGGAATCCATTTTATGGATTAGCGTGATTCCCAGTCTTGTTCTCTTACGGTCAATGAATTGCAAAGAATTTTTTTGCATGCATCGACGCATACATTTTTCTTTGGTGAGTCAAAAGCCAAGTGCATTTTTATTTTCATGAAAAACAAAGCAAGCTGGAGGAAACTATCTCTACCATAAGTCCATTTGTGTTTTGTTTGCAAAGATATGTGTATATTCATCTATGCAGACGTGCAACCTGGGAGTAATTTCTGGAAGATCACACGAGAAATTACTAATCACAGTCACCTCTTGGAAATGGGGCTGGGAATGAAGGGAAAGGGTTTTCCCTTTGATACCTATTGGGCATTTTTATCAAGAGTTTCTTACTTAGATAGTAACTGTTAACAAAATGATGCCGAAGTCAAAGCAAGACGAGAACCCCAAATCAGCTGTGTTTTGGATCAAGAAGCATTTTTGGAATGTTATCAGTACATTTCTTTTTTCATAAGGGAAGGAGGGGCAGAAAGAGGGGGGTGGGGCGGGAAGAGAGAATCCCAAGCAGGGTGCACGTGGGCTCAAACTCAAGAACCGCGAGATCATGACATGAGCTGAAATCAAGAGTTGGACGTTTAATCGACCGAACCACTCAGATACCCTGGTATGTTATCAGTACATTTCACAGCAAACTATTACATTAAAAAAAAAAAAAATCCAGAAATTGAGGAAAAATCAGAGTTACCATGAACTAGGGTTTAAATCTGCATATATAGATCTCTTTTCCTCCAATCCAGTTTGAAAGTTTTACATTTGCAAGAAAGAGAGCCCCGAGACAAAGCTTCCAGGGTCAGTCGGATCTAGGTTTGAAACCTCCCAAACCATTAACAGGCCCGCAAATGTCAAGTTAGTTCCTAAATCTTTCTTGTCCTCAGTTTCTCACTGAAAAATGAGGAAGAAAAAAAAAAAGAGTACAGCACTTTTTACCTCATTAAGTAATCGTGAGGGTTAATGAGATAATATATGTAGCACTTAGCACAGGGCCTGAGGGAAGCACTCGATTAATGTTAATTATGTTTATATTACTATCATTATCATTTTCTCAAAAAGCAGCAAATCTAAAAAAACCAACAACTTACAGTACCGCTTGGATTTGCACTAAGGTAAACACAACGTACAAACAACATTCTTTCAAGGGGAGAAAAGAACAAATATTAGGAATTGCTCAAATATCCAGGCTTCCCTGAGATGACGTCTTCCGTCTAAAGAAGTTGGTGTCCCTTGTTGGTCATTTTTTATCCCAGCAAATTATCATCACAAATCAACTTCAGTGGGTCCAGAGGCTGTTTTTCAGTGATAGGCGCCAAAGCCTCCTACATTAGGCACCGGATATTTGCATTCAAGGACAGATCTGTTTAATGTTTTGGCTACCCCGAAGCCCCCACCGAGTTGGACGCAGGTGCACTCGGCCTGCCCTTCCTTCCTGCCCTGTTCCCTGCCGTCTCCATCAGTCGCCTGGAGTCATACTTTGTGGCCATTTTGCTTTTGTTCCTGTGTGTCTGTCCCCTTCTTAGGATCTTGAACTGGTCTGGGGTTGGTATCTTGAACCCAAAATACCAAAAGCGAGCGGCCAAAAAAAAAAAAGAGAGAAAAGGAAGAAACGAAAGAAAAAGTGTTCTTGTTGCTAAATAAGCAATGTGGAGGAATACCCCAGTGAAAAGCAGAGCTGCTCCCTCCAAAGCTGGCCATCGTTCACATCTGCTGCGCCTCCTTCCCTTGACTTCACAAATACTTGCTGAGCACTTTGCCCTAAGATCTCCGCGCCCCTGGGACATCCACTGAGTGTGTGTGATGGGGTGGGGGAGACAGACAACGCAGGAGAAAGCAAATAAAGAAAGAAAGCAATTCTTCCTAGAGGATGGTGGTGAGGAAGGCTTCCTGGAGGAGGTGTGATGTAAGTTAGCACGCGGTTGGGGGCTTGCCCCGTGAAAGACTCAGGAGGAACACTCCAGGAGAGGAAAGGCCTGAAGTTGGAAAAGTATGAGGTGTTGAGTGTCAGAAAAGCCATCAGAGTGGCTGGGGGCTCCAGGGGCCAGGACAGGTTGTAGGAAACGAGACGGAGAGGGCATGGGGATTATTCCAGGAACCACAGAAAACTGCTAAAGGAAGAAGCATGGTTAGATTTCCATTTTTAAGAGGCGACACTGGCTGCTCCTGCCCCGAATGGACTTTGGAGAGACGAGGCTGGCGCCGGAAGCCCACTGGAAAGAAATTGCCCTTGTCCGGGCAGAGAAGGACAGGGTCCTCGGGGAAAGGCATGCAGCCCCGGGCGGGAGACTCTGACGCTGCCTGACGGGGCCACGGGGCCACGAGTGAGTCATTTGTGCCGGCAAACAGTTAAAAGGGTTCATTTGAATTGCAGACTGGACAACCTTTTCAATATTCACAGTGAGCGTTTCTTTGGGGATAATGTAATAACTCGGTTTAAAGCATTTACCTTGTCTTGGCTGTAAAAGTGTGCAATCACTTTTATAACAGTCTGCAGCCCCAGGGCACACATCTGTCACTAAGTAATAAGGCTCGGGTTAACACACAAAGTCCCCTAGGATGGGTCCCCTTTGCAGGGGCGAGTCCATGGTTGCCAGCAGATATAGATCTGCAAGACAGGACCCCCCCAGCCTCCAACTCCAGCCAGGTGAGGTTGACTCAGTGTCCTCACTAGTTCACTGGCGGGAGGACCACCTCCCCCCTCCTACTGGGAGAAATCACACCCCCCCCCACTCTGGCTGGGAGACGTCACCTGGCACACCCCCTGGGCACCAGGTTCTAGCGCCTAAGGGCGAGTTCCTAGCAGAAGGCGACCTGGCCTCTAGAGGGCGCCCGCAAACCCTCCAGTTTCAGATTTCGGAAGAGCGCCCCCCACCAAAATATTTGGAGATGGAGAGCAGAAGATGATGGATGGAGTCAACGGACACAGATTTTGGAGTGACCGCGCCCCCCCCAGCCCCACCCCTTGTCTATAAAATTCAGCGAGTTTCCAGGAGCAAGTGCCACAGTTGCTACGGTATTTAGGTGCGTCTCCCCCATAACGGCCTGCCGCCTCATGTCTAAGTTTCTGTCTTTGTTTGCAGTGTCCCCGATGAAACGTTTGAGTGTTTGCCTCAACCGGTTCATTCGCGGGAGCCCTGTGGTTTTGGCCCTGCTGCATAGCCCCGCAATTCCTAGGAAGGCACACGAATGGCACCTTCCAGAAGAAATGCATATTCCCACGTATGTACCTGCACACAACCCAGGTGGAAATTACACTATGGGCTTGTTTGGCAACTTGCTTTTGACAGGATTCGGAACATGCCAACCCAAGATACGGCACCTTGGCATATTTAATATTTTAAGCTAAAAGAGTTTGAGGGGCGCCTGGGTGGCTCAGTCCGTTGGGCGTCCGATTTCAGCTCAGGTCATGATCTCACGCTTTGTGAGTTCGAGCGCCGCGTCGGGCTCTGTGCTGACAGCTCAGAGCCTGGAGCCTATTTCAGATTCTGTGTCTCCTTCTCTCTCTGCCCCTCCCGTGCTCATACTCTGTTTCTCTCTTTCAAAAATAAATTTAAAAAACATAAAAAAAAATTTTTTTTAAATAAATAAATGAACGAGTTTGAGAAAACAGCAGGAGGAGGAGGTCACTCTGACCTTCCCCCTCCTTCTTCCCTGAAGCAGGTCCGGGGACCCTCATGGGAGACACGCCTTTATCTCCAAGGTGCTAGAATATGAGCAACAACCTTGCTACGTTTCCCCTCTTCACTATACTCAGTTCACACTCTTGGCCCTATCCTATCTTTCCAGTACTTTCCACCCTGCATCAAACGCAGCATGAAAACACTTGGATCGAACAGTTTCTTACGTTCCTCATTCCCTTAGGAGGGTTCCGTGTCACATGAACTTCTATTAAATACATGTGATGCTTTTCTCCAGTTCTCTTGTTCTCAGTTCAATTTTCAGACACAATCAGGGGCCCCAAGAGGCTCAGGAGAAACTTCCATTCCCCCTGCCTTAACACATCCTTCCTTTAACAGGGGGTGGGGGGGGGACATAACATTATGTTACTACATAGAGCTTAGAACTCAGGTTTATATATTAAATGTAGATCGACACATAAATATTATCTGTAAAGACCGTGTCTATGTGTTACCATCAACATTTAGGTGGTTTATGTTTTTTGTTGCTGAAGGAAACTTTTCTATAAGAATATCTTCCCCCCTCGAGTCAGGACCGGTATAAGGGAAATCCCTATCAGTGAAATCGCTAATTTATAGGTAGGCACATTTAATTTAAGAAAAAAAAAATTTTTAACGTTTATTTATTTCGGAGACAGAGAGACAGAGCATGAGTGGGGAGGGACAGAGGGAGAGAGAGAGACACAGAATCCGAAGCGGGCTCCAGGCTCTGAGCCGTCAGCACAGAGCCCGACGCGGGGCTCGAACTCACAAACCGTGAGATCATGACCTGAGCTGAAGTCAGATGCTCGACGGACTGAGCCACCCAGGCGCCCCAGGCACATTTAATTTTTAACAGATCTTGTCGAATTGCTCTCCAAGGAATTTATATCAATTAACAATCATCAACCATGTATGACAGACTGTATTCCACTGATATTGGAGATTATCAACTTTTTAAAGTTTGTGAATCATACACATTAAAATATATATATTCTGAATAAACAATGGACGTTAGTTAATAATGATTTAT
The DNA here is from genome assembly GCF_028749965.1 of Puma concolor. Lineage (NCBI taxonomy): Eukaryota > Metazoa > Chordata > Mammalia > Carnivora > Felidae > Puma > Puma concolor. The sequence goes on along the minus strand of NC_141673.1, from coordinate 137,077,986 downwards.
CACCACTGGTCCATTAATTGCAACAAATGTGCTACACCGTTGTAATATATTAATAACAGAGGAAACTGGAGATAGGATATATGAGAACTATGCATTATCCTTTCAATTTTTCCATAAAATTACCATAAAATTATCAAGTCTATTTAAAAATATCCCTCCATATTATCTTGTGTTACTTGTGTACCTTTATTAGTGAGGCTGAACGTATCTTCACATGTATATAAATCATTTGCCTTTTAGTTTGTATTCACTCTTTTTTTACAGTCCTTGTCTAAGCTATCTCTTAGATGACCTTTTCCTCCAAATTTTCCAAATCTCTAAATAATTTTATTTTACCTTTCACTATATGTGAAGTTTGGCCAAATCTGTCCACTGTTGAAGCCTTTGGGATGTTATAGCTTTCTTCTGAAAGACCAACTCAACCTCCCATTGTATTTAGAATAATTTTCGTCACAATTAGCCTAAAATACTTGGCGACGCATCGATGAAGCAATTCTATGACTTCTGCTTGGACTGCCACAACAACATGTCACTGATGAAGGGGGGGGGGGAGAGGGGGTGTCTTCCACAGCAGACATTTATTTTCTCACAGATCTGGAGACCGGAAACCTGAGATGAGGGTCCCAGCATGGTTGGTGTCTGGTGAGATGTCTCTTGTTGGCTTGTGGACAGCTGCCTTCTGGTGCCTCTTCTCTGTGCAAAGACAGAGAGATCCCTGGAACTTCTCCCTCTTCTTATGAGGACACTAATCCCACCAAGTCAGGCCCCCACCCTGTGACATCACTGAACCTTAATCACCTCTGGAGGAAAGCCCTATCCCCACATACAGTCACAGGGCGGGGTTAGGACTTCACCATATGAATTGGGGGTGAGGGGCTGCTACTCAGTCCACAGCACCAAGCAACAGATATTTATTGATAATGGATGACATATTTTACCCCACACTCACTAATAGAGAGGCTGTGGTCTCTACTGTCTGCGAGTTTCCAGTCCATTCTTACGGTTATGAAACAGCCTTGACGAGAGTTGAAATTTGGTAGATTCAAGAGCTTCCCCTGAGGAAAGAGAACACAGCATGATGTCTACACTGCAAAGTTTCTACCGCACCTCCCAGAATGGAGAGCCGCAACTTGAAATTAAATACGTCAGGGGAGTCCTCAGTCTCTGATCAAAGGCAACTCATGAGGTGGATATGAAGGAGAGCTCATGAAATATGGCAGAAGAAGAGGGGGAAATACAGTGAAGATTCTAGAAAATACCAGTGTGCAAACAGGAAACCGATGCTGGGGACCTGAGGCTTGCCAGAATAGCCCCATCCCCGGGAACGGAAGTAATAACAACTCCATGTAAATGGTATATGTGTTTCCTCCGAAACACTCAAAAGCGTTTTTAAAATATTTGATATCCTTTCTTTGTACCACTGAGGTAGAAAATAAATACGTATCTTTGGCTTTGAACAAAAAATTTCAGGCGATAGATACATACAGGGATTCACGATCGTGGATTCGTTTAGCAAATGTTTTGTGGAATACCTGGTTTGCGTAAGATAGCGTCAAATCGCGGAGTAAGTAACAACCACTAGAACGTAGAATCCACGTGGAAAAAGTAGGTCTTCGAGCTGGAAGGAAAGAAGAACTTATCACGTTGGAGAAAGGGTCACTGTCTGTGTCGGCAGCTGTGGAGAACCGCGGCCTGCCCACGCTCCATGCCTCTGAGGTTCCCAGAAGGTTCCGCAGGACTCTTCCCATAGAGCGCCCCGAGTGGCCCCCGCCACCAGAGCCATTGGAGTAGAGTCAACATTTGCCCCTTGCACCGCTCTGTGTTATCACCTTCAATGGTTCCATTGGCCACAAGCAGCCTAATTATATTATGTTATATTATATTATATTATATTATATTATATTATATTATATTATATTATGAATGTCCATAGCTATGCCTCTACAACATTATTTTAATATCCCCCAAATAAGGAATTTTTCCAATCATCAGAAACTTTGGGTCTACAGCTTACAGACCTGAGGACTTCTCAAGTCCTCCACAACTGTGTGAACCAACTTCTTATTAGAGAGATAGATGATAGATACATAGATGTATAGGATAGGTAGGTAGGAGATAGAAAGGTAGATAGACAGATAGGATAGATAGGTAGGTAGGTACGTACGTATGTATGTACGTAGATTGATATATATAGACGTTCATCTCCTATCGGCTCTGTTTCTCTGGAGAACCCACGGGAACACAGTGGGCACGCCTACTTCTTGCTGAGGCCCTAACTGGATAACGCCCAAGCGGACGCTGCCCGTAAACTTGACTTCAGGCAAACACTGCACGTCTACACCCAAGTATTGGGTGTGCCTCGTAATGGCAGATACTGCTACTAGCACGTATAAGGTAAGAATTCCCCAGCAGAGGTGGGGAAAGAGGGCGTGGGACCTGGGGAGAAGTTTTTCCTACAGAACCCTCTAGCAGCATTTTCTCCCATCTGACGGGCTTCCCTGGAGAGTCATCCTGGAAAACATTCTATTTGAGGTTCCCTTTGGCACAGGAGGTGGCAGCTGGTAATGATGACGGTGACCCTTGTCGTTATTACGAAGCCATTTATTCTACTATGATTATTTTATCTTCTCCATCCAGAACTATGCTGTGTCCTTTTTAAGCACTTACTTCAGGTAATTCTCGTCGGGGTTCTGTAAGGTTGACGGTATGGTTCCCGTTTTGTAAATGAGGAGGTTCAGGGAGGGTCAGGGAAACCCCCAGGGGGGCGACAGAGTCAATGGGAGTCGGAGCCACGTCTGCTTGACTCTTCCCCTCTGCCCCCCCTAATGTTCCAGACAGAGAGGCATAAGTCTGCAGCAGAGATCAGCCAAGGTGTTCTGGAAACTGCCAGAGAATAAATATTTTAGACTTGGTGGGCCAGACAGTTGTAGGTGTTCAGCTCTGCGCTGTAGCCTGAGACAGTACGGAAGCGAACGAGCATGGCTCTGTTCCAATAAAGCTTTATTGATAAAAACAGATGGAGGGGGGCGCCTGGGTGGCGCAGTCCGTTAAGCGTCCGACTTCAACCAGGTCACGATCTCGCGGTCCGTGAGTTCGAGCCCCGCGTCGGGCTCTGGGCTGATGGCTCAGAGCCTGGAGCCTGTTTCCGATTCTGTGTCTCCCTCTCTCTCTCTGCCCCTCCCCCGTTCATGCTCTGTCTCTCTCTGTCCCAAAAATAAATAAACGTTGAAAAAAAAAAAAAAAAAAACAGATGGAGGGCCAGAATTGGCCCTGGGGTCGCGGTCAGTCCATCCCCGCCTGTGGGAACAACAGATGGCAGAAACGGTTTCAGAAATTGGAAGAACGTAGCAACGGCAAATTAAAGACCCCATCGCTCACCTCCGAATCTTGCAAATCTAGCCAGGGGTGTCAGGTGAACCTATTAACAAAGAAAGAAAAAAAGCCCAGAGACTCAGAGAGTGAAAACGTAGAAAAATGTAAAATGACTGTAATGCAAGTTATACATTTCTAGGAGCAAAAATTAGCCGGGCACGATTAAATTAACCAAAGCGTCTGAGACAAAGTAGGCGCAGAGCTGGGTTGGAGGCAGGGTAGAGGGCCAGTAGGAACAGAGAGGAACTGAGGTCCCAAGACTTAGGTTTCTGAAATTTGCATGAAAGCGAAGGACTAAAGACACCGGAGCAGCACCACACGACTACAGCAAAGGCGTTTCTGTGCTTTAAAACAAAGCACACCGTGAGTCGAATTCCATGCCCCCTCCCAAAGAGGGCCTGTTAAAATAAATGTCATCTGCTCAGACTAGCAGATGGAGAAGTCTGAATTATTGATACCCCAATGAAAGTTTTCGTTCGGAATGTTCCGCGGGTTAATGCAATAACCCGCCCCTCTCCCCCTCCCCCCCCCATCTCTCCCCTGCTGTTCCGTCTCAGCTGCAGGGTCAGCTCTGAAATGTAAGCCAGGACACGGTTTTATCTGGGGCTTCTCTCTCTCTCTCTCTCTCTCTCTCTCTCTCTCTCTCTCGACCTAACCCCGGGCTCTCCCGCGTCATCATAAGCCAGGGCCTGAGAGCCTGGATAATCGGCTGGCAAAACAGAGAGCAGGCTCAGTGTCGTTTTCCTGCAGAGTAATTTTCCCATGGAAATTGGACGCCGTTGCACGATGGGGACTTAGTTCTCTGCTTGAAGCACCGGAGACTTCACGGGCTCCACATCCCCAGCTCCACGCTGTCCCCGTCCCCAGCTCCAAGATGACCAGATTGGGAGATGCAGACTCCGCTCTCGGTGAAACGGGCCAAACAGGTGCCAACAATCACTGTTGGGGAAAAAGCACAATTCCCCCCCCCCCCCGAAGAAAAAATGATTCGTTGAGCAATCGAGGCCATGGGGCAGAAATGGTCTGTCTCCTTGGGTTTACTGTGTCTCCTCTAATGTTCAAACCGCTTCCGTGTTCCCTAACCTTGGCCCCGAGGGCTAGCTGAGGTATTCACCTTGTGTTCACTTCTTGCTCTCAAATCACATTGACTTTGGGGGTCGGACTTTACGTTAGAGTCTTAACTTAGTCTGCTCAACGGCCGTGTATCTAACGGTACCGAAACTGAATTGCCAGACCATCGTCCCAGAATCCGAGCAACCATTTCTCTCTGGGAGCCACCATGATGGCTGTCGCTTTATTCAGGCCGTGTGGCCGGGACACCTGAACGTGGAGAGCTCTGTTCATTGTGGGTAGCTGCTGGCTACGTGTGGTTTCCAAGCATCCGAAACGTGACAGACGAGCAAAGGTGTGCTTGAGTGAAATCCACACCAGATAGAATGTCGTAGAAGGTACCTGTCTCATTCATGATTTTTGTATCAGTTACATGTTGAAAAGATAATATTTAGGGTACGCTGGTTGACATCAAATATTTATATGGGGCGCCTGGGTGGCTCAGTCAGTGAAGCGTCGGACTTCGGCTCAGGACATGATCTCATGGCTCGTGGGTTCAAGTCCCGTGTCAGGCTCTGCGTTGACAGCCCAGAGCCTGCTTGGGATTCTCTCCCTCCCTCTCTCTCTGCCTCTCCCCTGCTCACGCTTGCTTTCTCTCTCTCAAAATAGATAAATACACACTTTTTAAAAAAAATCCATTTAAAAAAATATTTATGTGAAGTTCACCTGTTTCCTTTAACTTTTAAACTAGATGTGGCTCCCGAAAAACTCAAGATTACCTCTGTGACTCCTACGCTATTTCTATTGGTTGGTGCTGACCCGGAGTTACAGAATCACCGAGCACGTGGCCAAGAGAGCGGGCTTTGACGTGGAGAATCTTGCCACACGTCAAGAATGTGTTCTGAGGGAGACATTCTTCACGGAAGGCGAGGAGATCTCACAGGCTATCATCAAAATTGCCTTCCTTTCTGTCTTTGGTAAAAATGGAATTATTTCTTCAAGGGAGTTGTAGAACATGGTCTGTCACTTATTTAAGATACTTAGGCTATCGCTTTGAAACTAGATCTCGGCCATAATTCTTCCACACTTAAAAGTACCACAAATAAAATGTTATCACAGTTAAACTTAAAAAAAAAAAAAATCAAAGAATTTTTTTAGGACAGGGATTCTTACAATGGGGTGGGCTGAGCTGGGACCTTCCGGAACAAGACAGGCTGTCCCAGGGATCCTTTCTTCCACGTCATTGATGGGATTGTTTTATAGCCCTCGGGCGTGACAAGTGGAACAAAAGGTTAGGGATAAGTATTCGGGTTCAATTCACTAAGCACAACCAAGGGTCTCTGTCACCGCTCTTAAGTTCATTGCTGGGCAGGACCATCCTCATGGACATACACCCGTGCGTTGGCATGGGGCCCATGGGGAAGGGCCCCCTGCTTGGTTTGCTGATCTGTTGTCGCTGTCCCGGTGTTCTTACTAACGTTGTCTTTCAACTGGCGTTTTGTAAATGAGGCCTGAGGGGACAATGGAGCGTGCACGTGAGCAGAAAATAGTCGCCCGCTGGGCACGTCCACCATCCAGTCATCCGTTGACCTGTAGCGTTCAGGGGGCCCCCAGAGCACAGAATACCTGCTGATCCATAATTTGTAGGGTTCGGTGGGACGCAAAGTGAGGGCAAGGCCACTGTGTCACATCTGGGACCGAGTAAACAGAGATGCCGACTGCCCCCGAGAGGCCATCCCTCCTGTGTGAAAAAGAACTTGGCCCCTAACACAGAAGGAAAACTGTGAAAAACAGAGCAACGGAGGAACCCCATCGTCCCCTTCCCTACTCATGTAAGGCCCACGGGTGACGCCACAGAAGGGAGGGACGGACAGGCTCCCAGACGTCCTTTTCCTTCCCCGCTTTGCCACCCATCCGAGGCTACGGGCGGATCGTGCCCATGGACCGTGGGCATAGCGAGAAGCGCAATAAAAGCAGTCGAGTCAGTCAGGGGCCGCAAGCCTCGCAGGAACACAACTGCATCAGAACAAGGCGGGTTTAACCCCCGTCACGGCGAGGAATTCGCATCGGCCGTGGGAATCCCGGGCAGCCTTAGTAAGAGGGTGTCAGGCCCCGTTACAGGACTGGGGCTCTGGTTGGGTAACTTGGGGGAGCATCTAAGGAATGAGGCTTGCTCTAGATCGGATGTGGTCACAAAGCAGGGGCAGTTCCGTGAGTGGGTCTCCTAATAAATCTTTTTCATCAGAAGGGCCAGGTCGAGTGAGGCTATAGCTGTCATAGGCAAAGACGTAGCGTCGCTCATTCAGCAAGTATTTTGTGGGCCGCGCGGGGACCCGGTCTCCGGACACGTTCCGTGAGATTGTTCAGCCGACAGGAGAACGCAGGGCTTAAGAGTAAGTGTCCGATCCGTTTGCAAGAACACGGAGGCCGAAGCTGTGAGCGTCAAATCCGGTTCCCAGACGTCAAGGACTGCCTTTCTCCCCCCCTCATACTGTTTTGTCAAGAAGAAAAAAAAAAAAAAGACCCACATGAATGTATAAGCTATGAAATATGAACTGCGTAACCTTCCTGAGGCTGTACGTGAATTAAACGCACTGATATTTGCATTCAAACTGGCACGCGCAATATGACGATGAACACCGACGCTCATGCTAATAATTTAAATTTTTAATTTTTCTTTGCTTAGATCAACATTAAAGAGCAAATTAAAAAACAAATCATGAGAAGTGGAGAGAGAGAGAGAGAGAGAGAGAGGCCGTGGAGGGAAAGAAACAGCTTTCCGTTTTAGTGCCTTTAATGACCCTTTCTTCTGCTTTTTGAACAAGGGCCCTGCGTTTTCATTTTGCACTGGGTCCCACGCATCATGTAGCTGGCTCTGTTCCAAGTTCCCTCTTTCTTTTAACCCTTGACAGGGCCCTAAAGAGAAAGCCTTAAATCTCCTGATTTTCTTTTGTCCTTTAGAGATCGCTAGCTGGTGCGGTGCCCGGGCGGCTCAGTCAGTTGAGCGTCAGACCCGTGGTTTCAGCTCCGGTCATGATCTCACGGTTCATGGGTTGGATTCCGTCGGGCTCTGTGCGTGGCAGCATGGAGCCTGCTTGGGCTTCTGTCTCCTGCTCTCCTCTGCCCCTCCCCTGCTCATGATCTCGCTCTCTAAAAAATAAATAAACATTTAAAAAAGAGGGAGAGAGAGAGAGATTGCTAGCTGCTAGAGTTCCCCTAAGTCACCCAGTGTCAAATCCCTGTGTCACTTTGTAGGCAGCACTTTGGTTGGTTTCAGAGAGTCAGCTGGCCCTCTCTCCTCTCTCCACATCCTAGTGTCTAAGCCCTTCCTTCCATGGGCTGGGAGCAGACGCAAGAAAGCTGTGGAAAGAGTGTCCTCCCCCCCCCCCACCTGAGTATTCCATATCTGAGTCTGATTTCCATGGGTCTCCGTTGGCCAGAGAGTCGCCTGCCTGTGCTTTTCTGTGTAGGGATTGCTCTTTTCTTTTTCCCAGGCCAATATCCAACTTTCTACTCACTCCTCTGGTCAATATCTTATTTATAAACAATTTTCCAGTGCTTATCTCCGGTTGCCCTAAGAGCCCTCTAGTCACAACCTCTGATTACATTGGTCTTTGATACAGATTTAGAGTGAATCTGTTTCTTCGAAAGGCCTTTCCCTATCCCTTACACAAAACGCAGCTCTACAAAATAATTTAGAGAAAGATATTTGAACAGAGATTTCAAGGGACCTCATGCCACACCAGATGAGACCAAACAGATAACGTGCAATGGAAAATTGAGAGCTTTGGACGCACCCCCCCCCTTTCTTTTTCCCAACAAAAATGACGCGGAAAACAAAGGGAAATGGAAAATTAAATTTCCTTACAACTTACAGCCCATTGACAAGTCCAAGAGACAGCCTCGTGACATTCCTCCAGGAAGGCCCAGTTGTCGTAATGTTAATGCTTTGCTGGAGGAAAAACAAAGCGTCAAATGGTACAGATCACGTCCTGTGGGACATGAGTCTCCATCAGTCTGCAAGCGTCTTAATGATTCAGAAGAAAAAAGCAATCTCCGGAAACCTATAGACTCAATTTCCTGGAGCCCTAACGTCACCCTCCCCTCCATGAGATAGAAAACCTTGTCATCAGTCACTCGTCACAACCCCAGTGCAGCTCTTTCTGCCCACGGGTCCTGTCCCCACGCTTTAATGTAACCACCTTTTTGCACGGAAGACGTCTCAAGAATTCTTTCTCGACCTTCAGCTCCGAACCCCACCACTCCAAACCACATCAGAAAGACCCACCACGGGCCACCTGGGTGGGTCAGTCGGTTGAGCGTCCGACTTCGGCTCAGGTCATGATCTCACGGTCTGTGAGTCTGAGCCCCGCGTCGGGCTCTGTGCTGACAGCTCAGAGCCTGGAGCCTGTTTCAGATTCTGTGCCTCCCTCTCTCTGCCCCTCCCCCGCTCATGCTCTGTCTCTCTCTGTCAAAACTAAATAAACATTACATTTTTTTTTTTTTAAAAGACCCACCACTCTTACAGTTAAGTATTTGATGGCCTTTGCTCCATGCACAAAGTGTCAGTGGAAGGCTGGATAAGGCCTTGCCTAATGTTGTTTCCTGTACCTGAAAATAGCTCTGACCCGTCCTTATGGGTCAGTTTAATTAACATATGAAACATCAGACCCTTAATACAAAATCAGAAACCATAATTTCTCCGTCTAGACAATGAGCCTCAGGCGTGTACCAGCTCAGAGGGGTGATTGTGGGGTCCGGCACAGAGTAGGGTTCAGTGTCCCGGGTCCATGATTCTCACTTCCTCAGGCCCTATGTGGAACTGAGGCTTCTAGAAGGCACTGTCCTGGGTGATTACGTATTTCACAGTCAACAGGGTCAAGCTTTCTCTAAAATGTGCTTGGGGTCCCACCGTTTCTTTTTTATATTAGGTTTTAGTTATTAAGATATGTGTCTATGGTAGACATCTACTGGTGTAACGGAATCACAATTACCTCCCTCTTCCTCAATCCCTTTTTGGCGTATCATCTTTGAAAGTCTTCAACATGTACACACACACACACACACACACACACACACACACTCATGAGATCAAATGCACACACCCACAAATAGCATCGCTTTTAACAAAGCGTGCGCATGTATTGTGTTGGCTCCTTCGACTGCTGTCTCCAGGAGAGGAGAGAACACTAAAGAATTAGTGGGTGCTCTCCATGGAGGAAAGCACTGGCGGGGATGCTGTCCGCGGCATCCTCTCCCCCTAAGAGCCCAGAAGATGTCGTTAGCAGCAAATATTAGTGTGACATCGCCCCACCATGGGTATTGTTTCCATCGGTCACAGCCATGTTTTATACTACGATATCCAGGAAGATCAAACCAGCCATTGTGGATTCGACGGCAGCTATCGTAGGAGCGAGAAGAGAGGAGAGGAGGGAGAAGAGGAGGAGTGGATTATGGCTCATTTCATCTGTCATCATACAGAAAAAAAAAAAAACCTAGACAATTTGCTTTTGGGTTTTTTTTGTTGTTGTGTTATTGGTTTGTGTTTTATTTGTTGTGTTTTATTTGTTGTGTTTTTGGTTTTTTTACTCATTTGAGTCATTGACTCGAGTCATTGACATTCGCCACCCATTCAGCCAGGGACCTTTTCCTGGGTCCTGATCCCCAAGGAGAAAGCCCGGAGTCATCTCCCTACCAGCTGTGCCTATCAAAAACCCTCCCCGGGGACGGCAACGCCCTCTAAACAAAAAAAACAAAGGGTTCTTTCTGTTCCTTTAAACACAATAGAAAGAATTTGGCATCATCAAAAATGAAAGACTACCATACCCAGGGGGAGAAAAAAGAATCCCTTCTAAAGGCCATTAAATGCAAATTGCCCTCCTTGTTGCCAGTGAAAGGTCTCACTTAACACCTAAATTTGCCAACAGGCTTAGCTGGAGCCTCTCCCAGAATCCAGACTTCTTCATTGTTCCCCTGTTTGTTCAAACCCCAGGCGAGTCTGGAGCCACTGATTAGCATAATCCCATGGGAGGTGGTGGCTGCTTTGCTCTGGCTAGAGGGAGTGAGTTGGGTTCGTCCCAGCCGGTACCCGAAACACTGGGACCCCAATTACTTCCAGCATCGCTACCTTCACATCCACTCGCGGGCTCTGATGTCAGATCCTTCTTGGACGCCGCTCCCTGGGGACTCATCGAGAAGAAACAACACGGTGTCCCAGGCATTTCTTTGATCCATCAGAGGCTCTGTGTTACTCCAGGGATGGCAGGGGGTGGCGGGCAGAGAGCAGCATGGAGCCTCAGGGCTTTCGCTTGCCTGTTTCTAAGGGTTGGGCACTAATTTCAGTTCAAAGTAAGATTCGGGCTATGAAAGAGCTGGTGGCTGCCTGTCCCCACAGAAGCAATAAAAGCCACTGCTGCCCCCGCCTCTAGTTCCAAGAGGGCAGACACGGCCCCGGGCATGCCACGTCTATGCTGTCATCTCAGTGTCACGGGAATGCACGCACGCGACACAAGCTGAGCGAATGACTGACAACAGTCCTGGCGTGATTTATTTTTGAGACAGGGACGGAGCATGAATGGGGGAGGGGGCAGAGAGGGAGGGAGACACAGAAGCCGAAGCGGGCTCCAGGCTCCGAGCTGTCAGCACAGAGCCCGACGCGGGGCTCGAATCCACGAACTGCGAGATCGTGACCTGAGCCCAAGTCAGACGCTTAACTGACTGAGCCCCCCAGGCGCCCCTGTGTCTGTCCATCCTTGATTTGGGCCCCGCTGTTCGAATTTCATCCTGCTTCCAGTGGTAGTTCAGATGGGCCCTTGGAAACCATTTTTTGTTTCACGCCTTTATGTTGTATATACGGGGAATCTAATGTCTGAAGAGGTAAAGTTACTTATTTGGGGAAACACGTTACTCCGTTTTTACAGTATTTTACGTTGCGGATCTTTATAAATTGCTTGTCTGTGACAGCATCAGCCCTGCCATGGACTCTAGCTTGTCTCTAACACCCAGAACATCTGAGTGGCCAGGATCCAAGTCTCCCTCCCTGTGTTGGCTAGCAGAGACTTGATATACTGTGGTTTCCCCAAATCTTAGATACCAGTTGATTGTAAGACATGCATATAAGTACTTTATTCGGTACTAAGAAGAAAAGTACTGTTTACACAGAAGTTTCTAAAAATTTCTTCACGTTCAGGAAATGATGCTTTTATATGGCTTCTTCACTCTGTCATCGATAGGCCATCATGACAGCATCATGGGTGCCATTAAAAGCATCCACGAGGGGTGTTTGGGTGGCTCAGTCGGTTAAGCATCCGACTCGATATCTTGATTTCAGGCCAGGTCACGATCTCGAGGTTTGTGGGATCGAGCCCCGTGGTCGCCCTGCACTGTCAGCACGGAGCCTGCTTGGGATTCTTTCTCTCCCTCTCTCTCCCTCTCTCTGCCCCTCCCCTGCTCATGCTCTCTCCCTCTCTCCCAAAATAAAGAAAGAAACTCTGAAAAAGAAATAAAAACGAAAAGCAACGATGACACGGTTTTTGTTTAAAGACAAAACAAAACAAAACAAAAAAGTCCTGCCACTATTGTCTGGGCATTTTTTTCGGACTCGCTCGCTTGGAAGGTGTAACAGGTGGCCCCTGGCATCGTCTTGGGCAGGGATGGGAGTTCTGTTCTCTCTGCACATAGGGGTCTTCCTTTAGATTCCCAAAGCACATGCCTGCTGTTTTGGGAGAACATAAGGAATCGCAGCCTTCCCTGTAACGACAAATAATTGTTTGCCTGATACCAAATGTGTGCCTCCTTCTGTCTTTCTCTGCACTGGATCTCGTCTTCATGCCAAATCATAGTGTCGTCTCGGAGACATTCTAAGCACCCATGACACCATTGAACACAAATGGTTGCTGCAATTCACAGAACGGGGTGGAAGTGGCCGAGATAAGGAGAGGTGTGAATGGGCTTGCGTGAGTAGCAGTGGAGGTGGCTGCCCGGTCCCGCCGCCGCTGAGGGCCCAGGCCGTGTAAGTTGCAGCCTGCTTTCTGCCACATTAAGTGGGGGGTGGGGGGTGGGGGTGCACACCTTAGAAGTTGTAAAACACAGAAATAGCCCTAGCCTCAATCTGGGTTTCTCCTTGGGAGGTTCCTAGCTCCAGCTCCCGAGGCTGGGATTTGACATTCCACGCAAAACTTAAAAAAAAAAAAAAAAAAAAAAAGGGACCGAAAACATCTCCCCCGCAAAAAGTAATCAAGGCAGGTGTTTAAAAAGACATCCATAAGCCAATACCAGCATTTCTCAATGCAAGTCTAAGCCACACTCGACTGAGGAATTTTAAAAGAAAAGAAACAAACAGAAAATGCTAACCCCACACGCGTCGAGTGTGAACTTCACCCAGGCCGCAGGTGGTTTTGGAAAGCTCTCTGCGAGGTGCCAGCAGGCAGGCTGGAAAGGAAACCACGGATAGCGACATAAGGAATCTCTTAGATTTGCAGAAAGCCAAATTCCTAATGCATCTTACACACAACAGAGAGAGCATATATCATCCTTGGAACCGTCTGGATGCAGCAGCAGGTGGGGCTAGGGCTTACTTCATTTGGACATCCCTGGTGGGGGTACCCTTCCTCCTCTCCTTTCTTTCGTCTTTTTTTTTCTTCTTTTCTGTCCCTCTTTTTAAAGCCAGGATGGCAATCTTGCTGCACGGATCTATTTTAGTCCAGCTACACACTGAGCTTTGAAACCTTTCAAACTGTGCTAACCCATGAATGCCCTATCATGCATAGAAAACAGACTTTCCAGGATTCTCTGAACTCAGATCCTGGCTGCAGATGTTGGGGCGTCCTCCGGCTCCTCCCTCCCCTGGGCTAGTCACTTCTGCTCTGCCTCCTCTCTGCTCCTTGGAGATGTCTCCCCAGCCCCGCCTGGCTCTGGAGGCTGGGGACTCCGACAGCTAGCCACCCCCCCCAACCCCGGGATTCTGCGGGGTTCCACGTCTCAGCCCAACGCTTGTTAGCTGCAGACAACACACGGCAGATCCGAAGGGGGGGTACCTGAGCTCAGCATCAGGGACCATAGCTCTGGGAAATCCTTATCACAGTAGTCTTCTAGCACTTTCTGGGGTATATTACCTCCCGCGGTCTCAGTACTGGCGTTTGTCCATCAGCACGCTTGGGGTCCTCCATCATGAAAGAAGAGGTCTTTTTTTGGGGGGTTTGTTTGTTTTTAAAGGAGATCTTTTTATGAAGATCCGTCAGCCGCCTTATCCCCACCATTTGCACATCCCCCTTTTGTTCCTGTTTTTTGATTAGTTGATGTTTTCAGACTCACGAGCCCTGCAGCATCAGGAGAGAGAAAGCAACCTGATTTGGAGAATTTCAGCCGGAGAAGCAAGCTCCTACCTAGAAATTGGGGGAATTGTTTCAAATTCATTCTCCAGGTGCCATCAATATATTTGCAAGGGACAGAGGCGATAGCGTGCTCATCTTTCAAACTTCCTTTGAGCTTTTCACGGAGGAGATGCCGTTGGTGTCTCTGCATATTTTATGCAAATTTTGAGAGTATCATTTAGATAATGATCTGTTTCAGAGAATTAAATAATCACACACTTGAAGGTGATTCATTTCTGCACCTCTTCATGAGATCTTTAATCAGTGGTGAGTTTTTCTTTTTTCTTAATGGACTCAGGAGCACATTTTTCTTAGTGTGACTTTCTTTTCATAAGATGAGGAGACTAGACGTTGCCCTACCTATCACAAACAGAAAAAAGAGAAATCTATTACCTGAAAGCTGTTCTCCCTTCTCTGCTTCATACTTGGAGGACTTTTCTTAACAAGCATGGCTTTCAGTAGACGACAGTTCATGTGAAGGAAACACAGAGAGATATAGTTTGTCGTGAATTTTCAGCAATCTATGAATTATACATAACGTTCTTTAACTTAAAGTCACGTTAGACCGTATGCTGCTATCACAGATAGTGCAATATGTAGCTACTATCCGAGATCGAGCACATTGCTTAACCTCTTTAAGCCTCAGTTTCCCCATTTATGAAAGGAGATCTTTATAGTATCTACCTCATAGGGTTTTGCGAAGATTAAAATGAATATAAAGTATGAGGCTCATTGCTGGGCATTCAGTTAAGCAGACGATAGATGGTAGTCAGATGTTGTTATTACTGCATTTTCTTCTCCCTCCCAGAAAGCTAGAAGTAAGAACAAAGTACAGACAGCAGGTTTTTCCCCGCTCTCACAATTTACCTTCCCAACTTTTGCCTGCGATCCTAAACAGAGACACAGAATTCACAGAGCGCAATTACCCTTTGAATCTGGATGTATTTCTGAAGTCAGAGAGGACAATTCCTCTCCCCTCAAGGTCCTATTCTAGTTGGATTAACAATCGAATTGACACGAGACAGATTCAAGGAGAAAATCCAATCGAACAGCATCTCTACTGGGAACCCACACAGATGTGGACATTGCCAAGACAGTCGGGCACGAAGAAGGATATACGTCATTCTGAACTAAGGAGAAGGGAGTAGGGGTCTGGCACTTTAAAGAGAAAAAATGCAGTTCACAGGAAAATGAAAAAGAGTCAATGGTCGGTAAACGAATGTTTGCTGGGTCACGCAGAAACCACGGGGCAAAGAGACCTGGACCCAAGTGGCCTTGCTAGGCTCCTCTCTGTCCAGCATACCTGCTTCCTATCATCATGCAGCTATCTGTGATGGTAGCTCTCTTCCTGGAGCGGGTCCTCTGTCTAAATTCCTTTCAGGCAGTTGAGCGAAAGGTGAAGAGCTTTTCCTGAATCTGCTGGGTCTTGATTGCTTTTAACTCAAAATAACTCTTTATACCAAA
Organism: Puma concolor; assembly: GCF_028749965.1. Lineage (NCBI taxonomy): Eukaryota > Metazoa > Chordata > Mammalia > Carnivora > Felidae > Puma > Puma concolor. The sequence continues at coordinate 137,062,729 of NC_141673.1, read as the reverse complement.
GGTCCATCTTGGGGCGGCCGGACCTTGGCCCTAGGCGGTCTACAAACCGATTTAATGGGGTAACCGGAGGTTTCCAGAGACTTGGGAGGCTTCCCTTCTGTGAGCTCGCTGGCGCCCTCTTCCACATCTCAATCTCTAGAACTCTCCAATAGCCATGCACTTTACCTCATCCTAGTGCTTTTTGGTTTTTAAGCATTATTATTTTACACGTCCGCCTTAAAACATCCCAGCGGTATGTCTGTGTTGACCAAGAAAGAATTTATGGAACATTTCAGCCAACAGGCACTTTTTTTTGGCAATTAGAATTGTGCTTCTGAAGACACTCAGGTAGAAGCCAGACTCATGTCCCGAGGAAGACGAAGGGTGGGGGAAGGGTTATGTAGGCGAAAAGCTATGAGTGCAGCTATCCTCTATGTCACACAGGGATTGACACTGAATTGACTGGAATTGGTTGGGGTAATACACAAATGAGGAACTGAAACTCGCCCAGTCTCCTGGGCTCCTTTCAAAGGTGAAGGAGGCCATTGAGTCAGGTGTCATGGTGAAGACAGAGTTAAGCCCAGGCTGAGGGTTTGCAGCTGGCTGGAAGGTTTTTGAAAAAGTTCACGGTTTCTCTGATGAGGATGTTCATAAACCACCCCCCCCCCTTCCCTTATGGCCTCCTGACACTTATTTTAAAAAGAGACACTCTTGGGGTGCCTGGGGGGCTCAGTCGGTGAACCGTCCGACTTCGGCTCAGGTCATGATCTCGCGGTCCGTGGGTTCGAGCCCCATGTCAGGCTCTGTGCTGACAGCTCAGAGCCTGGAGCCTGTTTCAGATTCTGTGTCTCCCTCTCGCTGACCCTCCCCTGTTCATGCTCTGTCTCTCTCTGTCTCAAAAATAAATAAATAAATAAATAAATAATGTTAAAAAAAATTAAAAAAAAAGAATCATTTCTGCCATTCTTTCTCTGGCACCTGCCGTTATCCCCGTAACAAGGTCAAAACCGACTTATTAGTTCCAAGGAGGCAGACACACAGCTAAGAATCCCTAGACTTTTTTTTTTTAATCTTGAAGTTATTGTGTGTTGCTATGGGGATACAGCCCCCCTGCAATATCCTTTTCGCTGTCCGGCGTTGGCAAAAAAATAAAATAAAATCGGCACGTCTTCCAATGCTTGACTTGGGCCTTGAGTTCGTTCCAGCCTCTTCCGGGTTCTTACCTGGAGGCATCGCCCTGCTGGCAAACGTAGACCCGCTTTGGTGTTTCGCCTGCTCTTTTCCTAGTTGACATTTCTTGAAACTGACAAGCCAGGAGGTAACAGAAGACCAGGGAAGCAAGTCTTGGAATGTCTGAATCAGAGAGCGGAGTTAATAAATTCACTCAGAGGAGAACTCCCTCGTAACCAAGAGCTTCTATTTGAGGTCGAGCCAACTCTGTGTTCTCCTGAACAGTTAACAGCGTGACAGGAAGGAGTACCCTTTCTCTGTAGGAAATGAGTGTGGCTTCCAGTGGCCTAATGCGTCCCCACGCGATGACATCTGTGTTCCTATTTAAAACTCAAGGGTACACCACCTTTTTTTATCTGAGCTGTTAGCTTTTAAAAAATACTTAAAAACCAATCAGCAACTAAATTGCATCTGAAGAGCTGTTTCAATTATAGAATGGAGGCAGTTCTGCAGCAAAGTATTTAAGAGCTGCAAAAATTAATGTGCATTTTAATGCTGATTTTCAGAGTATAATACACTTTGTAATTCATTTAAATGTATTCTGGGTGCTCCATTCTAGCTTCGGGCCCAGCAGTAGTCCTTGAGACATCATAAAACTACATTTTAAAAGTGTTTTTTTTTAATAGAAAAGTATTTAAAAATCTAAGAAAGATAAACTGAGTGAAAACATAATTGGTCAGCATCTGAATACAGATGGGTTCTCTTCCTTGAATAACACCACTTAAAAGCACTCCCGCGGAATGATTTCCACCCCAACCTGCAGTGTGGGTCATAGCACATAAAAACCTTATCTAATTGCCTTTTCTCTTCTTGCCACATTTCGGACACAGCCTCTAAACTTTCTAAGAGCCACGTTATTCATCGGAAGCTACTGACGTGGCAGATAAATCCAGTAGAATTAGTGCCTCCACGGATGGCGTGTTTTAAAACCGAGTTAATCAAACATAAACGTCCCGCCCAGAGCAATGGCAAGCAGTACATATGTCGACAGCCCAAAGGAAGGGAAGTCAGCAAAGCAAACAGCTGCTTTTGCTCAGCAGTTTCCAACACCGAGCTTTAATGGATGTGCAGGGGGAGGTGGGAGCCACCAGCAGGGAAAAGAGGTGCGAGGTGGGCATGCCAGCCTGGGTCACCTTTCTTCTGCAGGCTTCCACAAGAAATCAGGGGAAGGACGAATTGCAACCAGAGGACATTAATGATGGGAGAGCCCCGGGCCTCACCTCCTTCACGCGCTTCACCCTTTCGCACGGCAAATGGGCCCGCATCGCCAAAGGGAATGACCACAGACTCATGGAAAGAACTGCTCACTGCCCACAACCCAGGTTTCCAGCCTTCCTAGCAGCCCATGGTGGGCTCGGAAGCTATACTGCTGTGCTTTGTGCCATCACCATCTTGAGACGAAACGCACTAGTACTTCCTGGTGACTTCCGGTGTGGTAATGGGATGATTTCAGGCTTCAGTGGGCCCCACATCCAGCGTTCTTTGTGTTTCATTTGCTGGAGCTGCATTGTAATCAGTGAGTGATGCCAGTCTCTGCCTTCCACCGACTCCTCCTTCCAGAAGCTTGTTCCTCTCCTTCCCTGAAGTCAGCATGGCTGCAAATTGAGCCAACCGTGCACCCAACAGAAGCTCCTTCCCCAGCCCACCCGGTGGGCCTCCCTCTTGGGAACAGTGGTGATGTTCTGGGTCCTGGGCAAAGGTAAGAGAAAAGGCCATTCATTTGTTTGACAAGCGTTTACTGAGCACTTACTATTAGTACGTATTTAGGGTTAGAAGGAAATGAGTGACAGGCTAGCCGCAGCTTCACGCATCGAAGAGGGTACAGTCCAATGGAGTGGAAATATCTGGGGGCTCCATGTTGCTTCCCTAACAACAAAGATGCCTCCAGCTTTACAAGAGTGGTTCCAGGGTTTAGCTGAACTCAAAAGCTGCAGTTAGCACCGGAGTTCGGAATATGGTCTGAACGTCCCGTGGGGACCGCCTGGCCCAGATCTCTAAAAGGAGGATAACAATAGCGGAGGGACCTAAAGAAATCTCAGGCTAACTCACAGCTGGGCTCACAGGCTGCTGTGGGCCTCTGGTTTTCTGAACTCCGGATTACATTTAGTCATCTCTGCTGGGTAACTGCAGGCTGTACAGTTTGCACGCTGAGCCGTTACGCCACCGGAGCCCTCATCCTGAGCCCCAGAGGGCCCCTTTCCCCCCACAAACCTAATATGGAGGTTCTGACACAGCCACGGTGCTCCCTGGCCATGAGACCTCCATCTCTAGGCTTTCTCTGAGGAAGCCATCGGGTCTGCTTCCGAGAGGGACACAGTGGTGACTTTCATGTAAATACCCACTGCTGTTCCTGACAGAGCTCGGAAACAGAGAGAGCTATTTATAAGCGTTCTGGCGGCAGTTGCCACAACGAGGAGGTGAGGCTGGTTTCTGATTCATGCCTTCTTCTCGCCAGCTGTCCCCTGTCATTTTACACACGCCGGCATGACATTTCCCTCCAGCCAATTTAGTCCTGAAAAGTTTTGTTTCTTTTCACACGTGAAGGATAAGAACGTCTTTGACTTGAATCATCCCTCGCCCCTCCTGAACCTGTAATTTCGCGGGTTCCATCTAATTCGTGCACGAGTGTCTCACTAAGCTATGGGGAGAGGACGCAAACGCTCTTTATGAAGGCTTGTATGGCTTACTCCACGGAGCGTCTTCTGTGGGGTTGGGTGGGAGAATTTAATTAAGAATTTAGGAATAACTGGAATCTGGGTGACTCTTTTTTAAAATGAGTGTTCCTTTGCCACATTTTTGAGAGCTAAAAATACAGCCAAAGGATGTACTTGGAGCTGGTTGAAAGCAGATTGGAAACCAGACAAGGGAAGGTGAATCCAATCATCTACATGTCTCAAGCCAGCCGCGTACCCAACAACATGAAACAGAAAGTCACCGGGAAATAAAAACCTGAATAATGGAATGGACGGACTGACGCATGTGGGCAAGAGGTAGACACATTCCGCATCCTCCAGAAACTCCAACTGTCATAAATCATAACAAGTCTCCAAGATTCTCTGGAGATTCAAGGCAGCTGGAACTGGCCTCATGAGTGCCAGCCACCCCCCGCTCACCAGTCCATTCCTGTGTGACTCTGTACATGGCCCTGTTCACACTGCCTGGTGGTGGCGGGGGGGGGGGGGGGGACTTTGAGGAAGTGAAATCATACATCTTGAAACGGGCTGAGGAGATAAAAATGAAAGATATTCTAACTGTGGCATTTTTTCAGTTATCTGAAATAAACCTGCCATCCACACAGCAGAAGTAATATTTTAATTTCAGACCTGAAAGAGAGAGAGACGGGGGACCAGGGTACAAAGAGTGTGTCCCAGAGTAACACGCGACCCACATCCCTGCCTTTCTCAAGGGTGCTCAACCAATCCTCACTGCATAAATAAGCAAATGGATTAATGGATGAGCCCTGAGGAGGGGGATAAGAAGAGTGTTGAGAAGTTTTCTGAAAGTGGAAGAACTTAAATAGGACTCGTCAATACCCAAGATGGCAGGGACAAATTTCTTCATTAAAGTGCTAAGAAGCCCCAGATGGCTCTCACGTTTTCTTTGTATTCTTAGTTATTGAGATGGAGTTAGAGGCAAATTAAGAGGATACCTGCCAGAAAATGCGAAAAGCCCAGAAGATTCACAAAAAATCATCATGAAGCTCTGTGGCACCTCCAAAAACACACTGAAAACTTACCTCTTTTAAATGGCAAAGGATTTCAAGGACACAGAAAAACACAGAGAATGAAATCCATTAAAGGTAACATTTAAACAAAGCCTCAAGGATAGGAGTGAAGCTCTTGTTTTCTGTACTTAATCCTTACAACTCTCCCTTTCGAGAAATAACCACTTTTAGGAAATCGAGGTTACTCATCCTAGGAATTTCTTAAAAAACGGACCCTACTTGCCGACGTATGGGTCCATCAGTTTCGCATTGTTCTGCATCTTTCTTAGCCTTTTAATAAGCCCTGCCATACACCATACATATCTTTCTCTAACCTGCTTTTCAAACTTGTGTTTGGGGGATTTATCCCACGTTATTTCTGTAGCTCAAGGTAATTTATTTTTTTTTTTATATAAAATTTTTTCTAAAGTTTATTTATTATTGAGAGACAGAGAGAGATACAGCACGAGCAGGGGAGGGGCAGAGAGAGAGGGAGACACAGACTCCGAAGCAGGCTCCAGGCTCCCAGCTGTCAGCACAGAACCTGACACGGGGCTCGAACGCACAAACTGTGAGATCATGACCTGAGCCGGAGTCGGACGCTCAACCGACTGAGCCACCCAGGCCCCCCAGTCGAGGGTATTTTTCTATTCTAGTGATAGACAGAAGAGAAAGAAAATAAACAAAGTTGTAGATTACAAAATATTGGGTCGTGATACAAAATGTAAGGAACATGAAATAGAGTAATCCTGTACAGTCTGGATCCAGGGAAGAGTGTCCCATGGAGGTGACACTGAAGCTAAGGCAAGGAACCGAGAGGTCACTGCATGAAGACTGACAGGAAAGGGCATGCCTCACAGAGGCCTGGGTGGATGACCGGAGGAGGCTCAGCACGCTGAGAAGGGAAGTTGGGGTGTGGGCAGCCTGCTCCCCACAACCACAAGGCTGGGGCAGGAGCACCGGTGAAGAAGTCGTACATCAAGCAAACTTTGAAAGAATATATGTTCTACATTTCTACTTTAACAACCCGGGGAAGCAAAAATAAGATAAACACAGAGAGGGAGGCAAACCTCAGAGACTCTTAAATCCTGAGAACAAACTGAGGGCTGCTGGTCGGTAGGTGGGTGGGGGGATGGGCTAAATGGGGGCTGGGCATTGAGGAGGGTGCTTGTTGGGATGAGCACTGGGTGTCCTATGTAAGTGGTGAATCACTAAATTGTACTCCTGAAACCAATACTACACTACCTGTTAACTAACTTAGATTTAAATTAAAAGCAAAGCAAAGCAAAGCAAAGCAAAGAGTAAAATAAAATAAAACAAAATAAGACAGAATAAAATAAAATAAATCAGAGTAAAGCTATGGTCTCTATCTGAGACAAAGTCATCAAAATACCAGTGGCAACTGAATTTAATTAATTATTATTACACATGCGTTGCTGCACCGATGACCCTTGGATGGGCAATAAAATAAAGAACATAAATAATTTATAAATGACTTTTTATTCATTCCATCAGACTTGTTTTGTTGGCTTTATTTCAGTGAAATCACTTCTGAATCATTAAAATCTGTATTTACATAATTTGCCTTGCAGCAATGATCTAATGGATTAAAAATAAAATATATTTTCACTTAAGGTATATACAATTTAAACACATTTTCATTACAAACATAAAGTAAACTGTAAGAAAAACTGACAAATTAACCTTTCCAAAAGGTTATTTTCCTTCTAAAGTGATTAATTATAAATCAGCATCAATATATTTATTCCAGAAAACAAAAAAGAAAACATATTTATTGAAAATTATTTGTTACGATGAAATTTTAAAATTTCATCTTTAGGAAATTTAAATAAATCTTGCAAAACATTTTTACAAAAATAAAATTATTTGCAGTTCAAGACTTGGATGTACACCTAGTTGCTAAGGTACGAATTTGTATCCCTTTTCATGTGACATCTAGACCTACTTTGCTTTTATTTCTTATTTACTTTTTTAAAGTTTTACTTCTTTCGAGAGAGAGGGAGAGAGAGCACAAGCAGGGAGAGAGGCACAGGGAGGGAGGGAGAGAAAATAAGAAAGAGAGAGAGAGAGAGAGAGAGAGAGAGAGAGAGAATCCCAAGCAGGCTCCATGCTGAGATGGGGCTCGATCCCATGACCCTGCTGATCATGACCTGGGCCGAATCAAGAGTCAGACGCTTTACTGACGGAGCCACCCAGGTGCTTCTAGACCTACATTGCTTTTAAATATATGGTTTATTATTTTATCATTATTCATGTATGGTGAGACCATCAGATCGGGAGACAATGGCCATTGAGAGATGACTCGATATACTCACAAATTCCAAGAGAAGGAGCGATCACGTCACACGGGGCCATACAGGGCGGCACCAGGGTCGGTCAGGATCCTGAGGGAGGAGGGGAAAATGTGAGCCACAGCCTTTATTTTGGTTTCCACGAGGCAGGGTAAGTTCTCCCGGAATAAAATACGATTTAACAACAACAAAAAGCCAAGTGAAATAAAAAATGAAAGTTCAACTTGCTTATTTATAACCTGAGTAGAGCAAGTAAGGTTGCTGTGAGAGAAAAAAAAAAAAACAAACTATATAATTAAGTGAAAAAAAAATCTGATCAGGCATCAAAACCTTTTCAGATTTATAAAAACACCTACAGGGGCGCCTGGGTGGCGCAGTCGGTTAAGCGTCTGACTTCAGCCAGGTCACCATCTCGCGGTCCGTGAGTTCGAGCCCCGCGTCAGGCTCTGGACTGATGGCTCAGAGCCTGGAGCCTGTTTCCGATTCTGTGTCTCCCTCTCTCTCTGCCCCTCCCCCGTTCATGCTCTGTCTCTCTCTGTCCCAAAAATAAATAAACGTTGAAAAAAAAAATTTAAAAACACCTACAGACAACAGCAGTGTATGAGACAGAAGCTGGTGTTTACAAACGTAAGTGTAACCAGAAACAATTTGCTCAGAATGCTTACAAGGCTGAGACCTTGTAGGAGAAGTCACTAGAAAATAGATGGTTCGTGGTGTTTCCTCTCATAACTGATGAGAACACAGAAAGCTGTATTTCTTCATGCTTTCGGTTAGAATTTTGAAATGGCCAAAGTGTGGTAAAAACTTTTGGACATAGCGTATCATGCCTGTGATATCAGGACACGACGTATTATATGTATTGAGATCAGTGTTGAAATGTGGAAAAGGTTAATGGGCACTGGTCCAAATTAGTAAGCTGGAGTGCAGACAGACCCGGATTCTGGAATGTTCACAGTCAACGCTGGACTTGCCTAGTACTTAGATCCAAGATGGTAACAGTTTGCAAGGGCATTGCATTTAGACATTTGTTAGTTAACTCATTCATCCGCAGAGAACTAAAACTTTAAAAATGCAACAATGCGGGGCACCCGGATGGCTCAGAAGGTTAAGTGTCTGACTTCGGCTCAGGTCATGGTCTCACAGTTCGTGAGTTCGAGCCCTGTGTCGGGCCCTGTGCTGAGCGTTCAGAGCCTGGAGCCTGCTTCAGAATCTGTGTCTCCCTCTCTCTCTGTCCCTCCCCCGCTCACGCTTTTTCTCTCTCTCTCTCCCAAAAATAAATAAACATTTAAAAAAATTTTCTTTAAATGCAACAACGTGAACACTGTCTGCCTATAGGCCTAATGTCACAGACACTTCATATTTACTGGACTCCACGTGGCAGGGGGCCATAACATGGAGCTCAGAGGGGTTGGCTTTGTCCTGGTGACTTTTATTAATTGTTGGAAAAAAATAAAGACGCCGATGCAATCCAAAGAAAAATGTCACCACATTTCAACAGCAAACAGCGAAGACAGATTTAGCCTTTCAGGTTGGCACTGACCGGTCCCTAAAACCTCAGACTCTCCAAAGCTGCTCGCGTGTGTAACTTCGTAAGGAGTGATAGATCCCACTTTCCTTACCCGAAATCCAACTACTGAAACGAAAGTGAGACATTTCCAAAATTAGACATTTGAAGGCTGAACAGCAAAAAAAATAATAATTCTCAGTTTTAAACTTTACGAAACGACTGTTTGATTCACGCTCTGGTGTAACACTCGAAGTTTGGCTAAAAGCTGCCCATGGACCCCCGTGGCCGGACGCGAAAAGAGCAAAACATCACAAATATCTCGAGAGTAGCTACTTTCACCAAAAACAAAAAACAAACAAAAAAAAAAAACAACCAATCACTGCACGGGAATCTCTCCACATTGAGAATGCCTACATTTGGGAACAGCTGGTTTTCATTATGAAACCGAATAAAACTAAATGTCACTCCCTGTGAAAGGGCTTCAGGTTGAGCACAGAACGCAAGACTTAACATGGTCACCTAAGCACACACGCACACGCACACACACAAAAACAACAACCAAGCTGTCAGGTTTCTCTGCCCTCCCCCAAAGCGTAAGGGAGGGCTACATAAAAATACAGGATGAAATATGAATTTTAAAGTGTACTGACAGATTACTTCGCAGAATCTTTCTTTCGATGTTTCAATTTCGAGTTGATAACGCGATCTCTACGTATCACGCATAATTCGAGTGCGACCTTACAACAACACATCTGGAAAACCAGGGCAAGACTGAGGATATTTCTGGCAGCCGATTTTTCTTACACCCAATCCGTCTCGCTGGCTTATTTTTACCTCCCGGGCCCTGTAGACACCTAAGGGTGCAACCTCGGCACTAGCTTGCGTTTCTCGCAGACAGAAGCTCTGGTAGCGAATTGCTCAGCCAGCCTCCTCCGTTTGTTCGTCTATGCGTCATCGAGGATGTCACAACTATTTCTTTCCGCACCTGCGATCTACCTGGCCCTGTAGCGACCGCTGTAGGTACAAAGTGCAGACAATTCTTGCCTCTGGGACTTCAGACTCCAGTTGGAGCCGGAGCTAAATTCACTAAGTGTTGGAATTGCATTTGACGGGCCGTCTTCGTCCTACCCTGGCAGAGCGAGTCCTGGGTTACCTGATCTGTGGAACCCCGAGACGTCAGTCGTGATGTAGAAGGTAATATAACAGCGCATAAAATGCATCCCCAAGAGAAAACTTATTCCTGTCTGCAGGGTTTGATTTGCGAAAGCATCTGGCACAAAGAGAAGCATCAAGGTTTGCGCGCAGGGCGACTAAAATTTAAGTCCCTGAAGCTAATTGGTAAATTAGCAGACAGCCTCATTCACCTGAGCCCCCCCTTCCCAGGCCTTTGCTATTTTGCTGCGGAAAGAAAGTAAGCTTCTCCCAGGAGACAGAACTGGAACATACAGACGTCTGAACAAACCTGGCTTTGTCTTCGCTGACGTGCGAATTTGTTTCTGTCTTTGTTACCGCGTTTGAAACCCGATGCTTCTCGTCCTGGCAAGTCCAGCCCCACGCGGTTCATCCAGTGGGCGGAGGTACGTGTTCCCCACACAGAAACTTTTCCTTAGGTTAATTGTCTCCTAAGACACGGCTGGGCTGATGTCACAGGACAAGGAACCGAGGCCCCCCGGCTGAGCTGCGGGCCCTGTGCTAGATTTAAAGGCACAGGAGAGAATTCCAGACGGCCTACAGGGCTTTGAGGTTGAGAAGGCACATCTGGAAGATACATGTGGGCAATCTCACAGTCCCGTTTTAAGAAATATTCAATTTCTTATCTTTAATTAACAAAGAGGTAGATGCTTTCATTTTCCGTAACTCTTTCGGTATTTGAGAAAATCGTCCTTCTTCCGCTATGTTAATCGAGGTAGGCTGGCTGCATTCTCACACAGTTCAATGCTATTTTAATAGCATTTGATTGAGTGCCCATTGTATGCAAGGTCCTGTAGACAGGCCATCCCGGAGGCAGGAGAGCACCTAAAAAGGTTTTCCATCAAAGACAGAATGAAGAATGAATAGAATTTATGAAAAGGTGAGGTTCAAAATACAGGCAATTTGATCAGCACGTTCAAAGGAGTAAAGGAATGAAACACCATGGTGGGCAAAAAGGAAATATGAATTGTTGGGAGCCTGGGGTAGCAGGGAAAGGGGAAACTCGGGGCCACCTGGGAGCTGGGACTAAATCCAGCGGGTCTGGGCTCCAGTCATTGTTCAAGGGAGGCCTTCCTTCTCATTCATGGGGGGGGGGGGGCTTTGAAACAATGTTTTCAAAACTGATTTTTTCTGGGCAGCACAGCTGGTGATTCAGATTTAGTCGGTGTGGGCTTGGGCCCTCCCTAAAATTCCCTGGGGGGCTGGGAGTGAGATGCCCCCACCCCTCTACAAGCCTCGCCCGCGTCAGACCTTGTGGGGGACGGAGCGGAAGGTGTGGAAGGCAATGAGGAAAGCGGGGGCATTCATACTCAGCTGTTGCCCACGCCTCGGGGCACTAACAACACACGGTCTTCACGGTCGTTTCTATTAATATATAAAAATGGCATGGGCACCTTAAAGTCAAGCCCCCAAACAACCCAGCCAAGTCGGAAGGTGTCCCGTCCAACAGGGGCAGTGGGAATCGAACCTTCTTTCGGGAGAGGAGGCATTCTCTGACAGGTAGAGTGGCAAAAAAAAAAAAAAAAAAAAGAACCAAGAGTTCCAAGTGTCATTTTCTTCTATTATCCATGTTTGTTCACGGGGAAAAGCCAGCATCTGTAGGCTGGGTTGGTGCCAGAACACTCCCACGCTGGATCCAGCTCCCAAGGGCAAGGGTAGCCAGGAGCCCACAGTTCAATGTTCTCAGGGGATCTCATCCATCACGTGAGGTTCGGCAGCAAAAGAGTCCACACCAAGGCAAGTTCTGGAAACTGGCGTGGAGCGGTCCTCGGTCACTATCCAGAAAGGGTGTCGTGCGTCATGAGAACACATTTACAAGGACACGGAGCGTCTGCAGAGCTCCGTTCAAATGGGCTGAGTTAGGGGCGCCTGGGTGGCTCAGTCAGTTAAGCGACCGACTTCGGCTCAGGTCATGATCTTGCGGTCCGTGAGTTCGAGCCCCGCGTCGGGCTCTGTGCTGACAGCTCAGAGCCTAGAGCGTGTTTCAGATTCTGTGTCTCCCTCTCTCTGACCCTCCGTTCATGCTCTGTCTCTCTCTGTCTCAAAAATAAATAAACGTTAAAAAAAAAATTTAAAAAAACAAACAAAAACAAATGGGCTGAGTTATACCCATCCTCACAGGAAGACAGTCGAGAAAAGGCGTGGACAAGGTCTGGCCCCATCTGAACTGGACAAAGGGACACGTGCTTGCTGCCAGTGGCTCAGAGGGCGAGCCACGCACCTACACGCACCTACACGCACCAGGCTGCTTGCGGTTTCCGTCCGCATCAGGACCCTGCCCCGCCCTGGGCCCCACGCATCTCAGGTTCCAGTCTGTCCCTGCTGCGGACAGAACAGGTGCCTAAGGTCTCACGGACACCGCAGCCTTCCGGTCCTCTGTGATTCCAGATGAGACGCTGAAGGAAGGGAAGAACTCGCGTTCCCCAGTATTGAGAAATTAAGTGGCTTTGGGGACAAAGAGGGGTCCCTAATATTTTTAACATCAAAAACCTTTCATGCAATCGTGTGTAATGTCCTTCGCTCTCCAGTGAGCTTTTGTGGCTGGTTTTCACAGCACAGCTCCCTGGGGCCATGGGTTCTTTCTTCCCCACCCCCACGCAGCCAGCCTTTGGCCAAACCGCATCGGTGTCGGTACCTCTGGTGGGAATGAGGAGAACTTGCGTAGGAGGGGCTGGGGGAGAGCTGAATGAGCCCTCAGCGTGTGTCTCCAGTGAGTTGAATTCTGGTAGGTTCTGACCTCTTCTCTAGCGTTTTGAACAGAATCATCTCCTGCTCACAAACTTGGCTTTGTTTATCAATGAATAAGCCACTTTTCAGCCTCCAGTCCACGTAGGAAACCAGAGTCGCCCAGGGCCCAGGACAGACGGGGCAGAGCACAACATTTGCACAGTCTCCGCCCGCACCCCCCGTCCTCCACAATGGGCCATTGAAAACGCGTCGTGCCTTGTGTTAGCAGCGCCGGGGCTTGGGCCACCCAATAAAAAAGAACGGGCTGTTCTTTAAAGATCCCTTTTCTCCATCTTGATCGGGAACGGCATTCCAGGCGGTTACGTTCTTTTGTGTCGCCATTTAAACATTCATTTTTCTCCCTCTGCGCCGCCCCACCCCCCAACACTGCATAGATCCTGCCTTGATGTCAGACACACAGGTATCCGTTCAACTGTCTGTTTGTAGAGGTCGGCTCTAAAACTTAAAATACAATAGACTCTCCACGTGGTGAGATCACAGTGGCCCTTGCACGAATGTCAGGGAAAGAATAGAATCTTCGCTTCTTTTCTGAGGCTGCTGCAGTCACACTTATGGGAGGGTGGGTTCTCAACAAGCTCTTAATTTGAATGGGCTGTTTATGTTCTGTTTACAGGAGGCTCTCCGAGGTCTGCTGTCCGCTAACCACGGGAGAGCTGGACTCAATGAGTCCCTTTCTTTGCACTAAACATGCTTCGTGTCAATAGTTCCCGGCCTGTGCACAGTCGCAGAGCAAGGAGTAAGAGCTTGCGCTGGCGTGAAATAAACCGGACCCCGGCCATCTCCATCACCTCAAGCAGAGATGGATTCGTCAATTCTGTAGATAGACGGGCACCTTCTGGAAGCCTGGGGAGGGGCCTCTGCGCAAGGAGTGCCCGTACCTGCAGACCTGCACCTGCGCACTTCCCCCGCCAGACCCTCCAGGCTCAGGGCCCAAGTCTGTGGGGCCAGGAGCTTCCGGATAATTTCAGAACCTTGTGTGGGATGGCTGCCCGTATCCCCCGCTTCTCAACTGTTCACCGGTTGAGAGCTCCCAAGGGGAGGAAATGTGACAAGATGTATCCCTTCACCCGCTCGTAGATACTCTCATCAGAAACCACTCTTCATAATGGGGGGGGGGGTCATAAAGCCAAATCAATAAAACAGGCAGGTTGAACAGTATCAAACGAGAGGGGAAGAGAAGCCAGAAACCCGGGGTCGGCTGGTAGGTTGGAAGTTGGAAAATCATATCAGGGAAGACATTGATGCCAAAATGTGGGAGTATATAAAAAGCAGCAGCTACAAAAGAAAACGGATGGCTTGCAAATTACCTGCACATCCTTTGACACTCCTCCCACAGGAGGTGAAATTTAATTTCTTTTTCCGAGACTATGGATCAGCCTCGGTGACGTGTTCGTGAGGAAGAAATGCACAGAAGTGATGCTCTGTGACTTCCGTGGCTGGGTTTCTGTTGTCTCTCTCGGGACACTTATCCCGGGAGCCCTGAGGCACCACGCTGCAAAGATCACACAGAGGCAGCTATGCCTGGGTGGCCCCTGACCTCGGAGCCCCCAGTTCCTGGGGTCTAACCATCGCAGGTGCCAGGAACATGTATGAGCCTTCGGTTTTTTGCCCCAGCTTCAAAAGGCTGAAGCCTAAAACAAAACAAAACAAAAAAAGTGGAGCGAGGCAGAAGCAAGCTACCCCCGCACCCCAGCCCCGCCCAGGAGATAACTTCCTGAGAAACGTACATTTTATTGTTTTTAAGCCACCGAGTAGGGCAGTGGGGAGGCCGCGGTCCCTGTAACTGACTGCAAGGGAGTGTGATTAAATCAGCAAAGGTGCAGGAAAGTGTTGAGAGGAAGGAAGATCTCTCTGATTCAAGATGATTTGATTCTTTAAAAAGAATTTTTTTTTACACATTTTATTTTATTTTTTGAGAGACAGAGGCAGAGCACGAGCAGGGGAGGGGCAGAGAGAGAGGAAGACAGAGGATCCCAAGTAGGCTCCGAGCTGTCAGCACAGAGCCCGAAGCGTCGGACGCTCAATCGACTGAGCCACCCAGGCGCCCTGAGATGATTTGGGTCTTTGTAGAGATTCGTGGCTGACAGCAAGACTGTGAAAAGAAAAATTACATCGCTTGTCCCTTTTTTTTTTTTTTTTTTTTTTTTTGCTAATTTCAATATCACATACAACTTTAGAGAATCACATAAAAGACACTGACACTTCCAACGCCTGGACCTTATAGTTGGTTTCATTTTCGGGGATGTTTCCTGACCTCTTCCTGAATTTCTGCTGCCCTGCTTTTCTCACTTACCTGTTGACCTCTTTGCTGCTGGTTTTCTACCCAGTCTTCAGTAGTCCCAAACCCCGCTTCCATCTGGCCCCGGATTATGTGCCCACGTGATGACATGTGAACTCTGTTTCAAGGGTTGGCCCAGTGGATGTGCCTGTGTGCCCCCAGCTTGGACTGGCCCCTCTACCCCGTCCCCGGGGCCTCTCTGATTCCCTCAATAGCCACAGCTTCTCAAACTCCACCATGCGTCAGAACCACCTGGAAATCTTGCTCGTTAAAAACAGTCCAGGGTCCCAACCCCCCAAAGGTAGGTGTGAGGTGAGGCCCGAGAACTTACATTCTAGCAGGCTCCTAGGTGCAAAACCTTGTCACTTTTCCCAGCCCAGGCTTCTCACCTGATACTGGATTGCTCGAGGCCCAGAAGTCATTCATCTTGGATAATTCAAATGGCTCTCCTTACATGTGCTACAGGCACACCTGTCATCAGGCTGGCGCCCTTTCAGCACCGGCAATGGCTTCTTCCATAGGAAGATTCCCTCTGACCTTCCGGAGCCTCGATTCTCACTACCGTGCGTCCTTTCCTGTGCCCTAAGCGCATCCAAACTTAACCATTTACCATCTGCAGTATCACCCACCCTTTCCTGCCTCTATGACTTCGCTCACACATTCTCTTTCTTGCATCTCTGCCCGAGAAACCCCACATTACCCATTTTCCAAGGAGACTCACAACTGTCACATGCCCTTTCTAATTCCCAACATCCCAGTGAACACCTCCCTCCTTCGGACTCGTGGATACTTTTTTGCATGCCTCCAACATCACTTAATGGGCCCGTCATTCGTTTTGGGTTCAGGAAGACTCCCCTTCCTGCATTTCTGAAAACGCATTTGAAAGTGAAATGAGAAGGGAATTTAACTTCAAAAAAACTAAATAACATTAAAAAATTCTTAATTATACCTTGCCACTTGGATACACCCGCTCATCAATGTTTCTCCAGAATTTTGTCTTTTTTTTTTTCCTTTTCCTTCCCCAACATTATAGACGGAGTTGACTTCATTAAGTATCTGTTTATGTCTTAAAATTTGCCACTTTGGGCTCACTTCAAGATTTACAGCTTTGACTCAGTTGAGGGTATGACCAGATATTCCTGAAAGATACTCTTGCAGAAACTAGCTTCCAGATTTTGTTTCATTCATATTTACAGAACGATCTTTCAAAAACTTGAAGATCTTAACTGGGTACACAAAAATGGTGGTACAGACAAAGCATCTCAGACTCCTCAACTACACTTTTGGTTCCCAACGGGACAAGGAGGTCAATGTATGCCATACAGAGTAAGAGTCGTACCAAAATTAAATATAGAGTAGTCCAAAGTTTCCTACCTCTCATGGCCTGTCCTAGGAGAAGACTATTCCAGGGAACCAGAAGCAGAACGAATAGGAGCCAGATTGGCTGAAGTCATTATCAAAGCAAACCAAGATTGGGCAGGAAAACGCATGGTTTCCTTGGTTGTGGAAGTGCGCCACTCAGATTCCCTTCAACCAGGGGCTTGCCGTGACGTGTGGTCCTCCAGGCTTGGTGGCCTCAGCTGCACACGGCACCTCAAGCTGAGGGCACCCCCTTCTGGGGACACCTGCATCCAATGACTGAGTTGGGGCACCAGGTGGAAAGGACTTGCCATTTCTGCCCAACACGGGAGCTTCCAGAGCCCCTGCTGGGCTGCAACGCACTTGACTTCTCTTCCCTTCCTCCCCTCCCCTCCCCCTTGCAAAGGCAAGGGCTGACCCTAACGAGCATTTTTGCACCCCAAACTCGGTCTTAACGTCAACCTCCGGAAAAGGCCATCGGTTATTTCAGCATTGGCTAGCACTGTGATGAGAGCAGTTGGAATTTCCTCCACGTTCACCAACTCTGGGGAGAGAGGGCTGAGTCGGAAAAGTGGCAGCAGGTTCCCTTTCTGTCTACAACAATGGGTCTCAGCCCTTTTGCGCGCTCGATGCCTTTTTGAACAGTCTTTCTGGAAGTTTGCCGAAGAGATAAAATGGTGTCCGTGCTCAAGGTAGCATTGTTCTCTGAGTCCAACTGTCTATTGCTCTGAATGCTCTACAATGGTGGCTTCACAGGTTATTTGACCATGATCCACAGTAAGAAATACAATTTATGTCAGGTCTCCAGTAGACTCCTAGGCTTACATGTGTGTGCATGATAGAAACAAAAGTCTTACAAGAGTTGCGTAAAAGCACCCTGATACTTTCTGTTTGTTTTTATTAATGCTGGTCTTGGGGCGCCTGGCTGGCTTAGTCAGTTGAGCGTTGGACTCTTGATGTCAGCTCAGGTCATGATCTCCCAGCTCATGAGTTCGAGCCCCACGCTGACAGCACGGAGCCTGCTTGGGATTCTCTCTCTCCTTCGCTCTCTGCACCTCCCCCATTTATGTTCTCTCTCTCTCTCTCTCTCTCTCAAAATAAAATAAAGCATTAAAAAAATTCTGATCAGAGGCGCCTGGGTGGCTCAGTTGGTTAAGTGGCCGACTTCAGCTCAGGTCATGATCTCGCGGTCCGTGAGTTCAAGCCCCGTGTCGGGCTCTGTGCTGACAGCTCAGAGCCTGGAGCCTGCTTCTGTTTCCGTGTCTCCCTCTCTCTGCCCCTCCCCCATTCGCCCTCTGTCTCTCTCTGCCTTTCAAAAATGAATAAATGTTAAAAAAAAAATTTTTTTTTAAATTCTGATCCACCAAAACTGATTTCATTTTTTGTACACTGAAAAACCCTCTATTTCATACTTAAAGAGGCAAAATTTATTGCATATTATGGAAATGCATGACTGGTATTGCACCCGGTGTTGGTCAAATTTTTCAACCACACCTAACAGTGAGAAAACACACGGCCTGCTGTACACAGACGGAAGTTTCCTGAAACCACACCTCCTTTCTATATGGAATACACTCTGATACGTGCTATTTTAGTTTCTTTGATGTTTGTAAGTGGTTGGAACCCAACGAATTGATGTCATGGTCCACAAGTAGAAAACTGCTACTCTAACATCCCCGGAAGAGTTCAGGATTCCACCTGAAGAGGTAAGGTGCTCCCAGGCATAATGAACCTTCTTTTACACGTTGATCACTATGTGGCATCTTGACCTTGAAGGGCAAGCTGGGGTTATGGGGAAAGGACACAAGCGCCCACAGCGTGGATGCGGGTGTGACCAAATGACACTGGGACATACACGTGTGCACACTCGAAGCCGGGGGGCCACACAACTGGCTTGTGTGTGCTGTGGGCGTGGTCACCGGAAGACGGGATCCCAGAAACTGAGCTCTGTGATCTCTGCTTCCCACAGACCCCCAGGCCCTTTCACATAAGAGAGTGTTCTACAGAAGTCATCTGGCCTGTGTCGCTTTTAAAAATGCATTTGCAGGGGCACCTGGGTGGCTCAGTCCATTAAGCGTCCGGCCTCAGCTTGGGTCATGGTCTCACGGTCCGTGGGTTCGAGCCCCGCCTGGGGCTCTGCGCTGACCGCTCGGAGCCTGGAGCCCGCTTCGATTCTGTGTCTCCCGCTCTCTCTGCCCCTCCCCCACTCGTGCTATCTCTGTCTCTCTAAAATTAAATACAAAAAAAAATAAATGAATTTGCACCTGTGAGTTACTTCATACCTCAATGTTACTACAATGCAACAAGACCCCATCATTTTTATAAACACTGATCCCTATATCCCTGCGTTTGCCCCGGATCTGTCTTCCCCAATAGTTATAAAAATAAAATGTCTTGGCTTTTTGTTTTTTGTTAATCCATTGCAAGAAATCTTGATCCTCTATGCTTTTGTGACTGCTTTTCTCAAAAATGTGTAATTTTCACCTGAACACAATGGCCATATTCTCCTAACTGCCTTATTGTCCCCTGTCCACCAACAGTGAGTGAAAATCTGACATCAGTTCAGCAACAAAGACTTGTCACCAGAGTAGGAAGCTTCTAAAGGGATTTTGAGGATCAATACCCCCGGCAAGCACAGTGGGGATAAAAGTGGATATTGACAATACCCTCTGCTTCCTAGAAAGGACTTAGCACAAGGAACACCCACTGTTGGCTCAGCAAGGTGAGCCTCAGCAAATAACAGAAGCGGAGACAGCTAAATTATTCTCTTACGGAAAGGAATATGGAAAAAGGTGATGCCAGAGGAAGTTTGAGCCAGAATGGATCCTAAAAAGGTTTCTCAAAGAGAAAAGAACCCTGAGGGAAGAAAAGACGGAGAACTTATTTAGGTAATTTTAGGAAGATTCTTGTGTAACGCATTCTGGTGTTCTAACGTCTTGCGAGCATCAGAAAAGTCACCATTGCTTGTCTCCATTCATGGAACCAGATGTGGGGGTCCGGCAGGATATGGGAAAACTCGGAGTCTAATCTCAGTGCAGGCACAGAGGGCAAGGGAACGCCCCCTCCCATTTGGGTCCCACAGAAGATGGCTTTGGGGTGGTATGCAGGCCAATCAAAATCCAAAGAATGAAATAAGACAGAATTCCAGTCCGTCGGGAGCATGGAAAGGAGATGTTGGAGCAAGACGACGGATGCATATATGTTCTTTCTCTTTTTTTCTCCCCCAGGATCACGTGTGAACTGCTTTTGAGCAAATGTTCAGGTGTTCGAGTGGCATTCGAAGCCCATTCTTCCCCGCTCCAGCAAAGGACTTTGGGAAGCTTGCTGGAGACAGGAAGGGAAGGGGGGGTGGGGTTAGAGAATGCAGACGAAATTTATTCTCTTAGCTTGCATTTTGGTGAGAATATGTACATTACTGCCCCATCTGCTGAGAAACACCCACCAGAGATTTTTGGTGCTTCCAAGTGATGATAGGATTCATGTTTCCATTTCCTCCCAGCTGCAAGGATGGGGCCCCACTATTACAAGGAAAATCTATGACCTCCTTCGGCTGCCTAGCTCTAAGTTTCTAAGAGCTGAGGATAAAAATCACACATTCAGACTCTGCGCCTTGGAGCCTCCTGTCTGGGGTTAGAGATGTCCGCTCAGGTCTCTCTGCCACCACCGGGTGACTATCCACCCCTGACAAGATCACTTCCTCTCCTGCGGTCGCCAGTCTCGGACCTTAACACCAAGATGATAATGTTCCTCCACCCTCGGAGGAAGAATCCTCAGCCCTCCTCTCGAGGTTGGCTCTTCCACAGGGAGCCTAGACACTTTCACAAACCTCCCAGTTTCTCAGTTCTCGTCCTCTGGAAACCCAGCACCGCGCGACGCCCCTCCTGACTCTTACCCACCTGTTCACCTGCCCAGTTGCCTGACTTCTCTGCTGGTTCCTTTTCCTCCTCCTGAGCACAGGCTTTGGATAGCCCTGAAAGCTTTGTCCTGGACTTCTCCTTTCCCCTGAATCCTTGCCTTTTCTCCCGCCATTGCTCCATCACCTCTAACGGGAAAGCCCTCATTCTCTCCCAGGGCTAAGACGTCATCACCGTCTGACATAGTTGTCCCACAGTCACCCTGAACTTAATATGTCTCTTATGTGACCATGAATACCCTAGACTGCAAATGGATCAGCTCTCCCTTCTCCATCCCCACCAATTGCATTACAGAGAGAGAGAGAGAGAGAGAGAGAGTATGAATCCTAAGCAGGCTCCTTACTCAGTGTGTGGAACCTGATGAGGGGCTCAATCCCACTATCCTGGGATCATGACTTGAGCCAAAATGGAGTTGGATGTTCAATCGACTGAGCCACCCAAGTGCCCCTTTCACCTTTTTTCTTTCTTTCTTTCTTTCTTTCTTTCTTTCTTTCTTTCTCTCTTTCTTTCTTTCTTTCTTTCTTTCTTAATGTTTATTTATTTTCCAGACAGAGACAGAGCACAAGCAGGGGAGGGGCAGAGAGAGAGAGACACAGAATCTTTGTCTCCAGAGATAGGCTCTGTCTCCAATAGGCTCCAGGCTCTGAGCTGTGAGCACAGAGCCTGACTCGGGGCTTGAACACGTGCTGTGAGATCATGACCTGAGCCAAGGTCAGACGCTCAACCGACTGAGCCACCCCGGCGCCCCGCCTTCTCTTTCTAAGCACAGCCAGAAGTCAGCAAATCCGGCACATTCTTAATTTAACTTACCGTCAGGTCTTTCGTCCTAAAACTGACTTGTTTTGAACATCGGGTCTCATGGGGAAAGACCCTCTCGATGAAGTAACAGTCCTGAAAGAAGGGAAGGAAACGAGCTAAATCCCTATGGCTCAGGGCAAAAAAAGATAAAGATACAAAGATAACCACTACGTCGCTGCCTGGCCCTACCCCTTTTCTAGAGAGTGCTCTTTTGGTCTATTAGGGCTGTTTCTATTTGAGAAGACAAGCCAATTATCATCTCCCTTCCTGGGTTCTTCCCCTATTATTTTAGACCCCCTCTGAACTCCAGGATTTCCTTGAAGCCATCCAATTCTTCCTGATACTGACACTTCAGAGCTGGACATGTCTCTGATCACTTTCTCTGCAGTCATAGAAGAAGGATATCCTCTGCAGTGTTCTAGAAAAATGTACGGTGGCACAACCCAGTCACAAATGATTGGAAGCTAGGAGCCATATCTGATAATGCCCTTGTAATCTCAACACCCTAGTAAAGAACCATGCACACAGTAGGCAATTAAAGACATTTATCCAACAATGATATATTAAACAGCTACTTTTTTCTAGCTATCATCCTAGGAAATGGGTTAGAATGAACAAAACAGACCAAATCCCTGCCTTCATGGGGTTAATTTCTCAGTGGGTGGGGACCGAAAGGGGAGCAGCAGAAATAGATAATAATATCCTGTGAAATACTACGTTATTATTTTATGTATTTTAGTGTATGTTTATATTTATTGTAACACAAAATGCATACAGAATAAGCACAGAATTAATGACGTGGTATGTTAGAAGTCGATAAATGCAATAGAGAAACAGAAAACACAGAAGGGAGACAGAATACAAGTTGCAGAGGCAGGGAACGATTTTAAATCAGGCTGACAGAGAAGGCCTCTCTGAAAAAGTAACCGCTGAACAATTTCTTGAAGGAGATAAGGGAACGAGGCCTGTGGCTCTTTGGATGAGGAGATTCTCAGCAGTGGGAAGGGCAAGGACCGTGTCTGGAATATTCTAGAAAGTGCAAAGATGTCACTTTGACTGGGGGTTGTTGATGAGCGATGAGGTCTGAGAGGGAAGCAGGATCAGAACGTGTAGACCTCACTGGCCACCATAAGGACATTTGCTGTTATTCTGAGTCAGATGGGAAATTATCGGAAGGTTTTCAGGGGAGTAGCAACCACTCTTGTCCGCCGTGCACTGTCAGATCAGAGCACATGGAGGAAGGATGGGAAAACGGAGACCAGTTACAAGACACAGCGATCCAAGGGAGAGATGCACGTGGCTTGGACCAAAGCAGTTGTAGAGATGAAGAGAAGGGGTCAGATTCTGGGCATATTTTAAAAGGTAAATCCAAAGTGATTTGCTTGTGGCCCAACTGTGGGATAGGAGAAAAAACACACTCTGAAAGATGCTTCCAGGGTTTTTGACCTGGACAAACAGAAGAACAGAATTGCTCTTAATTGGGTCAGGGAAGACTACAAGGTATTTGAGGGGAGAGATTGGTATATCAGTCAGGGTTCTCCAGAGAAACAGAATGCACAGGACACACACACACACACACACACACACACACACGGAGTTATTTTAAGGAATTGGCTTGCAAAATTAAGGAGATTGAGAAGTTCAAAATCTGGAGGGTGGATCCGCAGAGAAAAGCCATGCTACAGTTCCATCGTGAAGGCTGTCTGCTGTAGAATTCTCTCTTGTTCAAGGCAGGTCAGTCTTATACTCTTTTCAGGCCTTCAGCTGATTGGATGCGACCCACCCACATGATGGAGGGCAATCTGCTTTACTCAAAGTCTACCAATTTAAATGGGAGTCTCATCCAAAAACACCTTCACAGAAGTACCCAGAATCACGTTCAACCACATGTCTGGGCACCAAGGCCCAGCCAGGGTGATATTTAAAATTAACCATCACATTTTTCAGCTCCAGCTTTGGAGCTAGAGGGCAAGAGAGAGGCTCCCGCTGGAGATGTGCACGTGTGAGCCATCAGTAAATGAGCTTTAAAGCCAACCCGGATGAGATCATCAAAGGAGTGGGTGACAGACGAGTCCACAGAGCGTTTCAACAGGAAGCCTGGGGTATTTCAACGTTAAGAATTTGGGGCGATGGGGACTAGCGAGCAAAGGAGATTAAAAAGAAGCAACAAATGCTCATCCCAACCAGCGCCCTCCTCAAGGCGCACCACCCATCCCCCCACCCCCTGCGCCCACCCTCAGTTTCTTCTCTATACTCAAAGTCTCTTATGATTTGCCTCCCTCTCTGTTTGAAACTATTTGTCCCCTCCCCCTCCCCCCACGGTCTCCTGTTAAGTTTCTCAAGATCCACATATGAGTGAAAACATGGTATCAGTCCATCTCTGACTGACGTATTTCACTCGGCATAACGCCCTCCGGTTCCATCCCCGTTGTTGCAAATGGCAGGATTTCATTCTTTCTCATTGCCAAGTAGTATTCCATTGTATCTGCAAACCACACCTTCTTTGTCCATTCATCGGCTGAGGGACATTCACTGAGGAGGGCACGTGCTGGGATAAGCACTGGGTGTTGTACGTAAGCGATGAATCATGGGAATCTACCCCCCCCCAACCAAGCAATGAATCATGGGAGTCTACTCCCAAAACCAAGAGCACACTATACACTATTAGCTAACTTGACAATAAATTACATTTTAAAAAAGGAAGCAACCAGTGAGCTCAAAGGTATAAATGCATATGATACTTCATACATTATGTAATGAGTGATAAGCACATGTCAGACACATAGTGAGTGAATCAATAAATGAACAGCGGTAAGTTAGGATTCAATTCTGTGTTTAACAGATAGCCTCACATTTACTCACGACATACAGAAAGGGAAATCAATCCATTTGTAAAAGAACAGTCTTGGTCCTGTGTGAAAGGCAGTGACCCAAAGGCAAGAGCACATATTTAACAACTTGTGGAGAGAAACACCACTTGCCCTTTAAAAAAGAAAGAAAATAAAACCATAGAAGATTCAGTCACCTGCTTGGAAAAGCAAGTCGAGTTCACTCATTTAAAGGAAGTTAATTTTCTTAGCACAATCAACTCGCTTCTTAAGGAACCTCTGAAGGGCATTTCTTTCCCCAGACAAATGTGTCTTTAAATCCCCATTTCTAAAGCTGCTGCCTGAGCCCTTTCGGTGATTAAGCATCTACAGCGATATGCTGTCTTCTGAATCTAACACCTCCTTTGCTAAGCTTCCCTCCTTTCTTTAGCACCAGCAAAAGGCAATAAAGCTCTGGGAATATGCTATCGAGAGCCACCTGCTACGTTGTCCCCTACTCTGTGGGCGATAAGGAAATACCTTCTTCGGCCTGTAATTTTGATGGCCGAGACCCGATGGCAGCTAACGTTTTCTGTAAAAGGTCAGACTCGATATCTGGGGCCTTGCGGGCCGTACAGCCTCCAGGTGGCCGCAGCTACTCAGCTGGCTGTGAGGGGGTGACAGAGGCCACATACAGCATCCACGTGGGCGGTGTGGCTGAGCTCCCACAAACCTTCGCTCACAAAAGCAGGCTGCGGGGCAGATGCGGCTCTGGACCCACCTTGGCCGGCCCTGCCTCCAACCACGGACCAATCCCTCTGAGCCTCAGACCCCTACTCGCCCGAGAGGCCCCTTCCCAATCCCATAAAAACCCGTTGATAGGATGGGCTCCACACGATGAAGGAAAAGCCAAATAACCATTCTGTCGTTTCTGCTGATGCTTTCGTCTTGGAGGCTTTCTTAACTCCCAACAGCCACATTTAAAAGTTAAACAAAGCAGCCGCGCAGGGAAAGGTTTGTGGAACCAGAACATCGCTCGATTCCCCACCGGGGTTCCCGTGAGCGTCTTACAGAGTGAGACTATCGAACGGTAAAATGAGAAATTCCATGACCTGTTATGTCATATTGTTCAAATACGTGGCTATCTCTTTGGCGTATGGTATATACATTTTCTTGGCATTAATCAGAAAGAGCTGGAGGAAAAAGAAATTTGAATTTTAATGTGATATCCTCTTTGCTTCTGTCATTAAGTTTCTAAGATCTGACTGTTCCAAAGTGCGCTCTATTTAACATAGTCCGGGATTAACCTCACCTTCTCTCCAGTAGCACCTGTGGAGGGTTTCACGTATTCCTTTCAAAGCCTCTTTCAAGATGAAGATTCAAAGAAAGATCGTCTGTCTGTGGTAGTTTTGCTATAAAGAGCCCATTAGCAAACTTGAAATGTGTAAATTACACAGAAGGTTCTCAGACGCGGTTCAGATCGTCGGAGCAGCGGCCCTCTTCCCCAAAGCCTAATGTAGAGAGCAGGCACTTGTTTTAACAATCGGTTGAAAATAATACCCAGGAAATCACCTTCATGATGAAAGGATGAATTGCTTTGTACCGCGGATGTGTATTATGATATGAATGGCTGTAGGACAGTTTTATTCTTCCTGTATGGCAGGCACTTGTCTCCGCAAGCATAGCGTTAAAATGCAGGGCTGAATCCATCCCACAGAACGGGCCTCAGAGCTCACTGAGTCACAGGCTTTAACCCTGGGCAGATAGGTTAACAATCGTCTCTATCACCCCGGGGGGGGGGGTGTTTTATCAATATTTTATAATAAGATCATCATCTTCTATAACCTACACCCTGTGATGTGTAAAGAACGGGACCAGACACAAAATCCGAAGCAGGATCCAGGTTCCGAGCTGTCAGCCCAGAGCCGGACGGGGGGCTCGAACGCACAAACCGCGAGATCACGACCATAGAGGAAGTCAGACGCGTAACGGACTGAGCCACCCACGTGCCCCTCTGCTACCCTGATGCTTAATACCTGTCAGTGGTCTCTACAAATGTAGCTAAAGGTGTTTTTTGTTTTTTGTTTTTTCCTGTAGGGATACGACAGACAACTATTTGCACACCATGCCTGGGGTCAGAGTGGTTCCAGCACTTTATGAAATTTACCGTAGCAACGCTTTGCCTGTCATCGGAAAATCAACACATGGGCTCTACAGACTGGTCTGCAGACTAAGGCGAGAGAAGTGCTCGATTGAAACACTCTTTGAGGACTTCAACTACACGTAAGGGGCCAGGCGTGACCTGACAGGGGGGGAACAGAAGGGACAGAGAAGTGCTTCCTACCTCCTGGTGCAGGTGTCCAATGCTTTCCCATACACCTGCTCAAGGGACCCTCTGGCCCCTGCAGGAGAGGCCACTGTCCCGGGTTACGGAGCGAACATCCGGCCTCAGACAGGGCGACGCACCCACAGTCACACATGCGTAAGTGGCGCCGGGAGCCCATATTTCTCCAGCTTGAAATCATGTGGGGGTAAGTCAGGTCCATAACATTAACGTTTAAAAAATAATTACATTTGACCCCAATGAGCTCCAAGGAACGAAGTCTCAGTTGTCTGCCGGCTCGGTGCAGAGCCGTAGGAGGGTTCCATAGGCAGGACGTGAGGCTCTAGAACAATCCGCCTTGCTGAATCTCCACCTTCTCCTCAAATCGGGCATCGATGACATGCAGACCCTGGAGAGAATGTAACATCCTCCAACTCAAAGGCTGTGGGCCCCACAGAAAACAACACTGCTTGCTAGTTTTTCCCTGGTTTGTCACGGGATTCGTGACCCCGGATTCAGACTTAAAGTGTGGTCTGCAACCTCTCCTTTGGACAAGAGTGAGGCCTTCCCTGAACAAACTGCCTCCACCACTAGCTGGGTTACCCCCAGTCTCATCCCAAGGCGGTATGCGTTATAACCAGCTGGGGAAACTGAGGCCCAGAGAGCCTGTGCAACCCACGTGTGGCCAATAAAGAGGAAGTCAGGGAGCAGGATTTGAACCCGGGTCTCTCCTTCTTTCTCCAGAACCTGTGATCGTAGGGCTCATAACGTATTTCCTCCCAGTGGACACTGGAGGTGGGGGGACATTTATGCCCCACTTCTCATGTGTCGTCTCATAGAGAGGGATCCTCCATTAAGGTAACACCCTCTTCCTGTCCCTACTGTCTCTCTAAGAAGAGCTTAATGGCACGCCTGTTGGATCAGAGTTGGGGAGAAGGCACCGGCCTGCCTGTGGGCTCAGCTCTTCCCTCTTTGCGGGGACCCAGTGGTCTGCAGGAAGCAATGGTTCTTTCCTGTGGCTCTGTGCTTGGTGGGGGGGGGGCCCACGCTGTCCCAGCGCAGAAGAATCGAGCTCAGCCAATTAGCAGAAGCAACAGTGTTCTTCCCTTGCCTTGTGTCAGTCATGAAGCAGGCACACTATTCTCCACCCGCATGGCCCCTGGGACCCTGCCTGGTACATTCTCCGTGAGCATGGGGCATGATGTGTTATTTACTGAGCTTCTTTTAAACGCATTTGGGCATCTGTAGTTTAAGTGACGAGGCTGTGGGTCTCCTCCCCACCGTGCCCCCCACCAGAGGCTGGGGGTCCCAGAAGGCAGAGAGCCAGAACACCCCCCCGAGACAGCTCCTTCCCTCTCCCACTTCCTTATCTGAGCTTTTTGTGCTTTACCAGCTAGCATTTCTTTCCCACGTAGGGGTTCCCTCTGGTGTTGGGTTGTTTTGTTTTCGAGAAGATTAATAAACCACGGAGAATTCAACTTTGAAAGGATTTTTCAGAATTCGTTTCAGGGAGCACACTTTTTTAAAAAGCCATCTCTAAATTACAACACATGAATAGCACCAGGCCACCTATCAAGACTTCTCTCTCTCTCTCTCTCTCCTTCTCTCTTTCTCCCTGTCCCCCCCCCCCCACCTGATTAGGATGGTTTCAACACAGACAGCAATAAAAATAACCTCAGTGGTGTGAGGGAAAAGCCTCTGATCTGTAGCATTGGCCAAATTCTGCCCCCATGGCTGGTTTCCAGCGGCCGACATGATGTCACTGAACATGAATTCGAGAAGAGTCGCATCAATCAAGAAAAGGCTTTTTTTTTTTTTTTTTAAACTCTGTCTGGTGGCAGGGTCACGAGTCATGTAACCTTGTGATTTTAGGGACAACCGCTATTTTGATGTACAAGAAACAGAAAGCTGTTTCTCCTCCACTCTTCAGAAACCCTCTGTAACGAAGAATCCGTAAGGCTTGGCCGCACGGAACCCAACTGCCGTTTCTCTCTTGAAGCTCCGTCTTCTTATCAAGAGATGCCTTGTTCCTTTTTATGGCCAAGATTCCTCCGAGGGGACCGTGACACTATAATGTTATTTACTATGTTCGGGACTCCCTGGGGCCTAGTTCTCTAATTTGCGAGGTTGAAGCCTTCGAGCAGAGTTCTTCCGGCCTTACGTGAGTTTGAGAAAAAAATGTGCTACCCGTAACCACGCCTACATTTTGTGGCGCTCTTTAGAATCAAGAGATATCATCGCTGTTCGAGAACACTGGTTAATTATATCGTATTCTTCAGCTGACTTTTTTTTCTGGCCAGAAGCAAGGCTAAATCTCCTATTCATATACGGGAAATCTGGGTTATGCCTCTGGTTTTACTACTAACTGGCTGTGTGATCTTTGGCAAGCTGCTGACGGTCTCTGGGCCATGGTTACAATATCTGAAGGATCAAGGAGTTGGGACATGAATACTGACGGTTCCCATTTGGGGCAGTGTATCCCAGCTGCCGAGGAATAGGTTTTATATGTACCAATTCATTTCATTATTGTCATAACCCCGTAAGGTGGGTTCTGTTATTAGCTGCATTATTTTACACGGGGAACCTGAGGGTTAAGAGTTTGTTTTTGTTTTTTTTAATTTTTTTTTTTTTAACGTTTATTTATTTTTGGGACAGAGAGAGACAGAGCATGAACGGGGGAGGGGCAGAGAGAGAGGGAGACACAGAATCGGAAACAGGCTCCAGGCTCTGAGCCATCAGCCCAGAGCCCGACGCGGGGCTCGAACCCACGGACCGCGAGATCGTTACCTGAGCTGAAGTCAGACGCTCAACCGACTGAGCCACCCAGGCGCCCCAGGGTTAAGAGTTTAAGTAACATGTTCTAGGCCGCACTGGTAGCAATCGGCAGAGGTGAGACATGAAAAGCAGACCGTCTCATTTCAAAATATGTCTTCAACCATTATGCCTCCCATGTAGATAGCCACAGGGGTCCCACCTGTGTCTCAAACTCTGTCGCACGGGGGCATTCACAGAAGTAGGTAACATGCAAGAACACTGGTACTTGTAGACATGCAAAGAACTAGAACTTGAAACATCCGGGCTTTAGATGTTTCCAGACAACACCTGAGGCCAGGGAGTGATATTCAGCATCTCCCTGCACAACCCAGCTGGGAAGGGAAAGGCTCACTAGATGCTGTGTCTGTTCAAAGCAGGTGTTTTGTAAAGATCTTTTCTTCTGCATCGGATGCCATCTACAAATTCTAGCTTAAAAAGAAAAAAAATCAGATGTCCCAGGCATGGTGTTGGGCGTGCATAAAACCACTTGGAATTCAGAGTCCTCGTTTTACGGATAAAATATGTATAAAGATTTTATTTTATTTTTTTTATTTTTAAATGTTTATTTTGAGACAGAGAGAAAGAGAGAGAGAGCAAGGGAGGGGCAGACAGAGAGATAATCCTAAACGCAGAGCCAGATGCAGGTTTGACAGGGGCTCGAACTCACAAACCGAGAGATCATGTCTTGAGCCAAAACCAAGAGTTCGTAGCTTAACCGACTGAGCCTCCCAGAGGCCCTCAAGTAAAGATTTTAAGTGACTGTAAGTCACAGAGCTAAGAAGTCATGGGACTGAGGCGCCTGGGTGGATCAGTCGGTTAAGCGTCCGACTTCGGCTCGGGTCATGATCTCACGGTTCGTGGGTTGGAGCCCCACGTCCGGCTCTGTGCCGACAGCTCAGAACCTGGAGCCTATTTCAGATTCTGTGTCTCCCTCTCTCTCTGCCCCTCCCCTGCTCACTCTCTGTCTCTGTCTCTCAAAAATGAATACACGATGAAAAAAAAAATTAGAAGTCGTGGGACCAAAACTGTAGCTCAGTTTGCCCAGTTCCAGAACCCTGTCTCTGGCCACCAAACCCATGCCCCGCCACCCTGCACAGCTGCTGACATGTCTGAAGGTTTATTAAAAATGGTTAAAGACTATAAAAAGAATAAACGCGTTGGGCAAAGAGGCAACTTTGTGGAGTGAGCCACGATTCAGGGGTATCAGTTCTGTCTCCTGATTTTCTCACTAATTTACTGAACGACCTTGCCGAGGTCACCTACATCCTGGGTCTCAGCCTTCCATTCACAATGTAACTGACCTCTGAAACTTATTCCAGCTTTAAATTCGTCACCATTCTGGGGTTCAGCGTCTCACTGGGATCCTCTGTATCCCTTACAGGATAGATTATCAAAGTATAACAATTATATAATCCCTGATACCATTCTGCCAAGACTTTGGGCAACAGAATTATATTAGCTCCGGGGAGTTGGCAGATTTGGGATTTCCAGTGGTCATTCTTCCTCCCCATTCCATACTGCAGGAGACAGCAAGGGAGAGGGCAGGAAATTCCACAATAAGCCCTCATGACGGGATAATAGTCCACTTGGATTTTTGCTGACGGTTTCTTGGACCAAGGAGTCAAGCCATTGGGAATCCAGGCACAGAAGCTATGAATTTTTATTGTTTGCTAATCTAACACACTGTGAAACTATAGCTTCCTCTTCTTTTCACAAAAATATTTATTTATTTTTGAGACGGGGGTGGGGCAGAGAGAGAGGGAGACAGAGGATCAGAAGCAGGCTCTGAGATGTCAGCACAGAGCCCAATGCAGGGCTTGAACCTCGAGATCCTGACCTGAGCCAAAGTCAGGTGCTCAACTGACTGAGCGACCCAGGCGCCCCATGAAACTATAATTTCTCTTCTTGATCTTATAAAGCATATTACATAATGTACACAAACAGCTCACATCTTAGGATCCTAACACATGCATCACATGGTCGTATTTAGCTATCAGCCTTTTCTTTTCGACACCCAGAGCTATCCGTAAATTGCTCGTGGCAGACGGAAGTCGCAGGGGGGAAACTTTTGACGGATGAGCAAATTAAGGAAGGAAGATATTAAGGGCAACAGAGCTGTGAATCGAAGGCTGCACACAGAGATAATGTCTCCATTAAAACCCACGTGACAATATTTGTATCATTGTCATTTTAAATGACAACCAGGAGTAAGCACACGTTTCGCGAGCTACCGACGTGTGACCAGAGGGAAATTCCTCAGAAGCTGCGTGAACTGATCCCAAACAGAGGTGAACAAGATGTGACACTTAGGGTACGAAATATGGATGATGGTCCATCGGAGTCTGCAACACAAGCTTTTTCCTCGACATTTGGGTTCTGCTGACAAAGAGTTTGGGGACATGTCCCTAAAGACAAGAGTCTTGTGCTACGGTTGTGTACTTCAGGGGAAAATCTACAGGTGACGGTACAAAGGGAGGTTGCTGATAAGGGTATTTGGATGTGGGAGACGTCAACATCTTCCTGGATTGCAGATTTCTGTGCGGTGGCCTCTTACACAAAGTCACGCTATGGCCTCTGCAGCTATAGCCAAAGCTAAGAGCTTACATCCAAACTCGTGAGGCCCAAACTGTTGAACATGCCCCTGGGACTGTCCATTTTCTTACTTGCCAGGGTTATTTTTATGTAAGATTTCATGTAAAATGAAGAAATTCATTTACAATTTTTTTTTTTTTACATCTCCTCGGACACCCTTCTTGGGTGACTCAGTAGGCTCGTGAAATTCAAAAAGATGGCGACCTAACAGTCACCCTCCTTTCTGGACATCATGACGAGCAGTGAAGTTGAGTTAGGAAAACAATTAACCTCAGGAACAAAAGTCAAAGAAGAAACCACACGTCGTGCGCACCCTCGCGGCTCTCCCTCACCACGAACGTGCACGGGGCCTCGACACCCTCTCCGGATTCACCCTGTAATTGTTACCTTTCAGGTGAT
Source organism: Puma concolor (assembly GCF_028749965.1). NCBI lineage: Eukaryota > Metazoa > Chordata > Mammalia > Carnivora > Felidae > Puma > Puma concolor. The sequence goes on along the minus strand of NC_141673.1, from coordinate 137,030,775 downwards.
GGGAAGAAACCAACCCAATAGTTCACTGTCACCGCCAAGTAGGGCAAAAATCACCGTCCCCTCCTTCTGCCTCAGAATCTTTTTCAGCTCTGTTTCAATAGCTAACGTTAACAATACCAGGATGAACACGGCACTTATCACGTCCAGGAATGATCTCAGCACTTGGTGCACATTAACTGATTCAATCCTCAAATCACCTCCACGGGGAAGGCGGTTTTGTCTCTTTATAGACGAGGCAACGGAGGCACAGAAAGGTCCAGGCTCTCCCTCGGGGTCACAGAGCTGGCAGGTGTGAGAGTGGGGATTTGAACCCAGGTCGTCTGCCTCCTGCACCTGCTGGGCAGCACCACACCAGACGGGTGTTATCCGGGGGTATGTTGTCAGGGATCTTCATGGCTGGCTTCCCCAGTGGCTTCCTAGCGTGTATGCATAGGTCCGTTTTACCCTTCTGTAGTCTCTAAAAGAAACTCTAATGTGAAGGGATGCGTCTTCTGGTGTGAAATTTCAGACAAAATATGCATCTGGGGGCAACAACGTGTCTTGAGTGGCAAAGACCCCGAGAGCGCTGATGGAAATGCTGTGTCCACACACACGTCCCTTTGGGGCGATCAAAGTGGGTTTTATTTCCCAATCAACAGGCCTTTGATCACTTACCCCTCGGCAAAATTGAAAGACCCGAAAATCGTCTGGCGGGTACACGATGATCAGGATTGTATTACCTAAGAATCTAGCATGTGGCCAACTTTATCTTGAATTCTCTCTACCTGTTTTGCAGTGTGGAGACTGAAATTTCACCACATTGCTCTATACCCCGAGTACATTACTGACAATTCATTACTAAATGACCTCTTCCTTTCGTAGATGCCACTCCATCTAGGTTATCCGTGCTGTATAACATCCTGTATAACAGCTTATCTCGTCTTGATTTGATCTAATCTAAGTGTCAACATCGGCGCTCAGAAAGATGGGGCTGGGAGCCCAAGGGGATAGGACCCCTGAGAACCTGGCACTGAAGCCTGGTGGCTAAAAATGGCCAGATTAGTCACTGCAAAGGAAAAGGCAGTCTTCCTGATTTTTCCAATGGGAGCTTTTAAGTTTGTGTTACTTGGGTGGATCTCAGAGGACCTGTGGAGAACGGGGGTGTTTATTTGTGCGATGCTGGCCCGGTCACGGAGCACCAGGTGCTTTGGCCAGTGTGCGGATTTTCATTAGGCGCATTAGCACAAGCATCCGGCACTCTGGGGACAAGAACCGAGGAGCGTGGCGACGCTCACCGACTCTGCGTGGACTTCAAAGAAAATTATGCTTGGAGCTGGGGATTGACTTTAACTGGTATAGATCCGGCCCCTGGAAACGCCAGTGGTTATGTGCTAACAGTGTTGAATAAAGACACATAGATGCGTGGATGTGCATTAGAAACGTGTTACATTTCCCCTATAAATATATGAGAGTCTGAGTTTCATATGCTTATAATTTATAAACATTTGTAATTGTCTCTTTTTGATCCTAGTTATTCTGTGGGTGTGAAGTGACATCTCAACACGGTTTCACTTTGCATTTTCGTAATGACTAATGATGTTAGCATCTTTTCATGCGCTTGTTGGCCATTTGTATGTCTTCTTTGGTGAACAAGCTATTCCAGTGTTTGCCCAGGTTTAACTTGGGTTATTTGTCTTCTCCTTATTGAGTTGAAGAGTTTTTTATGTAACCTCAATACAAAGTTGTTTATCACACCCCCACAAAAAACATGTTAAAATATTTGGAGGACCCTTTACCCAAGAGAATGTGACTGGCCATCGCTCCATCTGCAAAAGAAGCACGACCCAACGGCTCCTTCCTCATTGTAAATTTTTATTTCCTAATCTACCAAACTACCTGTGAACTCCAGTTTGGAGACCGTTGGTCTAGCGCACAAACAGTCATGGTCATTGAACATACTGAAAATGCAAGTGGCAGATTTGCACGTGGTGTGGAAGCGGGGCTCTCAAAACCCGAAATGTGCAACATTAGATTGGCGCCTGCATTCCCCATCAGATGCTCCGGAGACGCTAAGTGTGGCCATGGGGGTTTTCTCCTCCCCGCTCTCCCAAGAAAAGCACATAATTCAGAAAATATTGAATAAAAGCATAAAGCCCAACAACTATATCTGATAGTATTTTATGAGAGAAGATTCTCATTCACAAAAGGCAAGATGAACCAAGAGTAGGTACACGATGCGAAGCAAGAAGAAAGATATGGAGCACATCTGTCCTAGAAGGGAAGATGATGTTGGAACCGAGAATGACCACCATCAGGTTGGCACAACATAGCACTGGGTCGTCAGGGGAATAGCAGCAGAAATAAGGGTGTCGGGTAAGAAAACTTCATCTCTGATCACAACTCTGCCGTTGAGTCGTTATGTGTTGTTTCGCCTTGCTCATCTTTCCTTTGTTTTTGGTTTTTGTCCATAAATTGCAACAGCTACTACAGTACTTCCAAACTTCAATGCAATGGGGAAAAGTTCAAATGTCAGCATCAACTGCCTTAACTCAGGGACCTTGTCTCACCACCGTAGGACCTTCCACACTGGAAGAACTTGCTGACTGTTGACCGAACTCTATTGAATAGGACACCAAGGTTCATCAACACGGGTAGGGCCGCACAGAACACCTCCACATAAATATCATGGACCTGCTGTGTGTGAAGCACGGAGGAGTAATTCAGTTCATGTAAATCCATTCTGGGCAGGGGGTGGGGGGTGGGCACCTGTGTGTGGGAAGGCATACGTGTAGACGGAAGTAGAAAGAAGTATTAGAACACAGCCAACGAGACTCAGGCAAATTGAATACTAGCTCGAGCCAGTGCTGGACCCTGGCGACGGTGAAATGGCCCCTCCACCATGCTGTGGCTGTCTCCCAAGTCAGACTGTGTGCCCAAGGACCCAGATATGCAGGTGAACAGACAGTGACTCACACACAGGTAAACAGTTCTCTCTCAAGGCAAAAGAGGACACTTTGCAAACTCATTCCGTACCCTTCACCGCCACCTTACCCTTGAACTGTTTCCATTTTGTCTTCTGGGCTACCCTTCCTATCCATTCTCATCTATGCAAAATGTTAATGCTTTTCAAAAGGCATAGAACCCATTTGATTAAGTATCTGGCCCCTGTTTCCCTCTGATGCTATCATGTTGCATCCTTTACTGCAGCAAAATGATGCTCGTTTTCATTTCTACTTAATAGCTTTGCTTGGCATAGATTGATCCCCCCTTCAGCAAAAAGAGAGTCATATATACAACTAAGAATTTGGAAAAGGGACTTTCCTATGTTTTCCAGAGCGGTGGATTTGGGAGGAATGAGGGCAAAGAGTTTAACTGCTCTTTATTATATTATATGACAGCCCTGGGGATAAAGAAAAGATTGATATATTGAACCTCATTAAAATTAAGAAAGTCTACTCATCAAAAGACTTTAGGAGTGTTAAAAGGCAAGCCGCAGAGTGGGAAAATATATTTGCAATACATATATTTAACCGAAGACCTGTGCCTAGAATATACAAAGTAATTCCTACAAATAAATACATAAAACAGTTATCTCAATTTTTTACTAAAGGGCAAAAAGCTTGAAAAGACATTTTACAAAGCAGAGACCCAATAAGTGTATTTAAAAGGCTGTCAACACAATTTGTCCTCAAGGAAATGCAAATGAAACCCACAATGAGATACACATTCACTAGAATTGCTACATTTAACATAACAAAACAATACAACAGTTTTAGTGACAACACGTCGCCCTGGAACTCTCCAGCACTGCCAATGGGAGTGGAAAATGATAGAGCCACACTGGACACCTGTTTGTCATTATTAATAAAGTTCTACCTATGCTTAGATCCAGCAACCCCTCTCCTATGAATACAAATGTAAATTTGTTCCCCCAAAGACCTGCTTGAGAAGGTTCTCGGAAACATTATTCACAGCAGCCCCAAAGTGGAAACAACCTGCATGTTCATCAACAGTAGAACTGAATAAATAGGATAGTCATAAAAGGGACTGATATTAAAAAAAAAAATGAACCATTTCAGATAAATGCAACAACTTGGAAAGAATCTCACAAATAGGAAGTTGGAAGGAAAGAAGCCACCCACTTTGTGAACCCATCCATATAAAGTTTAAAATTCAGCAAAAATATTTGCAGGTGATAAGAATCAGGAGACTTTTTTTGGGGGCGCCTGGGTGGCTCAGTCCGTTGAGCGTCTGACTCTTGATTTTGGCTCAGGTCACGATCCCAGGGTCATGGGATCGAACCCTGTGTCAGGCTCTGTGCTGAGCATGGAGACTGCTTGAGATCCTCTCTCTCTCTCTCTCTCTCCCTCTGCCCCTCTCCCCTGCTCTCCATAAAAATTAAAAAAAAAAAGGCAGCAAGTGGGGGGGGGGGACAGGGGAAAGGCAGCATGTCACCTGGGGGGACAGAGCGGACTCTGGCGTACTGTTAACTACTGAATCCTCTGATCTGGGCACATTGGAGCTGTTGACTTTGTGAAAATTCCACAAACTGCCTATAAACAATTTACACATTGTTCTGTAGGATATTTCAGTGAAAAGTTTGTTTTAAAAATGGTGGAAAGCTAATTTGATAAATTAATTTGCTGAGACAGTTTGATAAATGCCTCCTAGTGGTTGCTCTGTGATATTCAGAAACTAAGATATTCTGTCCTCCCTCCAAAATGATCAAAGATAATTAGAAATTCTCAGAAGCTAGATTTGGTGATCTTTAAATGTTCCCTGACACGGGAAACTTACTCTCAAAATGACCTGTCATCTTAAAGGTGACAGGATGCCTCCATGATGTGAGGGCAAATGGAGAGAGAGAGAGAGAGAGAAGGGGGGAGAGAGAGAGAGGGAGGGGGAGAGAGACAGAGAGAGAGAGAAAGGCCTGAACAGGAGGATAATTAATTAGTTTGGGGCTAGAGAAAGCGTCTTTGTCTCCAGTTCATGCAGACATCAGCTCAGCTATGGATGGACCGTAGGTAAGACAGAATGGTTCAAGATGTCAGTCCTTGCCTTTTGGAATCCTAAAAGAATTCTCTGAACGTAATGAGTCCCAAAGGGCTAGTGCCCTTGCGATCTAGCGTCAGCCCCTGTATCAGACATCGTATAGCCTTGACTAACTCTTCGTCAGCATTCGAGGTTCAAAATCTACATGCACACACACAAGGGGAACACATTTCTTACATCGGAGACTTTATTGTAGTTGTTTCCCCTGAGCAACTACAAACCAATTTCCTTGGACTGCCATTGAAGATGATTTATCCCCATTTCCAATCCATTTCCCCATTTCTTATTAAAGATCGTAGCTTTCTGGGAGGAAGGCCCAGCCTCCCTGTGCATTTCCCCCTTGTGTTTGTTCTATTTTCTTTTCGGGCTTCCTGACGGGACCAAACTGTCTGAGATCTGTTGATGAATCACTTGTTCCCTCCGTATCCTTCCCCCAAAGCCAGGCCACACGATTCATTGCCAGGCAGCATGCTTCCCATGCATCCCAGCCCATGTGGCTACACTGATTTAAGAGACTCCCGTGGTGCTGAAGTTCAAGGGGGTGCTACCTTCGAGGATTTCTGGATTTGGTGGCAGTGCCCAGAGGTGGCCAAGGGGGACTCAGCCATCTCTGCCATCCTCCCCAAGCCTTGATGGGATGGGTCACCATCACTTGGGCATGTCTAAAGTGTCATGTTCCCCATGGCTGCCACCATCCTTTATGACATCCTTTCTTTCTTTATTTTTTTTTTTTTTACCAGAAAGGTTGGGGGGACGGTCAGAGAGAGAAGGAGAGAGAATCCCGAGCAGACTCCACACTCAGTGCAGAGCCCAACATAGGGCTCGATCCCATGACCCTGGGATCATGACTTGAGCCGAAATCAAGCGTCACATGCTCAACAGACTGAGCCACCCAGATGCCCCCGTACATCGTTTCTCTAGGAATTCCAGTTCTTCACTGACCCCAGGTTCATCACAAATTCCTCACGGTCTATTTGGCACATCTGTGAACTAAATAACACTCTCAGGACAGGAGTAAGAAAGCTCTAACCCTGGACATGATTCTGGAACAGGTGCCCCTTTCTAGGTCCCTTCTCCCTTCACACTATCTATTCTGTCCCTCGTCCTCAATAAGCCCACACCACAGTGTCTCTCCTACCGCATCTGAACTCGACTAATTATGTCGGCAAAGACCCCATTTCCAAATAAGGTCACATCCTGAGGTTTGGGGTGGACACAAATTTGGGGGGACGCTCTCCGACCCAGTACACCTGCCAAGGAGCAAGTTCTTTTTAGCTGCGTGGGCCAAACAGACCTGGGTCTGAAGGAGGTGAGCCATCCATGTGCTTTAAGGAACGGCCTCAAAGGGCACTCCAGCGGAGCCTTGAGCACTGGGCTCCACTCTGCCATTTGCTTTTTTTTTATTTAAAAATTTTTTAATTTTTTTATTAAAAATTAAAAAAAGTATTTATTTATTTTTGAGAGAGAGAGAGAGAGAGAGGGACAGCTCGAGCAGGGGAGGGGCAGAGAGAGAGGGAGACAGAATCTGAAGCAGGCTCCAGGCTCTGAGCAGTCAGCACAGAGCCCGACGCGGGTCTCAAACTCCCGAACTGTGAGATCATGACCTGAGGTGAAGTTGGATGCTTAACCGACTGGGCCACCAAGGCGCCCCTGCTTCATATTCTAAAAACGCATTTAGGACGATGTCCACATATGCTGCCTTGCTCCCCGTAGAGCTGAAGGAACCCCCGATCCAGGCAGATGCTGGAGACGGAGACAAGAGACACCGCCCCCCCCCCGCCACTTCCTAAACACTGCCATGGGGCTCCCGCGTTGAGAAGTGCACTGCTGGACAAAAGACCATGGACAGAGAGGAGGTAGGGTCCTCAATTCTAGACCACTTTTCGCTCTCTTACAGGCACGTCCAGACATTTCACTGCCCTAAGCTGGCCTCGCCTTCCAAACCCGGGTACTGAGTTCCTTCCAGAGAAATTTCTATCCATGAGATTTTTAAACGTGTGGCTTAAGGGAACGTAGCAAACACGTACGATCTGATCCTAGTGACAATGCCCGTGACTCTGCTGACCTTCCCTTCACCGGGGCTGCTCTGGGAGGATTTTTGGCCATCAGAGAACCCAAGAGTCGGCTGTCACCACCCTGGAGGGCTGCAGCAGGTACCGACTCAGCACAGAGTCCCAGCAAGGAGCCAGCAGGAGTCCCTTCCTGCGTCCGCTGTGACCGTTCACCGGCGGTGCCCACCCAGCAGGACCCAACACTGGTGTCGGCAGGCAGGTGTCCAGAGCCTGCTGACCCCCGTCCCTTTCCTTCTGCTTCCAAGAATCATCTATTGACCCATCCCCAGAGACCATCTAGCAATCAGATGCGTTTTCTGTCTCTATGAGGCCCTGTGTGTATGTCATACGTGTGCACGTGCATGTGTGAGAGAGGGTGAGCAGGGGAGGGGCAGAGAGAGGGAGTCACAGCATCCGAAGCAGGCCCCAAGCTCTGAGCTGTCAGCAGAGAGCCTGACGTGGGGCTCGAACTCACAAACTGCGAGACCGTGACTCAAGCTGAAGTTGGACGCTCAACCAACTGAGCCACCCAGGCACCCCTCTTTTAATTTTTTTAATGTTTATTTATTTTGGGGAGAGAGAGAGATACACACACACACACAGCACGAACAGGGAGAGGCAGAGAGAGAGGGAGACACAGAATCAGAAGCAGGACCAGGATCCGAGCTGTCAGCACAGAGCCCGACAAGGGGATCGAACCCACGAACTGCACGATCGTGACTTGAGCCGAAGTCAGAAGCTTAACCGACTGGGCCACCCAGGTGTCGCCCACCCCCCACACTCTTCTTTTAAAACATGCTTACTTAAGAGACTCTTCAAAACTGAGAACAAACTGAGGGTTGATGGGGGGTGGGAGGGAGGGGAGGGGAGACGATGGGTATTGAGGAGGGCACATTTTGGGATGAGCACTGGGTGTTGTATGGAAACCAGTTTGACAATAAACTTCATATATTGAAAAAAAAAACATGCTTATTTATTTCGAGAGAGAGACAGAGCACAAGCAGGGGAGGGTCAGAGAGAGAGAGAGGGAAGAGAGAATCCCAGGCAGGCTCCTTGCTATCAGTACAGAGCCCAATGCAGGGCTTCAACCCATGCATTGCGAGGTCATGACCTAAGCCGAAACCAAGAGTCAGACACTTAACCAACTGAGCCACCCAGGCTTCCTGCACACGCACTCTTTAGGGCTTTGCGCTCTCCTAGGTCTCAGCAAAGATCCTCCTACGATGAGGACGTTTATCTTTTGGAAGACTCTCAGCGCATTCCTGCCAACTATCATTCTAACAAGATTAGCGTTCAGGCGGCCTTGGCACACGCGAGCAGAGAATCAAGGGGTGAGCCGGCACGGGAGTGAGCCCTCCTACAGGGCTGATGGTTTAAAATATTCCTAAAACCTTAAACACGGTACACTGAGAAGCACACGGCGCTCAAGTCGGGAGACCTGGGTTAGGAAACCGTCATCGCCGATCGTTGGCAGTGTCCTCTGGGACCAGCCAGTTACCTCCTGAGTTCCCGGTGCTCCCGTCTACAAGACGGCAACAACGATACCTACCTTGCGGGGTTGCTGTAAAAATGAACTGGAAGCATCTGTGCGGAGCACCAAGCTGAGCTGCCGTCGGGTAGATGGCTCGATGGGGGCGGGATTGGGTCTGTGAGTGTGTGGTTGGACGGGTCCCCTGGGCACCATGCCAGAAGCGGTCCGAAGGGAAGTCAGGATTGGCTGCACCAACCTAGGATTTCATCGCTTAGCAAGTGACCAGTCCAAACAGCTCTGTCTGCAGCTCCCATCAGAGCTTCCCAGGCCCAACGGTCAGCCTGCCAAACACTCCCCTTGGGTTGTTTCTATCAGTGTCCCCAGGTAAGGGACATTACAATGTCACTACTCACAGAGTTCATTCACCCCTTGATCCACGTGTAAATTAAACTCCACACGCACACACACAGTCACACACACACATACGCCCAGTAGTTTGTAAACCCCCAGAGGCCAGGGAGTCAGTCTGCTTGTTCCTTGGTATGTCCTCGGTACCCAGAACAGTGTCTGACACCGGACAAGGATGTCAATACCATCAACAACAGCCCCCGTGGCTGTCACTCTTGTTATAGACTGAATGCCTACATCCCCCCCTCCCCGATTCATATGTTGAAGCCCCGACCTCTGATGTGATGGTGTGGGAGGTGGGGCTTTGGGAGGTAAGTGGGTCCTCGAATCCCACTGTTAAACAAGGGCCGCCGCACAAATCCCAGAAAGTCACCGTCGCTACCTTCCAAGTCACCACCCGGGCCAAGCAATTCTGGAAGAATAGTTATGGAAATTCCCAGGGCAAACGAAGGAGGCCGGTCCTGGGATCTCACGTTCAAGAGACGCATACACACAACCTGCCAAACGTAACAAGCACGTATGTAAATGTGGTCAGAACCGTGTAGACGGCGCTCTTCGGACTCGGGGTGCAGCGTCTACAAGACCGTGGGGCCTGCCCCTTGCCTTGGTCTGGAGCATCCCTCTCTGCAGACATCACCTCTTCGCCTCTCAGTCTTGAGGGTTTTGTTTTCTCCTCTTCTCAGTGGTGTCTCAGTTCTGCATGGACACGTTAGGTCACTTGAGAATCAGACGGACGAAAAGAAAAAAAAGATAAAAAAAATAAAAAAATAAAAAAATAAAAAAAAAGAATCAGACGGACAGGGGCGCCTGGGCGGCTCAGTCGGTTGAGCGTCGACTCTCCATCTTGTCTCAGGTCACGATCTCCCAGTTTCGTGGGTTCAAGTCCCACACTGGGCTCTGTGCTGGCAGCACGGAGCCTGCTTGGGATTCTCTCTCTCCCTCTCTCTCTCTCTGCCCCTCCCCTGCTCACAATGTCTACGTCTCGCTCAAAATAAATAAACGTAAACAAATTTAAAGAAAAGAATCAGATGGACACACTACACCTCTTCCCCCAGAATAACACTGGCAAAACTTTGCAAATCACTTTGTGAAGTTCATAGGCCCTCTGACGTGCTTACATTTTTTCTGCTAGGTCTTTGGTCTCAAAGAACTATTCTGTGAGTGGCATTATACAAATAAAATGTCAACAACGAACAGAGGCACAACTGACAAGAATACCTGGGGGTCTTCTGCTGACATCACCCAGCTCACCTTGTCCCCCACCTGCTGATACTCTAATTTTTGCAGGTTCAAATAATCCAGTCCAGTCTATGCGCTCCTTACGATTCTTCAAGGGAGGCAGTGAGGCTTCCGAGGTAAGTTTTCCGTGAATCAACTCTAGAAAACTAAGAATTAAATTAGGGGCTCCCGGGTGGCTCAGCCGGTTAAGCACCTGACTTCGGCTCAGGTCATGAGCTCGCGGTTGGTGGGTTCGAGCCCCGCGTGGGGCTCTGCGCTGACAGCTGGGAGCCTGGAGCCTGCTTTGGATTCTGTGTCTCCCGCGCTCTCTGCCCCTCCCCCGCTCATGCTCTGTCTCTATCCCTTCTCTAAAACAATAAATATTTTTAAAAATTAAATCATGTATTTTTGCTCAATTTCAAAAGCTAGCAGGTGTTGATGGCAGAGGCAGTGTTCCTCCCCGGGCCTTCCCCGATCCACGCGGAGAGGCACCACTCACGCAACGCTCTGGCCTTCCCCTAACACCTCACTCATTTTCGGCGAAGGAGGGTAAGAGTCTGGGAGTCCGGAAAGAGAAACATCCCTCTCGTGGGAGGAAGCCGCCGCAGACAGCATACCTTCTCGCAGTGGGAGGTGTGCAGGACTCTGGAGAAATCTATTCCAACAGGGTTAATGTGAGGAAACCCACTGACCTGCGCATAGAAGCCACATTCTCCAATATTATTAACTTTCTTAGTAATAAAAGTCACTTCGGGAACCTGCATCTGCCTGAGTCTTCTGTCTTCTTTCTCAATTGTGGAGAACTCACGTGGGGAAGAGGCGTATTATTTCCCGAGGTCTCTCAAGCCCCAATCCTGGTCTAAGGAACTGGCTGTGGAATGTTTAATCCAACCTGCCTGTTGGGAAATGGTTCAAGGAGCCCTTGGTAAAGGCATGGCCCCACTGGACACGTGCCACACTGTGTGACCATAGTAGCAGGAGAACCAGCCAGGCATGTAAATCCTGGAACTGATTCGTTCAGGCACAGAGACCTTGGGTGTAGTTTCCATCAGACCGTCTTCCAAAACCGGGAACTTAGGTCTTATCATCCTACTCCTTCCTAACCCCAATAAAATCAGTCCAGATATCCTGATGCCCCCCTACCTAGCTACCCCCTCAAGCTGATCTAATCCCCTTTCTGGCTTCTGTTTACTAAAACAAACCTTGCCACCTGCTCATCGCTTTTCAAGACTTATCAACCTGAGGGTCTGTTCTGCAAATTGTTCTAATTATATGCAGGACTTTGGGTGCGAAGCACTTCTACGGGTTGTCCTGAGTCGCACCTTCCTCTTTCTTGGCTTACGGTCCAGCTCCCCATCTGGTTTCTGGTTTCCCAAAACCCTCACCTCACCTCACCTCACCTGTGCAATCTCCCTTAATTCCACTTCCTCTTATGCCTCCATACTTAGAGACGAAAACGTAAATATAAGGAAGGTTATTACATTAACTTATTACCAAAAGGAAAGCTATACATTCAGGCATTTCCCCATCTCCATTCCTTAATAAGTCCACTAATCCTTGGGACTCATGCGACCCACATGTAACCAGTTGTCGTGCTGGGCTCATGGAGTCAAGTCAGTCAACCGGCACTCTGTCCTTTACTTACATGTTAGGTCACTGTGTTTTGGCTTCCAACGATGCTTCCATAATGGCAGCCATCATCCGTAATGACTCTCCCAACAGCAGAGAACAGAAGAGTTCGGATTGATTGGTAGCTTGGTTGGTTACTTGGATGGTTGGCTTTAGCTACTGAGCCCTGAAAACTATCCCGATGACTCTGGTCCGGCTACAAATCAGTACTGTTCATTTTGAAGTACCTGGCTGGGGTAGGGATCACGACACAGAGCCGCTCAGACCTGCAAGAGACCTATTTCCCTCGCACACGATTCCCAAACAAAGTCCACCAGGGGATGCACCGGTCCCCGCTTTCTGCGTTCTTTTCGCTGGAGTCAAAGAATTTAAAATCCTCCTCTGGTTGCTCACGTAAAATCGTGGTTAACACAAGCACGGCACGGTCCTCGGTGTTTAAGAAATATAATATCCTCAATGCCCTCAGCCGTGAACTGAATTCATATAGCAACCAGCACTACTGGGGAAAATGGCGAAGATAACCGGAAAGTCATTTTTCTTGCTCGCAGCCTGAATTCTAAATCCAGTATTTCCTTTCATTCTTGACACCCTGTTTCTAAGGTAAAGTATTTTCTCCAAATTGAGCTGCAGAGGCTGAGGAGAATCAAGTCCCTGGATTTGTTTCAGGGGCTAGACTGCGTCCTAAGTCAGGTGCATTTTCTGCTTGCTCCTGGATGAAAGCAGCCACGGTTTCTTGCACCTGCCGTCTTCCGGCTATGACACAGGCGGGAAGAAATCATTTGTTCACCTGGTCTTCCTCCGCCTGGACACTGGGTCCAGTGAAACGCCTCTTGCTGTCAGGGGTCTCGTGGCGTCTAACGGAAGGATGTTGAGTAAACTAAGGTATGTCAGGACCCTACGCTGGGATGTCCGTCTTTCCCCACCGCTCCAACATGACCGAACCAGCAAAGCTTTTTTTTCTCTGCAAAGATTAACCTGCACGACGGCTCCTTACAGGTGAAGAGAGCCAAGCTCATACATTAAAATTAGGATCCCCTGCTTGGGGAAGTTTCAGGGGCTTCCAAGAGCAGAGCTGTGAAGCAAGCGGCACCGTGGAATGGAGCCCGCAAGGAGCAGGCTGCAGGTGGACGGCATTTCCATGCGCCGACCAGTGTGCAAGAACCCAGACGGAACATAAAGGAAGACGTTTAGCGGTTTATTCTTCGTGACCAGGAACGAGCTTTCACAGCAGTGATAATATCCGTAGACACGAAAGTCATTGTGATCTAAACATACGATGAATGCAAATGACAAATAAAGAAAGGGGGGGGGCGCCTGGGTGGCTCCTTCGGCGAAGCGTCCGACTTCGGCTCAGGTCATGATCTCGTGGTCCGTGGGTTCAAGCCCCGCGTCGGGCTCTGTGCTGACAGCTCGGAGCCTGGAGCCTGCTTCGGATTCTGTGTCTCCCTCTTCCTCTCTCCTCCCCCGCTTATGCTCTCTCTCTTCTCAAAAATAAATAAACGTTTTAAAAAAATTAAAAAAAAAAAAGAAAGTGGACGAAGTCTTCAAAGCACAGCAGATTGTCTGAAGAGCTAACATAAAGACACATCTGTGTCTCCCAAGGTTTATGAAGTCCTGGAGCCAATTTGTAGAACCACTGAACTTTCAGTGCCTAGATCCAAATCCAGACTTTTTCAGACTCCTTGTATGGTGCCCTGGGCAGGCAGGCTCTTCTTCGTTCCTTAACCACACCAGCTTTTGCAGTATTGGGGCCATTTACAATATATTTCCAAGTCCTTGTAATCCACACAGTGGGAGGCATTCTAGAGCCAGGAGAACAGAACCAGAGCGGCTGGCCTTCAAGAACAATCTCGCTCCGTGGTTCGCTCTCGCACCCACCTGCTGTCTCAGCCCTCGTTTCTGCACCTCTAAATAGATACAACATCCCAAATTTCCTTTCAGTGGACTAAATCAGATCATGTGCAGTCATTTAAAACGATAATCTTTAACCTCAATGAAATGTGTCCACACAATGAGGTTAGCTATAAATTCGACGCTTAAAAGAACATTTTGCCAATGAAGATATTGTACGTGTTTTTCAAACAGCTCAAGGATTCTTTTCTCCACTTACTTCCGCATGAGTTGGGGTTTTTTCCACATTCAGAAGCAGAGAAAGTTGTCCCTGCAAACTAGGTCCCTACCGTTTCATAAATATCACGGTGAGGATTAACAACTTGTCAAAAAGTTCTTCATGAAAATGTGAACATTGTTTTATGATGCGGTTCAGTCTGACAAACATTTTGTAGTGAAAGCCAGTCTTAAAAAAATGGAACCATTCTTTAACCATTATCTTTATTTTTGCTTCACTTCTAATTTTGGGATATTATGACTGGCTTCTGGATCTATTGTCCCAAGTCCTACGCAGATGGAGAGATGGAATGAGAAAGACTGAAGATGTTCTACTTTACGAGAGACTAAGTAAGAGTTTAAAAACCCAGGCAGGAGACATTCAATTCTCATTGAATTGGACCAACATATACGAAAAGATCTTAGACCCCCAAACTCTGTTGAAAGGCACCTGAAAAAAACCCAGTGATTCTCAACGTTGACTTATGTGAGAATCATCTGAAGAGCTGTCAAATTTTCCATCTGTGACTGTAGTGGGTTGAACAGTGTTCCCCTCTCCTGAATTCATATCCATGAAGAACTTCAGAATGGGACCTTATTTGAAAATGGGGTCTTTATAGACGTAATTAGTCAGGGATTGCTATGAGCTCATATGGACGGGGCGGGCCTAAATGCAAAGACTAATGTCCTTAAACGAACAACGGGGGACACAGAGAGACACTCAGACTCACAGAGAGAAGAAGGCCACTGGAGTCAGATGCAGGGATTGAATGAAACGGTCACAAGCCAAGCAATGCCTGAGGTCACCAGACCTGGAAGAGGCGAAAAAGCTTCTCCCTCTGGAGGGAGCATGGCCTTGTGGGCACCTTGGTTCTGGACTGATAACCTCCCTACCTGCGGAAGAAGAAGTTTCTGTTGCGTTAAGCCACCCCTTTTGCGGTACTCTGTTACAGCAGCCCCATGACGCTAATACGGCAAACTCGTCTTCAGGTTTGGATTCCAGAAAATTGCCCGAGGAAGGCAATTCTTAACTTCAGTGGACATATGGGTCATACTGTGAACACGGGCTGGGTTCTTTCTGAATATGGAATTATTCTGCGATCTCCGTCTGTGGGAATCCAAAATTAGAGTAGCTGTTGAACCCTGACCTTTCACCTTCCATATTGTCCTAGATTCCCTCTCCAAGACTAGAAGCTTGAGTGGCTAAAGGCCAGGCTTTTCCCCCCTCCCAACACCGACCTTCCAGGTGAACTAGAAAGCAGTGAATGTTAACATAGTAATCCTTCAAAGTTGAGACCAAATGTGCCATGACAGGGCCCTCTTGACTCATGACCTTTATCACTTTATCAACTATGGATCTCATGAAGGAACTTTTCTTTGAGGACACCAAGTCTCGAGGGCTTTTAGGTAAGGGTCAGTACCCTTTCATTATGCTAAAAGACGGAATTGTAGTAGGAGTTGTCAACACAGGATATAGAAAAGTAGGGGCAGAGGGACTAGTGTCAACATTCCCTAGACTGCTGTTTCTCAAGCCTGGTACACTTACATATGTAATTGAAACAGTATTTTGGGGGGAAAAAAATCCCCTTTGCATTTGCATAGCACTCTGATATTTTAATTTAATTTTATTTTTGAGAGAGTGCAAGCAGGGGAGGGGCAGAGAGGGAAAAGGACAGAGGATCCGAAACGGGCTCTGTGCTGACAGCCGTCAGCCTGATGGCGAGGTTCGAAACTCGCGAACCACGAGATCGCGACCTGAGCCGAAGTTGGACGCTCAACCAACTGAGCCACCCAGGCTCCCGAGGCACTCTGATATTTTATATCTCTCTTTTAATCTGACATTGATTCACTACATTGATTTCATGGCCCCCAACGAGTCAAACGCCCAGCTGAAAAGATGCCTAACTGGAGGATTTGATCACAGACAGGGCATTAGATAATACCAAGGATTGTGGTTCGAACAATGCCCTCATTTGTCAGAGACACAATGAGAACCGAATCTGGACTCATTTCCTTCTCCATGTTGGGGGCCCTGATGAGCTTGGCTCAGGGAGCGGGCTGATCGGCCGTGGAAAAGCCGGGTGTTGGGGGTGACCCGGCACTCGCTCCAGGTGAGGCCCGTCCCCGGTCCCTGCGTGCACTCCAGCATCATTCCTGGGCTTGGCGTTTTCTGGATGTATTTCTCATTATTTAGAGGAACCCGGTGTCCCCGCCTCCTCCCAGGCCCAGCCATATGACTCCCGGTAACACAGGCTGGGGGCGTGCCCAGGATGGGTGTGGGACTAGAGGCCCTCTTGCAGGGCAAGGTGTGTAAGAATGAGACGGCATGATGCCAGGGAGACTTTGTTCTAAAATCCCTCAGCTAAGGCCAGAAGAGGGAGAGAGATGACACAGATGTGGTGCCGTCACGATGACGGTTGAATCTGGTGCATTTGCGGGAATTCATTTTTCTATTGCCTTCATTTTGTGTGTTTCAACATTTTCTTCATTAAAATACTAAAAACCAAAAAGCTCCCCCCCCCCAAAAAAAAAAAACTCTCCACCATTTTAGAATATACCACACGCCCCTCGGCTTGGACATGGTATGGTCACTTTGAGGTTCTTGGGAAAGGCTACCAATTGATCCTCAAATGATCTCTTGTTGGAAAAACACAGCGGGCGAGAGAGAAACCAGAAAAATCCATGTAGTGAGAAGCTTCTATCCAGAAGACTCTCTTACTCCCGCATTTACATGGTAATCCGGCACTAATACGGCCAACGATCTGGTCCCCTTCCTGGCCTGCTTTGTATTGTTTCTTACGTTGTCATCGAACTGTTCCCCCAAATAAATGGGAAACTGCTTATGGAAAGGGAGACTGACCGGTGCGCTTTCACTTTTCTAGAAGCTTACCTCTTGCACATTGTAGGCCTCTTGCAAATGTTTGACAACCTCACTTTTAAGCAACGTTTCCATCCACGATACCATCACCCTGCTTATTAGATGTGGAGTGAAAATACACTGGGCATTTATTGTGTGGCAGCCACTTGGCAAAGAGGTTTCTATAAACTATCCTTGCTGAGCAGTTACTCTCAGGAGTTACAGACAGGGAAACTGAGGCACGGAGAGATTTTTTTTTTTTTAAGTAACTTTCTCAAGGTCACAAATCTATTTAGTGATGGAGCCAGACTGAGATCCCAGAAAGACAACCTGATGCTTTAATTCTTCCTATCAGTGAGTACAGATCCCTTGACCCTAGTTTAGGGGGCCCATGAGAATGCTTTTGAGCATGGGGTCCAAGTTGACTTGGAATTCAGAAACATGTCATATAAAGACGATATAAAGGACTAACATAGCGCTCGATGTTGCACAAATATTGTTTAATTTAATCTGCATAAAGACCCCTATGTGCTCGCTGAAGGCTTTGGGACTGAGTTTACTCCACCTATAAAACGGGTGAATTAAGGGTGCTAAGGGAAGTCTGTGGTCATGATGACGTAGCCGCCATTGGTGAATAAATCCTAAACAATCGCTACAAGGGACAGGGCAGAACAGAGTCCCCACGAAAAGAATCAGAGGTTGGTAAACTGACAAAGTCATGAGCAAATCAAAAAACCCGAAGAAAAATCAAGAGCACAGGGGAGTCCAGATGTGGTAATTCTGTGGGAAGCATGCATGGAGACTGGGCCATGGCAGGAAGACAATCCCCAGTGGACTGGGAATCTGAATGTCACTTCACTCTCTCTTAGATCTGAGATACACAATAGAATCGGCATCTCTCAGAACAAAAAAATTAAGAAAAAGCTCTTAAGGATGGAAAGGAAATCCTTTAAGGAACAATCAAATCGCGTGATCAAAGAGGGAAGGAATATACGCCTCCCAGTTGTAGAACCAGCTTCTGAGATTTGGTGCTAATAAATTTTTAAAAACCTAAGGGCCATAAACAAAACTAAAAATCCATCAAAAGACTTGGGGAAAATATTTTTCATACGTGTGGTTTTGGTTGGGAGGAGGAAACAGAACACACAGCGCAGTGAATCTATTTCCTCACCTGCCACCTTGAGAGCAGAAACTCCATTACCGTAGGCAACGTGGTCTCGGACCCAGGACAGTGCCAGATGCACATTAGATCCCAGTAAATGTTTCTTTTTGCACAACTAGAACTAGGCAAGGCAAAGTCATCCAGAGCTCAAAGGATGACCAATTATATCATTAAATGATCAGCAGCTCACCGGAGAGCAGGATGGATTTTTTTGAGATGCCGAAAGTTTCTCGTGTCCTGGGGTCCATTTTGCTGACGTCTGTCCATCTCTCTATGATATTTTTGTAAGAGCGCCTGCCTATCATTCTACCAACTCCTTCTCACCACACACACACACACACACACACACACACACACACGGCATTGCAAAAACCACACAACTCTGACTGGCAGCATTTTCATCTGCAACATAGAGTTTTAACATATACATCTATTTTAAAGTCTTTTTTTCTAACGGGACCATAAACTTGGATTTTTTTTTTTCCTTCTCCTGGTCGACCTGAGACATTGGTGTGGTGTCTCTGAAAGACCCGTGGCTTCCTCAGCTGGGTCATGATCAGTCCAGATGGGTGACAGTGTCCAAGAGGGATCCCCTCGAGCTGGGATTTAAAACCTTAAGGCCAATGAAAATATCAACAAAAGCCTTAAAGACCTCATGGGATGATGCAGCCTAAGCCAACTCACACTATATAGAATTACAGATCAGAAAGGTATTTTGCAAGTTGGAAAGGAGATCCAGATATTGAAACATTTTGTCCACTTGTGTTCACAAGACGTATGGCTTGTGGGTATAGTGTTTTCCACCATTATCTGAGGGTTTTAATGTTGCAAAACCAAAGTTTCTATCCTGGAAGTAATGTAAAGTGTCTGATAAAACGTACAAGGTGGCGGCAGTGACCTTGGTGAGCAGGAGAAACATTCATGAGAAAACCCTCATTTACCACCTTCCCAACAACATAGAATTCACCGTCTGTGGTTGCTTTACCCCTCCAAAGACAGGTGATTTTCCTCAGTACCAGCCAATCAACTCTTAACTTCTCCTTGTTTTCTGAGGAATAAATATTGATGATTTTTAATGTGCGTGCAGCAAAAATATGAAATATACATATACCTATGCTGTGACTTTGGGCCATTTCTTCTCTCTCTCGAAAATGGCACAAAATATAAATGATTCATTTCACCGAGGAGTTAGCTCTAAACATATCCCTAAATGTTCTGATCTTTCAGTTCAACAATATCAGGATATTTGGTGGTAATAAATTATTAAAGGTGCCTCGGTCAGGAAAATGTCAGTGCCTCTTTCCTGAAGTGACATTATTTGTGTTTAGAATAGAATTGTCGAAAGAGAACAGAAGAGCAGCGAGAGTTCAGGAAAACATCATTTAATTTTGTTAATGTCAAAATCTCCTCAAGTTCAAGAGGTTGATTTCTAAATGGGTGTTTGCACAGAAGTGTCCAAATATTTGTAAGGATTTTAAAAAATAGTAGTGAGTGCAAAGGGCGCTTAGAGATATATAGAAGGGAAAGCAAAGGTTGGTTTCTATAACAACTTGCTACTAAAGTTAAGGACCAATGAAATATTAAGCAGAGTCACTACAGGTGAGGACCATCCAGGATGGTTACAAATGTACTCTGTCCAAAGATCTTAAAAGAGAATTACCACTGACCGGATTGCATCTATCCCAGATTATCATCCATCAAAGATCGTTACGTAACAACCCAGTTGGTGTCTACGCGGCTCAGATTACAAAAACACAGGGCCTGAGGCGGGCGTCTCCCTGGGGAAAGTTATCCAAATTCATAAAACGAGTGGGGCAAAATTCGGTGAGGCACTGGATGTCCAAGAATAAGATGTAGTAAGAGTCTGGGGAGGAGAAAGAACATGGCGGGTGGGAGCGATCTGGGAACATCTGGGCTGAAACTGTAAAGATAAGTAACGATTGGGAAGGAAAAGGCCAAATCTGGTTTTTTTTGTGTGTGTGATAAAAAAAACCCATAAAACATAATTTCTCATCTTAACCATGTTTAAGGGTACGGTACAGCAGTCGTGGTAACCGTATGCATCTTGCTGTGCAATAGAACTCTATAACTTTTCATCTTACAAAACGGAAACTATACTATAGTTTAATATATATAGTTTATACTACCCTGGGCTATCCTGGCCAGCCCTCCTTTTCCCTGCGCCCAGCCCCTGGCAACCACCGATCTAATTTTTGTCTCTACGAATAGGCCATGAGGGAGGAGAGAGGGAGGGAGAGAATCCCGAGCAGACTCCTCACTGCACAGAGCCTGACGTGGGCTCAATCCCATGAACCAAACTGTGAGATCATGACCTGAGCTGAAATCAAGAGTTGACCCACCCAGGTGCCCTTATAAAGTTTTTTTTTTTTTTTTTTGAGAGACAGGGACAGAGACAGAGAGACAGAGAGAGTGGGGGAGGGGCAGAGAGAGAGGGGGAGAGAGAGAGAATCCCAAACAGGCTCCACACTGAGCGCAGAGCCTGACACAGGGCTGGATCCCATGACCCTGGCATCATGACCAGAGCCGAAATCAAAAGACAGATGCTCAACCGACTGAGTCGCCCCGGCGCCCCTGAATACGATTACTTCGGACACCTGGCGTAAGTGGAATCCCACAATATTTGTCCTACTGTGGCTGGCACATTTCACTCAGCGTCACGTCTTCCAGGTTCATCCATGCTTCAGCACGTGGCAGGATTTCCTTCCTTTTTTAAGGCTCAACAATATGCGTGTACGTATAGACCACACTTTCTTCCTCCATCCATGTGTCAGCGAGCATTCAGGTCATTCCCACCTCTTGGCTATTGTGATTAATGCTGCTATGAACACAGGTGGGCAAGGATCTCCTCGAGATCTGTTTTCAATCCTTTGGGGCATATTTCCAAGGATTGCTGGATCATATGGCAATTCCATTTTTAATTTTGTGGGGAACTTTGAAAAGGAGCAAAGCTTTTGGGAAAGGCGGCTCCGTTATTCAGGAGGGTAAGTGCCAGTCAAGGTGTGTGCGATGGCCAGTGGCTGGACCAGAGGATTCCAAGAGTGGGACACAAGCCGGACAGGTAAGAAGGAGCACACTCACAAAACGCCCGGAAAACAGGCAGAAACACGAAAGTCCCAGGGAGCAAGCATGGGGTGAGACCCGGCAGCTCTGTGCGGGATGAAGCATGGCAAAGCGATACGCCAAAAAGAGGAGCTCCTCGATGCATTTATCAAGCACCTGCTGTATGCCTGCCACATGCACACAGCTATTCGAGGTGCTAGGGGACCTGGAGTAGACAGTACCAAGAGAGCCCTTCGCATCAACTTCAATTCTAGTGGAGGAAGAAGACAGTACCCCAGCAAGAGTGTGTGTGTGTGTGTGTGTGTGTGTGTGTGTGTGTGTGTGTGTGTAAAACTAGCCAGGATGATGAGTCCTGGGAAGAAAACCCAAGCAGCATGAGGAAGGGAGAGAGGGTGAGGGTTTTAAACAGGTGGAGGTCAAGGCAAGCGCCGAGCAGACACTGGAGTGAAGCAAGAAAGCCAGCCTGATGCAAACTTAAAGTAAATCCTTCCAAGCAGGGGCAACAGTGAGCACGAGGTAGGCCTGTGCAGGTGTGCCCGGGGAGGTGGCATACAGACCACGGGGGCAGAGCCAGGGGCAGGGGCGGGTGAAGAAGGACTGATGGGGGAGGGGCAGGGGCGCCTGGGCCGCTGGGTCGGTCGGTTAAGCGTCTGACTCTTGGTTTCAGCTCAGGTCATGATCGGGGTCCGTGAGTACGAGCCCCGTGTCAGGCTCTGTGCTGATGGCGTGGAGCCTGCTTGGGATTCTCTCTCTCTCTCTCTCTCTCTCTCTCTCTCTCAGCCCCTCCCCCATGCACTCTCTCTCTCAAATAAATAAATAAGTTTAAACAACATAAAAGAAGGGCTGACGGGCTGTCAGACCATCGTGAGGACTCAGGCTTTTGCCCCAGGTGATGGGAAGGCATTTCGGAAGGACCCTTCTGGCTGCTGCGTGGGGCGCAGACGGGAAAGAGCAGGTGCGGGATGAGAGCATCCAGTTAGGATGCGGTCATAGACCAGGCCCGGGAAGGTGGCTCGGACTCCGGTGATATCCGCGGATCAGCTGAGAAATTGTCGCATCCTGGCTGTACGTGTCGAGAAGGGTCAACAGGAGTGACCGATAAGCTGGATGTAGAAAGGGGGACGTTTTTACATGACACCCAGGTTTTTAGCCTGAGTGACGACCGGAACACTGGCGGGGGAGGAAGCTGGTCTTTTTGTGGGCTCTCGGGTGAGATTCGCAGGAGTGTGCAGTTTAGACTGGAGCCTGGATGCGGAGACTGCGCTGACCCGAGGGCGACACGATGGCAGGCTGCGGGGTTGTGCAAGGTGACTGGAGGCGTTCTCGGGGAAAATGACAGCCCCTCCTGACAGATCAAAGCAGCGGATCAGTGAGATCTCAGAGGCTCCAGGTCAGAGATGGGAAGAGGTGCAGGCTGATAGGGTTTCGGTCTGGTTCAACTGCACCTTTTCCCAGTCCCGTTAATATGTGAATCCAGGGATCCCATTTCTGATGAGGTTTCCATACATTGGCAAGACTCGGCGACAAGATTTTGGCGGACGTTGTTGGACGGGAGGGCTGCGTCTAGTGGAAGCTTGCATTTTCCCCAGAGTCCTCAATACATGCAGGCTCCCAAACGCCCGTCTTCAAGAGCCTTTCGCCTTTCCCCTCCAGCGTTTCCACCTGTACAAAGGCGGCACTGTGCCTATCACGTCTCAGGGTTGAGGGGGGCAGGACCCGTTCGCAATAAGAGTGTTGAACAGAGGAGGAAATATTCTTGGACAAAGTATCAGAGACACGGGTATAAGCATTTGTCGAAAGTCACTGAGCTGGGGGTGCTGAGACGTGCGGGGTACAGACACTAGGGTGCCTGCAAAGGGGCGACGTTTATGAGAAGTGACACATCTCCCCTCGCTGTACGGACGTGCTGAGAGGGTAGCACGAACAGGGAAGATCGGGGTAAGCCGACAAAGGCCCGGTCCTGTCTCAAATCCGTACACGGTACGGGTGGGGACCCCCTTCAGTACTGCTCACCCCAACCCCTGCAGCCAGGTAGCACCCCTCCCTCTCTGCAGCAGCAGACAAGAGGGTTCCTGTCTGAATGAATGCATGAGTGAATGAATGAATGAATGAATGAAATACACTTAGGACCTGGGGACACCAGGCACAGCCGGCAGCAGCATTAGGCCGAAACCACACGTGAAGTGACACGCTTGGAGATTGAGGACTCTGGCCTCAGCCGTTCACTTTGCTCCCAGACACTCTGCAGAGATGGCGGCCTGCAGAGAAGCTGTTCCGGGGAACAGAGCAGTCCTGCCTGCTTCCTCACGATGGCATGTTTTGCCTCAACTAGGGACCAAGAAAGAGGAAGGCCTAGGACGGAGACAACAGGCTCCAGGACGGCGGCACAGGGAAGTCCCGGCGACTCAGCTCTGTGCCAGGCTTCGAAAGCAAACCGGGACAGAAGAGGGGGAGCACAGAGGACACCCCCAGTGGGCGGCAGGACGGAACCGATGGACTGTCTGGAAGCGTCCGCAAGCACCTGGCAAGGTCATCAGTAGGCATGTGCCACATGTGTCGGAGCATCTGGAAAGAGTTAGTGATACGTGCACAGGAAACTCAGCAAGTGGAAAAATGAGGCCACAATTCCAACAACAACAAAGTAGCGTCAGATGCTTCTTGACTCATTAGTGGAAATCCTTACACGGTGTCCTCCCGTTGGCTGACAGAGCCACCGTTTGACACAGGAGAAGACGGAGGAAGAGAAAACAGGGGCGGGGTGACGGGTGAAGAGAGCGAGACCTTCAAATGATCAAAAAGGCAAGATATTATCTAAAATCATAAATGAACGAACGGTAGTGTATGTGCGTGACCGGGAAATATAGAGAAACTAAGACGTTGGAAGCGGCTTCTTATCATGGGGACGGGGTGAGGACGATGAGGGACACCAGAGAGCTGTGTCAGGGCTCTCAGGAGACGGCTGTGCCTCCCTGCTCCCTGCACCTGCTGGAAGGTTGGGGCCTCTTCCCCCGCGGGCTCAGCCTGCACCGGGACAGGTGAAGAGCCGAGGGCCTGATGCTCCCAGAGCCCCTCACACCAATCGCAGGTGGGAAGTGGAAGGTGAATATTCCAAACCCTTCAGCCCTCGGGTGGGTCAACCCCGAGGCGTGTCCTACCCCAACCCCAGAGCCGCCTGGTGGGGTTAAACCCCAGCTTCATACAGAGTTGTCCTGCGCATCACCGCTCCCCGACGGGCTCCCTCCCTCCCCTTCCTTTCCCACTTTCCAGCTCCTCAGTCAGTGCTCCTGGGAAGCACCTCCCAATGAAACCACCCACACCCACGCGTTTCGCCAGGTTCTGTCTCTTGCGCACGCTAACACAAGCCATTTTTCAATAGAAGTCTCTCAGAACTACGGGTACCGGATTCCTCCAACGATGTCCGCGTGTTACCTGGATAAAGATGAAATTTAGTCTTGAAACGGTACAGGAAGCGGGGGGGGGGGGGAGGGGAGAAAAGCAAGGTAGAAGAATGGATTACCTTCTGCCATCACGTCGTATTGGATCTCTCATGATATTAATTATTAATTTCTTCAGAACCCAAGTGAGTTTACAATAGATTCATTGTCACATTGCGGGGTCAGTGAATAAGCCAAGGAGCAAAATTTGCCACTGGAATTAAAAATAATCTCTTGGGGCGCCTGGGTGGCTCAGTTGGTTGAGCGTCCGACTTCAGCTCAGGTCACGATCTCGCGGTCCGTGAGTTCGAGCCCCGCATCGGGCTCTGGGCTGATGGCTCAGAGCCTGGAGCCTGCTTCTGATTCTGTGTCTCCCTCTCTCTCTGCCCCTCCCCTGTTCATGCTCTGTCTCTCTCTGTCTCAAAAATAAATAAATGTTAAAAAAAAATTAAAAAAAAAATAAAAATCCCATCACACGCATTACTTGGTAGTGCTGCCTTCTGAACACATGTCTGGGAGAGGGGGACCCGCTGCCAGCCCGGCGGGCTTGGGGCTCTGAGTCAGTCCGAGTTGCAGCAAACAACAGATTCTCCTGTGATTTCTCTGCTTCCACGTCTGTCCCTCCACTAGAGCGAACGGGCGTTTGTTTGTTCGTTTTCTCCCCTGTAGATTCGGAGAAGCGTCAACCAATTTGACAAAGTATTGAATTTACTGCTTATAAATTATTGCTCTGGGAGTCTGACCAAGGGCCAAAGGACTATCGCTTGATTAGGATTCATACGACTTCCAGCTTTCTACATAATGGGACTGCGGTTAGCGTCTGAAATCCTCTAAGGTGTATAGTTGGACATTTTGAATTTTTCATCAATTCACACGCAGATGAATTACTGCATCACCGGCTTATCAGCAGATCCCTTACGATCTGCGGCCAAGGATTCCATTGGTCAATGTGTGGCGAGCAGGTCAAAGCCACGGCCACGGCTCCCAAGACCCGGTGGTGGGGGGGTGGGGGAGGGATTGTCAGCTGGGACCGATCACCTAGGCAGCCGGAGAACCGAGATGCTCTCCAAATCTGGCCTCAAGGAGCACAAAGACACCAGAAGTGCCAGGGAGGCCTCAACTCTCAACATCGCACCACATTCATTTTACCAGTCCTGGCGTGCACCTACACTTGACCTACCTTGCTAGCAGCTTCACGGCTCAGGACGCAAAGGAAGTCATATCCGCTCACACCCAACCACCGCGCAAGGAATACACCAGACACCGTGACCTCTGAGAGTAGCGTCTGAGAGGCCACGGGCCAGAAGGAGCTCAGGTCCGTGAAAAATGGCAGGAACAAAGAACAGAAAGCACATTAAAAAATAATAATCAAAGTCGAGGAATAAAATGGACCAGATACAAGGCCATTGCTTAAGAAAATGAATGCAACGTTAACAACTGGCAAAGAACCACTCAACTCCTAGGTCCTTGGTTTTCCCATCAGAAAAATGGGTGAGCGTCCTTGAAAAGGAAGAGGAAGCCAACAGAGGAGAAGACATACGTGCCACTCTTTCAGGGACTCCAGCTCGCCAAGCACCTGCGATGGAGAGCCGAAGGGAGGAAATGAGCTTACGGATCTGGTCTCAGAAATACTGCCACAATTAGAAGGGAGCGGGCCGGGGGACAGAAGACAGACGGCGGGCAAAGGGTATCCGGGCCTTGCCAAAAGAGGCAAAGGTGAATTCCAGACGAGGCAAAAATGGGTAGGTCTGGTGTGCTCCAGGGGATTTTCAGTACAGAGCGTCCAGGGGGTGATTTGGAATATCCCTCATTAACGCAAGTTTGTTAGAAATCTGTCAGCCGGGGAAATGTCAGGAGCCTGGTGTAGGTCTGTGCCCCGGGGACAGACAGGAATTCCTTATTATATCTTTGTTAATGAGCTGGAGAAGTGGATGCGGGCTGATAGCAGGATGGATGGCCCCGGAGCCGTTGAGCCAACGGGCACGCACGAGGGGCGAGATTAATCAAAGTTAACCTTTCAAGAGGCAGTTCATGGCGCAGTAAACAATCGGGTCGAAGAACTTGCGGTTGGGATGCAGGCCTGCAGTTACCAGCCGGGGGCAAGTTCCTTCCGTCCCTCCGCGAGCCTCAGCTCTCCAATCTGGACGTGAACGCTCGCGACCCCGGAGCCGGGGGCGAAAGGAGGCAGCGCCCGTCGTGGCTTCCGCGGGCCTGGTGTGCTCGAGGGAGTGCCCGTCAAAGGTCACCCCCGTCCGGTGGGTCCCTAACCTCCCGGGTCTAGAAGCGGGGTAATCCATCTCATCATTTCGTCCCTGCTTCCGGAAAGAATCCACAGTCGAGAACCTTATCCTCAAACCCACCTTCCCCAACGTGACCTCTGTCATAGGGAAAACAATACGAAAATAAGTGAGCTTTCTCTGCTTCGCTGCGTCTCGCTTCCTCTGCTCAGTATTTCAAGAGCCTGTTCCCCAGTAGAAGGGGAGCGAACGTGCACCGTAATCATGTCTTACTGTGGCAAAGAACACACAATACAACATCCACCGTGTTAACCATTGGTAAGTGTCCGTGGCCTGGCATTAACCGCAACGCGGGAGGTGCAACACGTCTCCAGAACCCGAGCCTCTTGCGAATCTGAAACCCTGTGCCCAATAACCAGGGGTCCCACTCTCCCCTCCTCCAGCCTCTGACAACCACCACGCTCCTGGCTGTGTCTGTGATTTGACAGTGCGACGGTGCCTCACCTGAGTGGACTCGGGCGCTGCGTGTCCTCCTGTGAATGACTCACCCCCCTGGGAGCGATGTCCTCCAGGGTCAGCCCTGTTACAGCAAGCGGCAGGATTTCCTCCTTCGTTAAGGCCCCATCGTGTTCCGCCTACGCACAGACCACGTCTGGCTTCTCCCGTCGTCCCTTGACGTACGTCTGGGCTGCGGCTGAATTTTAAATCTTACAGCTGGTTTCGCGTTAGTTATCAAACAGGCAAGGTATCTGTAGGACTGTTTTGCAGTCACGCGCGCTGAGCCTAAGACCTTGTACCCAGCAGGCTGGCGAACCAGGGTCACGAGGGTCTGGGAGCGGGACACGACGGGAAGAAGAGTCTTCAGACAATGTCTGGGTCATCATAGCCGCGTCCTCGGGTTGCATGTTACAGGTTTCTTAACACAGAATTTCCCTCTGGGACGATCTCTGACTTTAATTTCTTCCTTTTTTTTTTTTTTAACGATTTTATTTATTTTTGAGAGACAGAGTGTGAGCGGGGGAGGGGCAGAGAGAGAGGGAGACACAGAATCCGAAGCAGGCTCCAGGCTCCGAGCTGTCAGCACAGAGCCCGATGCGGGGCTCAAACCCATGAACCATGAGATCATGACCTGAACCGAAGTTGGAGGCTTAACCAACTGGGCCCCCCCAGGCGCCCCGACAATCTCTGGCTTTAGAAGCTCTGCAAATAAGGGAGGAAAGCCCTCACTGACACCCCCATGGCACTAACATTCTCCTTCTGAATCCAAGAGTCTGAGCTTATGGTTTTCTTTTTGATGCACACTGAATTGGTAGAAGGCTCTGGAATCCCTCGAATGGCTTCACTCTTACAGATCACTACAGAAGAGTGAGGCCACCTTCACCCCTGCCACGCTACAAGGAAGGGACTTTTACAATTTGAGCTGTAAGAGGATGGAAGGAAACCACATGAGACCCTTCTAGAACCGAAAATTGTTACTCACCAGGGGCACGCAAAGAGGTGTTTGAACGCCTAACGAGTGCTGTTTAACTATATCGCCGGCCCCACATTCTTCTTCTCATCCCTGTCGAAGAGCCTTCCAGACTGACAGGGCCCACCAAGAGATTCCCAAACCCAACGGGCGAAGGAAGCCCCCTGGTGGGGCCGTGTTTCCCGGGAGGACGCTAGGAACCCGGCCAATTTTCGACTTCTCTCTGCAGCATTTGCCTTACTTCAGGATAAACCCAAGGTCCCAAGCTCAGAAGAAAGCACCAAGGTTGGACTCAGATCTGAAGTGAACAAGAATCTAGAGAGCAGTGGTCCCGACCCCTTTCGCCAACATGACCAATTTAAAGCGGGGCGGTGGGCACGGGGAGGAGAGGAGGAAGACATCCCGTCCAAGTTGGGAACCAACCCCACGACATGGCCAGGAGCCCGAGCACCTCTCCTGAGCTTGGAGCCTGTTCGTCTGTCCACTTGGACTCAAGTCATCAGCACAGGGCTGCACATGGGCCAACAAGTGTGAGATCAAATTGCAATGGGTCCACCTTCTTTAGGGAGAAGGCAAGACAGAGCTGAGTTTCAGAACCTTCCGTGAAGAACGGGGCTCCCGCTCAGACAGATGACCTGGGCTTGCCCAGCTCCCCAGCTTAGCCTTGTTACTTTGGACAGCTTACTCATCTCCTCTGCCTCTATCCCTCCACCTGTGAAATGGGCATTAAGAACCCATGCCAGGTCCTTACACAGTGTCTGAAGTACAATCATTGCTCGAAATGCGTTTGCAAGCACTCCAGGTGAAACTTGGCTTTCCCCTGCTCGGGTCTTTGCCACGATCTCCCTGCAGGTGCCCAAAGCATAAGGTCCCCTGTCCCCTTTCCCCCATCATAACCTGCTCTCGGGAGAGAAATGAGTGCCAGTCACTTCTACTGAATATGAATTTGTCACACGCGTGGCGTTCGTTTTTCAAAGCCTTATCAGTAATTGTGAAACACGAGGCTGTGTCCACAGCCAGAGAGCACAGGGGAAGTCACGCTGTGACTGTCACGCTGGTGCCTCAGCGTGGACATGCACGGGGGGGCCGAGGCACTGCTCTCGCAAAAAGAACAATATTCCATTTATGTGAAACCCAAGACTGGCAGGGAAGGTTTCTTTTTAACAGACTCTCTCTGATGTTGGTTTTTATTCAATGGCTTAATACTTCATCGGGGGGAAGGAAAGCTTCATTTAAAGAAGGTAGATGGAAAATCAATGCGTGAACGTGCATCGCTGCTTGGGAGAGCAACGGGGCCTCGACAGCCCGAGCCGTGGACAGCTTGGTGCACACACGGATCCCATCAGCCATTCCCTCCTGCCTCTCCCGCCTGTTCCCTGTGTGTTGCGTAGAAGAAGGGCGTCACAGTCAAAAACTAAAATTAACTAGTCACTGGGTGGCTCAGTCAGTTGAGCATCTGACCCGATTTCGGCTCAGGTCACCATCTCGAGGCTTGTGGGTTTGAGCCCCACGTTCGGCTCTGTGCTGACAGTGCACAGCCTGCTTGGGATTCTCTCTCTCCCTCTCTCGCTGCTCCTCCCCCTCTCTTAAAATAAGTAAACATTAAAATATTTTCAATTTTTTTTTTTAGTGTTTATTTTTGGAGAGAGAGAGACAGAGCGCCAGCGGGGGAGGGGCAGCGAGAGAGGGAGACGCGGAATCGGAAGCAGGCTCCAGGCTCCAGGCTCCAGGCTCCGAGTGGTCAGCACAGAGCGCGACGCGGGGCTCGAACCCACGAACCGGTGAGATTGTGACCTGAGCCGAAGTCGGACGCTTCACTGACTGAGCCACCCAGGCACTCCACATTAAAAAATATTTTAAAAAATTAAAATTAAAAGACAGATGTGTTTCTGATAGGCAATAGTGTCTTTATCTTTTCAAAAATAAAAAAAGCAGCAACGCCATTTCCCCAAAACTCTCCGTTCCTGCACACTTTACACAGTTAGCGTAAACGTGAAACAGCCAAGCTATAGGCACATACTCACTGAAAAGGTGTTTCCAGCTTCTTCTGGGGAGCACATCCAGGGCACATCTGACACCACCCTCAGAATATCGACGTCGTGGTTCAGCGAATGTCAGGATTTACTGTCCCCGGAGGTCAATATTGACCTCTTCATTGCCACTGTCAATACGTATTACTGTGCTTCTCACTTCGATAAATCCCGCCACCCACCCCGCTGAGAATTCAGTGTCCACTAGGACTAAGCTGACTCCAAGGAAAAAAAGTCAGTTAGGGAGGAAGCAGCACAGGGGTTGGTAACTCTGCTCTGCACTTTCTGGAAGGGGGAGCTGGCTAGCAGGGAAAACCCTAGAGAAACTTGTTCACTGAGTACGGACTGCATTCAGCATTGCCCCACATCCCGTTTCGGATCCCTGCGGCTTCTTCACACTGTTCCTTTATCCAAATCCCCTCCCGGATCGAGGAGAAGCATCTCTACTCTGGATCTCTGCACCAGCCCCTGGGAACTCCCGATCAGTCCACCCTCGGTATACTGCAGAGGACTCAATCTGCCTAATTACAGTGAGTGGCTGACTGTGGCTTCATGGAGATCCTCCTGCCATATCCTACTGCCAAAGGAATGCATTTCTAACTGTGCAACCTTACATAAACAGGTGCATTTATAAGGAGCTGTTTGGAGAAGAAGCATACGCTGTACTCCATTCTGTGGATTGAGTTCTACCACCATATATTTCCCCAGACTCCGGCTCACCCTCTACGCTCTGCTAACGAGAGAGGAAATTTTGCACTCCTGAATGATCCCTTAGGATTCCGCACACATGCATCTTCTCTCCAACGCTGAGGGATACTCCCTCACAGCTGGTCTTCCCCTTGCGTGCTCAGAATTAGGGAGTGGGTACAGAGGAGGAGGAGAAAATGAAGCAAAGGGCAGTGAGAAGCCCTCCCCCTACGCGGAGAATAACGCCTGGGGCGTGCAGGGTACAAAAGACTTAGGGAAGAGCTGCGGAAGGAAAAAAACGCACAAACAATGGTGAGCTTAGGGACCATGTATATACTTTTGCAGCTGGAGACTGCATGATGTTGGCACAGTGGCCTTCTAAACTTCCCACGGGGAGGGAAACAGAGTTTTCTCAGCCCACGCTTGATAGCACTCAAATCCCGACTCTGAGAACTAACTCCGCGTCTTGAACGATTGGCTTGGAAGTTTTTCCAAAATTTGGTTCATTCAAAATTTGGTCTTCAGCCTGCACATTTCTATCTGTCTGTTAAAGAAGTCCTTAGACCTCATCCCCCCCCCTCAGTTATTGCTTTGCCTCATATTAATTTCTCTTCCCTAAACCTGCATACACAAAATTTTCAGGGTTGAGCGATCCGTTAAATCACCGGTTGGGAGACGCTGACCACTAGAAATTATCCATCCTGTTTGGTGGCCTCACAGACAAACCCGGAGTCCCCAGAGCTGACAAGTATGAACACGCCGATGTTCTATTATCCACACGTTCAGCTGGATAGAAAGGGGTCCAGTCATAAAATGCAGGAATTTCAACAGCTAGCCTCCTGGAACAACATTCTAAAATGCCTAACGCCGGGGAGAAAGGACAGTAGATGAACCAAGTCTCAAATTCGGTGTTCAATTTGATGTTTCCACCAGCTACATTTGCACACTATATTTTCCCTCGTCTGCCTGCACATTTCCCTCCATCCTTGACTTAAAATATATATATATTTTTTGGATAAAAGGGTCAAATAAGTGGTTTCAGAATGCCAATAGTATCGATCTACGATACACTCATTTCATGGTGCTTTAAAAGGAAACGTGTCATTGATTATAAATCTGTCTTGGATGGCGAGTCCCTGGAAGGAAGGCAACCCATTCGTCTCTGCCCAGTTTCCCAGCACCTCAGCATGGCGTTGGAAGCTTACCTCATTCAGAAGTGTATTTAAAAATACGGTGCATTAGCCTCCGATACAGCAGGTCAAGGAAATCTCTAACTTAGTTTCCAATCCAATTATAAAATACCTCCAAACAATCCCAGCGGCTGCAGAGGATAAGAAGTACGGATTGGCGTTCATGGTCGTGAAAGACAACACACAGCAAACGCGCGTTGCGTCTCCAATCACCCGCCACGATTTCAAGACGGAACTGGAAAACAGATTTTTGTCAACCTGCAACGTTACCAAGAAGTACAAAGACATTGGGAAAATAGAGTAGCGGGCTGGCTTTCTTTGAAAACCCGACAAAATGCATTTATCAGACCCGTCTTGATGTCTTCAACAGACTCTCCGTCTGACCAACAGACGGGAGGGAACGTCAATTCGCCCTTTAATTTTTCAACTGTGCTTTCTGGGTACGCGGCTGTCCGTTACATAAAGCTGGGAAATGCCTCTTTGATTGTGTTCACGTGTGATTAAGAGACTGTGCCTGGCGGACCCAAATACACCAAACTGTTAATTGCTTTTTAAAGGAGAATTATGACACTTTTAACAAGCCACGTATCTGACTAAGCATTGTTAGGGTAGCTGCTCTCATTCTGCTGAACTGTCTTATTTTTGAGATCTGGGTCCCTAATTGCTTATAAACCATACTGTTTATTGAGTATTAACTCTGGCACGGTTGTTTATAATGGAAGCTTATTGCTTAATGCCTATAAAAAGCAGCCTCAATGAGCTACTTTGTGCCTGTGGTGTCTTCCCCTCCCCAAAACACACACAGGCGCACACACACGCACACGCACACGCACAAGCTCGCCGAGCCACACTTCAGTTCAACGGCCGCGAGGAACAGAAGTCTGGGCAGAATTATGCAGACGTAGAGCTTAAGGAGCACGTTGCTTGGTAACCAGAAAGCCCTCCGTCGATTCACCACGGTGTCGACCATACATTTTCCTCCGTACATTACCTACAATGAAAAGGTCGGTGACCCAGTGAAATATCAGATTAAGTCGAACTATTAACTGGACAAATGCATTTAAAGTGCTCTTGTACCCTGGTTCTGTGTGATTAGTATACATTATGTTCTGCCAAGGCAAGCATGAATCATTAATATATTCGGAGTCGGCTGCTCTCTGCAATGAAACATAATAACTCAGCGCTGAGTAATGCAGCGTGCTGTGTTTATAAGATGTGGAGTCTTCAGTTAGTGTGATCTACAGGGTTGTTATTTTGCGGTGAGGACACAAGCTCGCTCTCTCTCTCTCTTCTTTCCTTTAGTAAATAGTATTTGTCACTCCCCTATAAAGACAGGAAGAAAAAAAAAAAATCTTTCCCTGGAAAAACTGGTTACCTCATGACCTGACTCTGCACGGGGGAGGGGAGAGAAACTTGGTCCCTAAATAGACGCATTGTGTGTCTACTCACTCGGTGAAGTTTCTTCCCCGCCCGCGGTTTCAAGTCTATCAGTGACCCGAGCCTGCGGGATCTGGATGGTTGAAATCAGACAAAAGCAAACACTCTCAAGGTGAAGCTCCGGTGACTTGATTTGACCCGTGACCTCTCCTTGTGCCGTTCTTCACTGTGGCTGTGCCTCGGCGGCCGGCTGGGTTTATGAGCACATGCGCAGACCGGGAGCGTGCCCAGCTCTGCTTCACCCCCCCCCCCCCCCCCCCCCCCCGTATCTGGAACGAGAGCTCTAGGGTTCGTGAGCTCGGTCATGTGTGGGTTTGAGCTCCGCTCAGATGTAGGGGTTAAGCTTAAAGAGGCAAAGGTGACTGTTGGAACCGGGGTTCAGTGGCTGCCTGTGCCCCTCACCAGACCACGGAAATGGGCTTTTCCGTACGAAAGCATTTCGTGGTGGGAAGGAGAAGGCAACACGCGGAGAAAGGGCTTGCTTTCCCTGGAACGGACTCCCACCATCCACCGGGTGCCATCCTCCAATGGGAGGCGGCGTTGAAGGAAGTGTAGATACCAGATCCCGAATCCCCCGAGTTCTCAAGTTTCCGGCTTTGTAAATCTAACACACCTCCCGTGTTCGGCCGGCTAGGAAGTTTCAGACTCCACGCTGAATTTGTCTCTCTGTAAGCTACCTTCATTTCTAGGACTGTGGCAGTCAGAGGCATTTGCTCTGTAGGAATCGGGAAGCCTCGAACCGTCTGCCTGTGTTACTCAGTTTAAGTCTCTACTCCTTTCAAAACTTTCCCTACACTTCAGGATCCTCTGGGTGAATGAACACCAGTTCCGTTGTTATAGGCTGAACGGTGTCCCCTTCACCCCCCATGTCCGAGTCCTAACCTCTGTCCCTCAGAATATGACAGTATCTGGAGAAAGGCCCTTGGAAGAGGTAATGACGTTAAAATGAGGCAAGCGGATGGGCCCTTATCTGACACGACCGGTGTCCTGACGGGTACAGACGGGAGACCGCTGGAAGATTGCCACCTGCAAGCCAAGAGGAGAAGCTTCAGAAGAATGCAACCCCTCGGATACCTTAATCTCAGACTCCCAGCCCCCGAAACTGGGAGACAGTGAGCGTCTGTTGGTTCAGACCCCCCAGTCCGCGGTGCTGTGTGGCGGCCAGAGCTGACGGATGCGTTCGCGCGTCCAACGACATCAGGGCGCAGAGCAAGGGAAATAAAAGCGTTGAGTCAGGTGTTGGCCTGACCTCGCTGTGCTCCAGGGCACAAAGGTCTGTACTCGTGTGATTACTGTCGAGAGTGAGCGAATAATCTGTAGTTTCTATCTTGGCTGCGAAGCGGAGTAAGTAAAGGACCGCTTCGTCTTCTTTCCCTTATGTTGGCACCAAGGGCACCCATTTGGAAGAGGATGCTGGTTTGTCCGTCTGGGGCATACGTGCGGGGCTCCTTCTGAACTGAAAAGGAGACTGAGGGCCAAAGGCAGGGGCTGGGCTGGGGAACCAGCATGCATCCAGCTAGAAGACATACACAACGAGAGGGAAAGGGAACCCCAGCAGGCCCTTCGAGCCACACGTCTCCGCGCAACGGGGGCCTCAGTGACTCCTGGTAACACGCAGAAGTGAGGCCATAAAACAA
The DNA here is from genome assembly GCF_028749965.1 of Puma concolor. NCBI lineage: Eukaryota > Metazoa > Chordata > Mammalia > Carnivora > Felidae > Puma > Puma concolor. Next base: position 136,995,641 of record NC_141673.1, on the reverse strand, counting down.
TACAGCGTCTTTATAAGGGCAAAACAGCTCAGAGCCTGGAGCCCGCTTCAGATTCTGTGTCTCCCTCTCTCTCTGCCCCTTCCCTGCTCGTGCTCTGTCTGTCCGCCTGTCTGTCCCTCTCTCTCAAAAATAAATAATAAACATTAACATTTTTTTTAAATGTAAAATAAATTCATTTCCCATTTCATGAGAAAATGTGCTGTCCTGTTTAACGTCTGTTAGCCCCTCCCGGATCTCCCACAGCCGTCTCCTCTGGTCCGTTCTGGTCCTCTGGCTGTGGCAGCCCTCAGAGGGCAAACTGGTCTACCATCCAACAGCACATGTAACTAAGATCTCGGAATAGCCCATGGGGCGTCAGGGAGAGCACTGGCTTCGGAGTCCGGAGGACCTGAGTTTGAATTCTGTCTCAGCCCCTTTTAGATTGTGTGACCTGATCCAGCCCAACTCCTTCATTCACCACCCGAGAATAACAAGGCTCACAAAGGGAGACGTCCATTCAAGCAATGCAGGGTTCTACCTCTTTCCTTTGTGGAGTAAGGGTTACCCAACAGGGCATCAGATGCTTCTCATTTACCTATTATATCATTTCTACAATGCTGCACTGTGTATTGTTGGGCTAAAAAAATGCCACCAACATCTTCTCCCCCATGTTTTCTTGGGGATTATTCATATTGAAAGCATCGAGGACAGGGGCACCTGGGTGGCTCAGTCAGTTGAGCTTCTGACTCTTGGTTTCGGCTTAGGTCATGATCCCAGAGACACGAGATCAAGCCCCACATTGGGCTCCACACTGTCACTGATTGGGATTCTCTCTCTCCCCCTCCGTGGCGCATGGATGAGCTCTCTCGCCCGCTCTATCAAAATACATAAATAAAACATTTTTAAAAAGCATTGAGGACAGCACGCGGTAGGTGTTCAATAAATGTCACCAATCTGGAATAAGTGTCAGCAGTCAAGAATAATCGTGAAGAAAAAACGAGAGAGCCAAAACCTCGACCCAGCTCTGGAACAGACGTGAGAAAAGGGGAGATTTTTTGTTTCTTTGTATGTCGTATTGGTTTCTTTTAGACATGCAAACCCTCTTTTCAAAGATGCAAATGAGCCATCACGTTTGTTAAGAGCCCTCTGTTCATGTTCAAAACTGCTCCCCAGAGTTATTGTTTAAAGGGTGCAGACCTTCTGTCTTGCAAGGTGAAGAGAGTTCTGGAGGCGGGCGGTGTGATGGCTGTCCCATACAAGCATCCGTCACACCACGGAACGGCACACCCTCAACATGGTCAAGACGGTAACGTGATGTTCTGCGTGTTTCTCCATAATATAAAACAAACCGGGAAGAAAACTCAGCCATCCAAAGTTTCAGTTGCGCCAAGATAAGTAAGTGCCAGAGATGTGATGTGTGGTGCTGGGATTGTAGTTAACGATACCGTATTGCGTGGTTGACACGTGCTAAGAGAGTAGATCGTTGTTGATGTCCGCCCTCTGCACACAAGATGGTAACTGTGTGAGCTGATGGGCACGTTAACTAGCTTGACCGTGGTGGATATTTTAAAATGTACACGAATATCGATGGCTCAGTCAGTTGAGCGTCCAACTTCAGCTCGGGTCACGATCTCATGGTTCATGGGTTCGAGCCCCTTGTCGGCTCTGTGCTTACAGCTCGGAGCCTGGAGCCTGATTCCGATTCTGTCTCCCTCTCTCTCTGTTCCTCCCCCGCTTGCACTCTGTCTCTCAAAAATGAATGAAGATTTAAAAAAATTTTTAAATTACCTAAAACCAGAGCTCGTTCTGGCAAAGTGACAGTGTCCCCACATTCCCCAAATCGGGACCTCAGAGACACCCTCTGGTTAGGGCCATGTCTCAGGAGGGACAGCGAGGGCAGGATGCACCCTCTCTGGCAGAGGAGAGCTGGGGTACAGACCCTTGGCACCTGCTTCATAGGGAGCCTGGCAGGGTGGGGGTGAGGTACCTACCATGGTGCCTGGGGCTGGCCTACCCCTCATCTCCCAGGAGGAGGTGGTCTCAGGTTCCACTATCCCTGCAGCCACCACAGACCCAGCCCCTCGCCCAACGTGGCTCTTCTCGCACCCCCAGTCTGCGCAACTCCAAACAAATCACTGCAAGTTTCTTACCCTCAGTTTCTTCTTCTGCCAAATGGGCACAACCCAACAGAATGACCCCAGAAGGCCATCGATGAGATAACTCCTACGCTCCCCTCGCACACTGCCTTCAAGGGCCCCATCCTCCTGGAAAATAAACAGCTCCTTGCCCCAACGTGGAGACCTGAGTCATGAAACCCTTGGGCTTGCTCCCCTGTTATATGGCCCCCATGAGTCTCTGTGCTTCCTCTCTTTTGCTCTCAACACGCTGGGAAGTATTGCCTTAATGCTCATATCCTCCAGTGGAGGTAAAATCCACATGGTGCCCTTGAATTCGTAGTCACTGCTCCATACCCAGGACCCAGTGTGGGTGGAGGTGCTCTATAAATTTTTACTAGGTGACTGGCCAATCATATGGAAACCTAGTAGATTTCCATAGTTCCAAACAAAGGCTTCTTTGTAGATTCAATTGGCACTTTGCTGTAGAAACACCTCTGAACGGAAATCAGATAATCCACGTTCTACTTCTCGGTGACCCTCCAGAGAAGATGCAATTCTCTCCTGTCTCATTGCACTTGAAAGAGAAAAGAGTTCTGGGCGCCTGGGTGGCTCAGTCGGGTAAGTGTCCGACTTCGGCTCAGGTCACGATCTCGCGGTCCGTGAGTTCGAGCCCCGTGTTGGGCTGTGCCGACAGCTCAGAGCCTGGAGCCTGCTTCAGATTCTGGGTCTCTCTCTCTCTCTCTCTCTTTCTCTGACCCTCCCCTGCTCCTTCTCTCTCTCTCAAAAATGAATAAACGTCAAAAAAGTTTGTTTTAAAGAAAAAGAAAGGAGCTCAACCAGGTGGTGTGTGACACCTGTCTCAGCCCTGCACCGAGAGTCACAGGTATTTGATAATTTGGTAGCTTGCACAATCCACCGCGTGACCCTTTACAGAACTATTCCTTTTCCCTTCATGAATCCAAAGCAGCTTCATATGACGTAAGTGCCAGGTTGTAGACAAGCCTCAGGACGACAGGGCAGAGAGGCAGGAAGGCAAGGACGATTTAGATGCTCCCACAGGAAAACCAAAACCAGAGCAAGCAAACGGAGTGGGGTCCTCCATCGGCAGAGAGATGTTGAAATGAAGGTGCTTTCTCAGATTCCCAAAAAGAGATGGGGACGCGGGAACCCCACAGGTGTCTCGGCGCATCCGTCTCCTTGAAGTGGGACAGACACGCTGTCTTTCAGACACAAATACCGATGGTACGATCTGCTTTTGCTTTTCAGAAAGTTCCCCCTGGGCTGTAGAGACGGGATCTACATTCTATCATGCTTCCCTAAACTAACACACACACACACACAGTCACATTCGCACTGATGGGTATGTAGACCCGCCAAACGTAGCTTCGGTCTTCCAAGGGAAAATAAGTCACAAACTTTTTCACTGTTTTGCCCTCAAAACCTCGTGTCACAGGGCTTAACCAACAGCATCATGTCTACACCAGAATGGGGACAGTAGCTTAGCCCCACTGAGAAGGGGTTGCCTTTTCCTCAGCCTCGTCAAGCACTGAGGAACTTAAGGGAGGCACACGGTCCACAGTCCGCAAGCCACACACGGAAGTATCGTGCCCCACGTCGTGCTTTGTTAAAGCTCAGCACGTCGGCACAATGGTGGACAGTCAGAAAATCTTCACAGGAATGTGTGAAATGCCTTCCAAACAAAGATGAAGCTATATGATGGTGAATTCCAGGCTAAATACAAAAAGCAAAGGTTTCAAGACAAAAACACACAAAAAAAAGAAATTAGGGCAAAATAGCTCTAGTATGAGAAAAATGTGCAATGGTCACATTAAATATATATATATATATATATATATATATATATATATATATATATATTCTTTTAAACTCCGTCTCTCTCCACCTGGCCTCCCACATGATTCTTTGTAGTATTTCAAGCCTGCCCACGGCCCTTTCCCACTCACTCAACCTGTCCCCACCACCCTGAGCATGGCTTAAAGTTTTCAAAATTTGTGAGCTTTTCCATTTCTTCTCTTTTCTTTTTTCTTTTCTCTTTTCTTTTCTTTATTTTCTTTTTTCCTTTCCTTTCCTTTCTTTTCCTTTCCCCTCCCCTCCCTTCTTTCATTCTCTTTCTTTCTCTCTCCTCTTTCTTCTTTCTTTCTTTCTTTCTTTTCTTTCTTCTTTTCCTTCCTTCCTTCCTTCCTTCCTTCCTTCCTTCCTTCCTCTCCCCCACAGGACAGGAAAGAACCGAGCACCCTCCTGCCCAGCAACTGTGCATAGAGCACAGCGAAGAAGGAAATCTTAAAAGAAGTAGAATTTCACCCTTTGTCCAAATTCTGCTTTTTGACTTTCCTTGAAGAAAACACAACAAAAATGAAAACAAACTTGTTCTGCAGAGTTGGAAACTCCCTGAACACGGGGAGATCACAAATTATGGCAATAATTAAAGCTGTTCCTCTCCTGCATAGAAGTCTCTGCGGCTGAGCGTAGACGCAGAAACGGTCAAACAAAAGAGGATTTTTAAAAGTTCTCCTGGTGTTTCCTAAAGCGTCCTCACATGCTGTAAGTGGATTCATCTCATCGAGTTGTCATTGCTTCCAGCACATGCTGGGTGGTCAACAGTTGTCCTCAGACCCTGGCCTTTGCTGCCACGGGAGGTGTCCAGAGGACAGGAGCATTAGCAGTCTTATTTATTTCTGTAGTTCACTAAATTGGACAGTAAATCCTCATAATTTACAATGCAAGAGGCTAAGAACAAAATGTGCTTTGAAGCAAATGGGCTTTGAGTTCATATTAACCAAAGGCTATTTTAAAAACCACAAGGCATGGGAGCCTCGGTGGCTCAGTCGGTTAAGCATCCGACTCTTGATTTCGGTTCAGCTCATGATCTCACAGTGTCATGAGTTCGCGCCTGACGTCTGGCTCTGCAATTCCTGGGGAGATAACTTGAAAATGACTGCTAGTTTCTAGAAGAGTCTGTGTGCTCATCCAGCAATAAACAAAGAAGAATATAATCCTATGGCTGATACAATATCTGTTAAATGTTGGAAAAGGTGTCTTGGGGTGCCTGGTGGCTCGGTTGGTTAAGCACCATCTTTGGGTCGGGTCATGATCTCACAGTTTGTGGGTTCAAGCCGTGAGTTGGGCTCTGTGCTGACAGCCCAGAGCCTGGAGCCTGCTTCAGATTCTGTGTCTCCTTCTCTCTCTCTGCCCCTCCCCTGCTCATGCTCTCTCTCTCTTTCTCAAAAAAAAAAAAACATTAAAAAATGAATAAAAATGGGGCTCTTGGGTGGCTCAGTTGGTTGAGTGTCTGACTTCAGCTCAGGTCATGATCTCACAGCTTGTGAATTTGAGCCCCACATTGGTCTCTGTGCTGACAGCTCAGAGCCTGGAGCCCACTTTGGAGTCTGTCTCTCTCTCTCTCTCAAAAATAAATAAACAGTTAACAAAAATTTAAAAATAAATAAATAAAATAAAAAATAAATTTAAAAAATAATAATAAATATTGGAAAAGGTGGTCTCAATGAAGAGGAGATAAATTCGTGGAGGTTGAAAAGTCAAAACAATAAATAGCCCATGGATAGGAGTGAGGAGAAGGCAGCTTTTGTCTCAGTGTGTGTGTTAGTCAGGGTTCCCCAGAGAAACAGAACCAATAGGGGAATAGATAGAGGAGATACATAGATAAGAGGAGATTTATTACAGGAATTGGCTCATGAGGTTATGGAGGCCAAGAAGTCCTACAATCTGTTGTCTACAAGCTGGAGAACCAGGTATAAGTCTAAGTCTTAGTCCTGGAGTCCGAAGGCTCAGGAACTAGGCACCCCAGTGTGTCTGAGAGCAGGAGAAGATGGAAATCCCAGCCCAAGAAGAGAGAGAGAACCCACCCTTCCTCTACCATTTTGCTGTATTCGGGTCCTCAAGGGATTGGATGATACTCACCCACACTGGTGGCGGTGGGTCTTCTTTACTTGGTCCACCAATTCAAATGCTAATCTTTTCCAGAAATCATGTATTATCAGCTATAGGGGCATCCCTTGGCCCTGTCCAGGGGACTCATAAAATTACCCATCACAGACTGTGTGTCTGTGTCCCTCCACAGTTCACATGTTGAAACGCCAGTCCCCAAAGTGATGGTATTAGGAGGCGGAGCCGTTGGGAAGTGACTGGGTCATGAGGGTAGAGTCCTCATGGTGGGATGAGAGCCCTTACTGGAGACTCCAGACAGCTTGCTTCCTGCTCTGCTGTTTGCCATATGAGAACACGACACAAAGACAGCCATCCATCTGCCAAACAGGAAGAGCCTTCTCCAGAACTGTGAGAGATGACTGTTCGTTGTTTACGCCACCGGGTCTGGGGTATCAGTTACAGCAGCCTGAGCTGAGACAGCAAGTAAGGTTGCCATAGCAATTAGAGCTGGAACAGTAAACTGCCTGGCAAAGAAAGTAATCAATGAAGTTAGGATAACGCTCCTGCTCCCCCAAACGACCCCTGAGCTTCCAACGGCTTCACACAAACGTGATGTCTTTCTTGCTCACAAAATGGCCTGCTGTTGGTGCTCCTGGTTCAGTGAGTCCTCTCTTTCCATGTCATGACTCAGGAGCCCAGGCTCTTGCATCTTGCCCCACTCGCCACCAGTGCTTCGGAGTCCTCGGCTTCCATTCCGCGGAGAGGAAGCACAAAGGGAAGAAAATGCAAGCATTTTTTGTAAAGATCCTGGCCACGTTGCTTCCGTGCACATCCTCCCGCAAGAAAGAATGACATGGTCCTGTGTGGATGCAAGAGACGCTGCATGGGAAACACAGGAGCCCCCCCGCAGCCTCCTGCCAGTGCTAACTCCCTAAGGAGGAAGAGAACATCTCATCAACTCCGTCTCCTCTGAGATGCCAGACGTCATCTCCACGCTGAGTCGGAAGCCAGGCTACCTGAAATCTGTGTTCCCTTCCAACGCAGGTTCACTTTCGCTAAATCCACAGATAGGTATCGTGTGCTAAATGAAAGCACTGTTCTTCTCTACCGCAGAATGCGTCTGACACCCAATGGGCGTCTTTTTACCCCAAACTTTTTATCCCTACCAATTAGCCTACTCTCCAGACACCATCATTCAATTCAGACACCATCTAACCGGAGCTAGCACAGCCCCACAGGTTAAGGGCTCAGTCCTACAAGACTGCCTCCCACTTCTGACACCACTTACAAGTCCTGGCCTCCTCTACTTATGATCAAATACCTCAGGGCTTCCTAAGAAACCCCCCCACCCCTTTGGTGTTTGGTCATATGCTAGAAGAGCTCACAGAACTCCAGGAAACACTTAACATCTACTGGTTTTTTAATAAAGTGCAGAAACATCCAGATGGAAGTGATGCATAGGGTAAGGTATAGGGGAGGGGTGTGGAGCTCCCATGCTGTAACCAGGTGCCCCAGCCCCCCAGCACCTTCATCTGTTCACCCAGCTGGAAGCTCTCAGATCCCATGGTTTATGAACATTTAGGAAGACTGCATCCCGTAAGCACGACTGGTTATTAACTCAACGTCCAGCCCCTCTCTCCTCCCGGGAGGATGGGGATGGTTCGGAAAGTTGCAAGTAGAATGGAGAACTGAAAAGTGAAGAAGAAAAGTATCAGGAAGGGGAAATAGATTCTGTTTCATAATTAAGGAAAAGAAAATAATCAGTAAGTCGACGGCCCCAAGGTCACAATTAGGAGATCGAGGTACTCTCTGGAGAACTACTGATAGAGAATGTGTGATCAAAGTACCTACTCTGTAGTCCCGTGTGCGACAATGACGTAAGAGCTTGCGTGTGAAACTTTTGGTGCAGGACAGAGTAAGCCCTCCGTAAATGCCAACTTTTATTAACGCTGCCAACATCCAGGGAAAAGTGTTGACTCTTACTTTTCCTTTGGCCCATGAAATCTCACAGGTGTGCGATGTGCGAGAAGCGGGGCAGGACAGACAGGGCATATCGGAAAAACTAACTCTACACATAAATACAGACAGACGTGCCTGCACACATACATACTCGTGCGCGAGGGCGTGTCTGTTTAAAATGAAAATAAATGGGTCACAAGAGGCTTGGGAAATCTAATTTAGCCACTTGTTTGCAAGGATATTGCATGACCGATGTCAGACCTCTTCTAGCCCAAGCCAGTGACAGGTTGCAAAATTGCAATCCATTCCCTCTGTACGTGAATTCCCTTTGGATTTCCAGCTATACGAAGTGATCTTCGTTCTCAATCCCCAGACTGTATCCTGATACTACTACACAGCTATGTACGTGTATATCAGGTCTGGTCACATTGTGAGGTACACGGCGCCATCGGTCCCAGTGACCGTGAGAGTGGAGGCTGGTCCATAAATGGGTCTTCTCTAAGTGATGCCAGTCAAGGCCAGAGGAATGTCGGGGAGGTTTCCTCAAGCTCTACATAGAAAGACAGAGAAGGGGAGAGTGCATTCATCTGCCTGTTGACTTGCCACATATAAAGGCTCCTATGGTGAAAATAAGACAGCAAATCCAGATCCTTAACAGAATCCCCAGGATAGATTATTACGTGCATTTCAGAGATAAGAGCCCATACGGCTTCTACTCGGTAAACCCAGGGTCCCTTCTGTTTCTGTCTGCATTAGAAAGGGTAGCTTTTGGTTTTCCAACCCCAACATGCTAGCTCATGTTCCCAGAAACTTAAATACTGCCTCTAAGGAGGGAAATACGTGGCTGGCTTCTTCCATGTTGCCAAGATCCTCTTACCAACCATACTTCCCAGTTGTCATGGGCGGCCCGTGTTCCAGCAAATCTCCGTGCAGTCAACCCCCACCCCCATGGAAGATAAGACCTAATGTATATTTTGGAAAGAAACAGTCTGACCAAAGTCAATAAGCCAAGTGAATAAAAATATCCTTCCAACACTCTGATTTCCTGGGATGGTAAATTTTATGTCCACTTGGCCAGGCCACAATGCCAAGATTTTTGGGAAAACATCATTTTTTTGGTATGAAACTTATTGTCAAATTGGTTTCCATACAACATCCAGTGCTCATCCCAAAAGGTGCCCTCCTCCATACCCAGTGCCCCCCCCACCCCCATCAACCCTCAGCTTACTCTCCGTTTTTTTTTTTGTTTTTTTTTTTTAATTTTTTTTTCAACGTTTATTTATTTTTGGGACAGAGAGAGACAGAGCATGAACGGGGGAGGGGCAGAGAGAGAGGGAGACACAGAATCGGAAACAGGCTCCAGGCTCCGAGCCATCAGCCCAGAGCCTGACGCGGGGCTCGAACTCACGGACCGCGAGATCGTGACCTGGCTGAAGTCGGACGCCTAACCGACTGCGCCACCCAGGCGCCCCTATTCTCCGTTTTTAAGAGTCTCTTATGGTTCAGCTCTCTCCCTCTCTAACTTTTTTTTCCTTCCCCTCCGCCATGGTCTTAAGTTTCTCAGGATCCACATAAGAGTGAAACCATATGGTATCTGTCTTTCTCTGTATGGCTTATTTCACTTAGCATCACACTCGCCAGTTCCATCCACGTTGCTACAAAAGGCCAGATTTCATTCTTTCTCACTGCCACGTAGTACTCCATTGTGTATATAAACCACAACTTCTAAGACTTTGCCCAAGGGATACAGGAGTGCTGATGCACAGGGGCACTTGTACCCTGTTTATAGCAGCACTTTCGACAATAGCCAAATTACGGAAAGAGCCTAAACGTCCATCAACTGATGAATGGATCAAGAAAACATCATTTTGAATGCCTTTATGAGTGTGTTTTTGGGTGAGATATACATTAACACTGGTGGGCTCTCAGTAGAGCAGATTGCCTTTCCTGATGTGGGTGGGCCTCGTCTAATCAGTTGAAGGCCCAAGTAGAACAAAGACTGACCTTCCCTGAGCAAGAAGGAAGTCTCCAGCTCAAGGCCTTTGGACTTTATCTGCAGCAACAGCTCTTCCTGGAGCTGAAGAATATATATTAGGACTAATGCATTAATTAATTAATTATATGAAAAATAGACAAATATTTTCAATTTAACAATGATTCCATTTTTTTCCCCTCCTAATGGTGCTGCTTACATAAAGTTCAAGGTCTACTCTCTGACCCTCTGTGATGTTGTAGAAAGCTAGTTTCAAGTTTACTGGACCAAGTACTTGGAAGCCTCCCACGCTTTTTTTTTTTTTTTTTTTTTTTTTTTATGGCTTGAGGCTTTTTTTTTTTCTAGTTTTATTGAAGTAGAACTGAAAAGAAAATTGTAAGAGGTAAGTGTGCAACATGACAGTTTGCTACGTATGCATGGTCAAAGGACTCCCCCCGGCCCCCCACCCCCCCACCCCCGGCCCCTTGGGTTAATTAACAGGCTCATCACCTCACATCCCGCCCTCCCTTTTATTTCTGGTGGAAACATTTAAGTTCTACTCTCTCAGCAAATTTCAGTTACACACCACAGTGCTATCAACTATGCAAGACTGTTTTAAACGTTAGGGGATTGAAGTATTCAAATAATTGTTTTCAGGAAATCGTTAGGCTGACAGGTTAACTTCCACGTTGGCCTGGGGTGAGGGAAGCTTGGGCTTTGCCACCCCCGGGACCGAGGCTGGAGCCGGCCCCCAGTAGGAACTGACACATTTTCCCTTCCCTTACTCAGAAAGGTTATTGGTCTCAGCCTCGGAAGGGACGGTTCTGTGTTCGTCGGGCCTGAGTGTTACCCCGGGAACTTTTCAGGCGCAGATGCTCAGTCCCTTCCCAGTCCTACGCAACCAGATCCACGGGCCAGGGGGTGCCCAGGCGGCGCCTTTGCTGGGAGGTGGGCTGGTAACTGGGGGGTTTGGCCTCCTCCCCCACCCTTATACCTTCTCCTCTGTCTCTTTCTCCTCCTACACCCTCCTATTCCCTTGTGTTCCCAGGGTTCCCTCTGCTCCAGGGCTGTGACAGTTAATTGTATGCATCTCAACTTGACCCATTCGAGGGGATGCCCATAGGGCTGGTGAAGCATTATTTCTGGGTGTGGCTTCCAGAAGACCTTATCCTTCGAATCTGTAATCTGAATAAAGATCGCGCTCCCCAGCGTGGGTGGGCCCCACCTAATCCGTTGAGAGCCTGAATAGGACAAAAAAATGGAGGGAGGGCGATTTGTCCCCTCTGCCGGAGCCTGAACATCCACCTGCTGGCCCCGGACATCACTGTCCCTGGTTCTTGAGCCTTGGGACTTGGACCGAGTGACGGCTTTCCCGGGTCTCCAGCTTGCAGACGGCAGAGTGCCGTGTGGCAGCTTCTAAGATGGTAACACAGCAAGAGGAAGGAGGCGGGTTCTGCCCACAGGCTCACTCCCGCCCCTCGTATTCCCCTCTGTGTCTGGCGCTTTGCATCTGCGCCGTAAGCCCACCTCAGAGAGCAAATGCAAAGTCAGCAAATACTCACCCAAGTCCCCTTTTCTTTCTAACCCTCCGGCCAGCTTCTTCCAATCCAGTGGGGTTTTTTTTTTTTTTTTTTCTACCTTTTCTCTCTCTTCCACCATCAAAACCTGTGCTCGCCAAAGAAGCAGAGCTCAGTGCTTGCAACAGCTTGATGGGAATTAACTCATCCAAATAGTAACAACAGACACACTCCATCCATCCTTGCTCTTCGGGAGGGATTCTGGATGTATTTTGTAGCCAGCTGTCGTAATGAAGTTGCAGGCGCAGAAAGGCCCAAATGAGGCCAGGTTCCAGAGAAGTTAGATAACGAACATGAAGAAATATCCCATCTCAAGCTTTCACACATCAACGAAGGCTCTGATTCCCCTGGAATTTCCCACTAAAAAGTAAACAGCATTTTTACCGTGAAGACGGATGTCCAGGTGAAGGCTGTATTTATACAGAATGATGCTCATTCAAGAGGCTTCCCATCCCTGTGTTTGCTAATTCCCACGGTGCTGTGACATTTCAGTGTGTGGCTACATTACCCTTCCTTCCTTTTCATCAGCGAGGTAATAGCATCAGGCAGGGCGGAGGAAATGCCGCACTGGAGATTTTCCAGTCTCCACACGGGAAGCTGAAAACGGTCTTGTCACAGTTCATCAAGACCCTAAGGAATATCCAGGGGACGTCCAGCTGCAGGTGGGTCCTAGGAAAATTCTAGTCGGCACTCACGGTCCAAAAAAGTGTGAGATGCTCCGGAAAAGGAGGTCCCTCTTTTTTTGCTTCGCAAGTCATTGCCCTTCACTCTGTGGGTATGGAGATTAAATGCAATGAAGTTGGCCAGTTTTCAGAGGCTTCTGGCCTGACTTCATCACCCACTTCTCAACAGGACACAGAAACGGAACCGGGTCTTGGATACATTTCTCAGGTGCCAGGAGATTCCACTTAAAGAAGGTTCATCTGGATGCACTTGAAAAAATGGGGAAATAGGGAGAAACATCGTGTGTTGCTTCCAATGTCTTGTCTTTATTTCTCGGTTTCTCCCCGCTCTCTGAGTTTTTTGACCAGGTTGTTTGTGTTTCACGGAGTGTACCTAAAGCCAGCCCTCCTGGGATTGCTGGTCACTGCACTCCAGGCCACTTATGGGCTGTTCTGACTTTGAACTTGAGGAATGAGTCTTGGGGAATCTCTCCAATGAGTGCTGCTTTCCACTGCCACAGAGTGCCTCTGAAGGCCACCGTGGGGTCGCGGGATGCTGAGCAGTGGGGAAGCTCGGCCACCTTCTCTTCCCACCAAGGCCACGCCGAGCTTCATGCAGAAGCGTAAAACGGTCACACGTATTGGGGTTTCTGATACCTTTTCCTTTGAGTCTCAACGACTCCGAGTCTAAACTCTGAGTCCAAGCAAAGTTTGAACACCACTAGACTACCATCCGTCATCACTGTTCCTCTTGCCACGAGTACGCATTCATATATTGTTATATTCCGCTTCCGGCTTGTTCCGATGCCATTATCTGGGGTGAATTGGAGGAGAGACTCAAAGGCAGAACTGGCCGATGCTGGGGTTGAATTGCGTCCCCTAAAAAAGAGATGTCGGAGTCGAAGTGAATGAAACCTTGTTTGGAAATAGGGTCTTCACAGAGGTGACCGAGTTAAAATGAAGTCACCTGTTGGGCCCTAATGCAACGGGACTGGTGTCCTCGGGCAAAGGGGACATTTGGACGCAGAGCTGAACACCAGGAGAAATGCCCCGCAAGGTTGAAGGCAGAAGTGATGTACCTCCAAGCCCCAGGACGCCCAAGGTTGCCAGCAAAGCACCAGAAGCAGGAGAGAGGCCTGGGGCCGCCCTGCCCGCACGTCTCCGACGTCCAACCTCCACAGCTATGAGGCAGCAGGTCTCTGCTGTTGAGGACGCCCACGGCGTGGGGTTTTGTGATCGCGGCCCTTAGAAAACAGGTACAATGGTCTGAAATATAACGGCATCTACTTATCACAGTGGCACCTCCTGAGCTGGGCTGTGAGGGAAGTAATACCAACCAAAATGTTGAGTATGAGTGTTTCTCTAAAAAAAAAAATTCCTCAAGTGCGACCGGTTTTGCGTCTCTATCGGGTATCGCCAACATCGACGGCAGAACACAGCTCCAGATAGCGCAGCCAAGGCCCCAAGAGGCCGGACCGGTGCAGTTCACTTCCGGGCCCGTATCAGGAGACCACTGGGTGGTCGCAGCACGTGACATCAGCTTCTTCTTCATCTTCAGACATCAGCTTCTTCTGTCCTAAAAGAGGAATCCAGTCTTCCCCACGCACGAACTTGAAAAGATTTCCCTCTCCTTAGCCCGTGGCGTTAAGGAAACTTTAGGTGGGGACACCGACCTCCTTCTCCCGCTCTTCTTCTCTTCTTTCCATCTGCACCCTACAGGCTTGGGCACCATTTCCTGTCCGACCCCTTGGCCTTTATACAGGCTGCTCCTCTCTCTGCCGGAGCACCGTTTACACCCTCCCTGCCCCCATCTTGCTAAGCACCGCCTGCCATTCTCCTCTCCAATAGCCACCCTCTTCTCCAGGGAGCCCCCCTGACCACCCAAGACTCCAATCTCCCTCCCACCTCCAGCCTGTGCGTGGTTCCAAAGAGCTTCTCAACTCAGGGTATTGAAGGCATCTCTCTCTGCCACTGGACTGTCAGCGCCTTTGTGTAGGACATGAGTGTTGCTCCCCACAGGTCCCCAGTGCTTGGCGCTCACCCAGCACAGAGCAGCCTCCCTGTGCATTTTGTTGCGCAAGTAAAGAAACGCCATCTGTAGAGTAGGCTATTTCTGCTCTGGCTAGACGGTAATTAGGGTCTGAAATAAGATACTGGCAGAGATAATAGCCAGGGATCGATCTGAGGCATGTTTAGGATACAGAATTGTCAATATTGAGTGACAGGATATATGGAGGAATGGAGAACGGAGTTGGCTTTCTGGGTTTTCTGACTTGGGTTAACTTGTGGATAATAAAATATGAATGAATGAGTGAATGAATGACTGAATGAATGAGTCCTCCTAGTAAGGCAACATGGTGGGGTAGAGATGTTGGGGGTGGTTAAGCAAGGCTTAGATGTTAGAACATCTACACTCTTAGACCTCTCTTTGACATATACAGGACTTCTAGCCATGGGCAATTCAAGCCTTGGCCCAGTGTCTTTATTTGGGAAACACAGAGGTTTTTGAGTTGATGATATTCCTTTGAGTTTCAGCGTCCTGCCTGTCTTCCTTGCAGAGGGATTTCGGGTCTCAGTGACCTTCAGTACAATGGAAGAAAAAGCTCTCCTCTAGGTACCTGGGAGTCTCTCAGGATACAGGCATTCTCAGACGTAGTTTGGGGGTCCCATAAATGCATAGGGTGACCTCCACTCTCACAACAAGATACTTTGAGAAACGTGCATCTAAAAGGCAAAGCTGCATTGAGACCCCTTGCCCAGCAACGCAAATCTCCACCTCGGGCTTCCAAAGGAAAAGAGTCAGCCACCACGAATGCTGACAACACAAACCCTGAGTAGTAATTTGTGCTCTCATCTGTTCATCCTGAAGGGACCTGACATGTGGACTCAGGAGATGACACCACACATAGCCAGCATGACCTTTTCTTAGGAGCTGCACAGCTGTAGCACGTTGGGGAAGAAAATTCTACACAGGGTTTGCTGTGAGGGTCTTTTTCAGAGCACGTTCCCACAGAAACCCCTCCTAACGGGCAAAACACGGAGACACGAGCAACAGGCAGGAGGCTCTAGTAGGTGTTAGTGGGCTGCAAGGCTAGGCAAGATGGTAGTTTCTAGAAGGAAAAAGATCTAATTTGCAGGGGACAAGAAAAGAGTCTCTTACATTCAGGAATTGAAAATAAAAGATGTGAAGCCATCCCAGTTCTTGTAGAAATGCAGTTTGGTGAAGTGGATAAGATCAAGGGTTGAGATACTTAAAGCGAGGTTCAGCCACCATTTAGCTGGGTGACCTTGGACGAGGGACTTAACATCTCCCGACTGCATTTTCTCATCTGTAAAGCAGGGGAAATAATGCCAGTCTCACGGGGATGTCATAGGATCACATGAGATAAAGATGGTCAAAGTGCTTAGTACAATTATCGACAGCCATAAATCCTCAATCAATGGAAAGGGATTATACTTTATATAATCAGTCCAAGAGTATAAGCAGGTACAGCATCATCCTTAACCTGAATCCCTTTTTTAATGAAAAACTATGTATACTTCTTGGCTTTTGACTGTTGCTCCTGGATCTGCAGAACCCAATATCAAGAAGAATGCTTTCTGAAGTTCAGAGCACTTTGGGGGACAATGGAGCAGGGCATTTTTAAAAATTCAGAACATATGGTGCCATAATGTTTATTCTTGTTGAACTGTCCCTGTAAAGAACATTGAGCACTAAGGATTGAAGAGTAAATGAATTATTCACAATCACATGAAAATCTATAGACCGAGAAACTGTCTTCCGTTGAACACCATCGATGCCTTAAATTTAACCAGCGGGGTCAACCGCTTCTGAACAGACACATTTGCATTTTATTTGTGTTGCCTGTTCGATATGGGGCAAAGATCCCAGGTACGTAACGTGAGCCACGGATTTATTCTGAAGAAAACAATAACAAAATTACTCCAGAGAGCATGACCCACCATGAGGCAATTCCCAGAACTCAAGGCCACGGCTATCCTTTGGAGAAGAGGCAGACCCTGGCTGCACCCTGAAGACAGTAAATGCCCCCACCCCCCGCCTCTGAAGAGAGCCGGCTGTGATTCTCATTCAACAGTTCGTCAAGGGAAAAAAGAAAAATCCATGCCGTACGAATTTATAGACAGGGTTTTCACTGAGGTCAATATTATTCTAAAACCATCTCAAGCTTTTGTTAAATGCGTGTTTGGGCAGAGTTCCTCTCACTGATGAGTGGGGAGGCTGAGCCCCATGGCCACGTCCGGGGGGAAGAGAGGGAAAAGGACACTTTGTGGATTTCTGAACACAATAGTACACTCTCAGGTTCTAAATAAATACGGAAAGCAATTTCCTGGTTACTTAAGTAAACCAGGATGGGGAAGGAGGTGAGAGGGCCCCATTTCCCAACTTGAGCATGACGCATACAAATCCTCGGGCTTGCCACGTGAATGCCCATGTGGACTGTGTGGCTGGGTTGTTAGCGTAGAGAAGACCCAACGAGCTATTTCCAAAGAACAGGTACAGCCCCTGTAGCCCAAATCAAGTGGGGAAAAAACCGGGATAGAAAGCATCCTTAGTCGATAATGAGGACCGGCCACTGAAGGCTTCCTCCAGGACAGCCATGTGGCACACAGGAGGAAATCGGGAACATTTTTTGTCATACTTTATCCTGTAGATGGAGTTTCAGTCATCAGCTGTGGAATTCTATCGAAAACTAGAGCAGGTCATAGAATTGTTAGCAGAGCACAGGAGCCTCAGGGTTCTAGAACTCGGTGCTTCGGTCTCTTCCTTTGGAAAAGGACCATGCCTTCTTAGCCCCCACCTCGCAGGACTCTGTTGGGATTCGATGCGCTCACAACGGTGCCCGGCATGCAGCAGGGGCTCTCTGGTCTGCCAGCAGCTGTTCGGGTGATCGCGGCTCCGGACCCCATCCTGGGGTTGGGTCTCAACCTCTCCAAAGAGCTCACCAGAGCCACGGCCACGGGTCCCCAGACTTCAGAATGTCATCAGAGTGTAGCAGTTTCCATGTGCAATACTGTCATAGGATTGCCTGCTTCCTATTTTGGTCAAGTGAAGAATTATAAACAAAACCCCATCATCTCATAGGAGCGAAGCACTTAACCAGGGAGTAAAGGGCAATTTCTTAAACTGAAGGAATCGAGCTTCTTGATAAACTCCTACTTCCCTTCCTTGTTTGGCTGCACACAGTGAAAATCTGGCGTGAGCCTCAAGAGACCCACAGCCCCACACTTCGGATTTATGGGACAGGATCCCACACAAACAGGCTCGGGGAAGACACAGGTCATGCGGGTTCTCGGACATGCCCGGATTAAGCTTACTTTTGCCTATTTGTATTTCGTCCTGAGACATGTTTTATATCATACAGGAATCTTATATTCTAGGTTCCCAAAGGGTCATTCACCTCAGAACCTAAGAAAACCAAGAAAGGATGCCCAAAGCAATTAGAAAGGGCAGCTATAAGCACCAAGAATTAACAAGCAGCACATCATCCAAACCTTCTCTGGGTTTGCATTGGTCTCTTACCTACTTATTTGGACTCTTTGGTTGTTCTTGTGCTGAAGTGAGCCCAGGGTTATAGGGCTTCCGGGGAACATCCTCGGGCCACATCACCCATGCACCTGCTAGGTCCTCTGCCCTATTCCAGGCACGCACAGCCCAAGAGGGTCCCGTGCCCGAAGCAAAGCCAACACAACTAACATGAAAGAAAATATGCAAGGGGCAAAAACCCAAAAAGAACGGAAGGAAACAGACCAAGAGGTGGCTGATAGGCACCGGGATGGAGAGTGATTTTCCTTGTACTTTTTTTTAATTTCAAAATTGTTTTCAATGCACGAGGCAGTCTGTACACGTACATGGAAGGAAGCTTGTGGATTTTGTAGTAAGACAGACGGGGGTTGTCACTTGGAGCTCTCCAACCTCGAAGAGATGATCCAGGCTTTTTGAGTCTCCGTTTCCTTATGCAGAAACTCGAGAACATTAATAATTCCTAGGCTGCCGGGTCTAGAAGGGATTTGGACCAGCATTTGGGCACCTGGCAACTATCGAATAAATCACATGCCTCTCGTAGAAAACACAGTTTAATTCTGTAAAATGGCTACATTTCTTTTCTTTCCTCAAGGCCAACTTGATGCTGACTCGACTAGCGAGTTTAAGGAAATTAAAAACCACACAGGAAAATTAAGGGTAGATACTTGGTCATAAATTACCAGGTGGTATGGGGGTGCCTCGTATGAGCTCCCGTCACCCACGGGATGTATCCACCATGCACAGGCTGGTAAGGAAAGCTAGCAGTTATCAGGGGAGTCAGGCAGCTTTAGTTAGGCATCCACATTGGGTCAGATGGACACTGACCAGGGAGCCTCTCACAATGGCTGTTGCAACAGAGCAAGAACTTCCTGTGTCCGCCAACTTCCCACATGCAAATAGGGCCAATCGGGCCTTGCCACGGAGACCTCAAGAAAATACAGCAGTGGTACCACTCGAAACCACTCTTCTGGAATCATCTGACATTGACTGTTCAACTGCCTGTCCTGAGAACACCACTGAGGCTGTGAACAAACAAACAAACAAACAAGAGGAATCCTTTTTTTTTGGCGGGGGGGGGGGGGCGGGGGGGATCTCAGCAACTCCTGAGGTGCATGAACCCGACGTGGATCCACTCAGCTGAAAACACGTCACAATTTGTACAATTACAGTTTCCTCTTCTTGGGCTGTGAAGGTGTCCCCAGCTAAGCCACTTCCCCTGACGATAGTTGTAGAGATTCATAGAACCCTCCCCGGTCACAGAGGCATTGCTGGAAACTCAGTACGGGTCTTAGTGGAGGTGAGGCACAGAGAAAGAATGACCAATCTCCCTTTCTACTCCAGGCATCAGCACCTTGAGAAAAGAGCTCACTAGGAAGACGAGGGGAAAATCCAATTTCCAACTTTCGGTCTTTCAGCCACAAACGTGGACAGCGATTTCTGTCATTAGCTTCTTTCAGCAATGCTGGAACCATTACTGTAACAGAGTGGCCAAGGGGGCATCCGGATCTCCCCAGAAGGCGCTGCAGAAGTAGGACTGCTTGCCTTTCAGAACAATTACGGGAGCAGCCGCGTTGGCCATGAGAGAAGATGCCGTCTACGAAACATGGTCTTCAACCTGTGCCGGGGAAGAGTCTGGTTCTAGTATTACTTTTTTTTTTTTCTATTAGAATGAAAGAATATGGTTCTTCCTGGCTTCTGTAACATAAACTCCCCGCTCGATTGTAGGGGAATTATTTGCTCACAAAGAGCGAGAGCGGGGTTGGAGCCAACGACGTTTTGTTTTTCATTTTTGGTTGGCAGTGTCTTCCAGCAGATTTTGTGAGCACTAGAGTGTGCCCAGGAGAGCTGGTACGATGCGGTGATTAAGAGGGGGGTTTTGGGGGCGCCTGGGTGGCGCAGTCGGTTAAGCGTCCGACTTCAGCCAGGTCACGATCTCGCGGTCCGGGAGTTCGAGCCCCGCGTCGGGCTCTGGGCTGATGGCTCGGAGCCTGGAGCCTGTTTCCGATTCTGTGTCTCCCTCTCTCTCTGCTCCTCCCCCGTTCATGCTCTGTCTCTCTCTGTCCCAAAAATAAATAAACGTTGAAAAAAAAATTAAAAAAAAAAAAAAAAGAGGGGGGTTTTGGAGCATCAGTCAGCCCCAGGTGTGTGAGCCCAGGCCTCGCCTCCTAGGAGCTGCCTCTCCCTGGGCAAGTGCTTTAACTCCTCTCCACCTCCCTTCTCGCAACTGTGCGATTAGTGCGGAAGATCCCCAATCCCTGCCGCTGTCGGCAAGAGTCCATGAGTTATGCGGGGCCTCTGACACATGTCAAGCACTCAATAAAGAGCAGCTTTTATTATCGTTATAGTTAGAATAGCTTGCGTGTGCATGGTGCAACAGCGGTCTCACAGCATTCCAGCCCTTGGCAGCCTTCTGTGGTGGGTCTTCTCAGCCAACACCTCTAGAGGGCGGTGATGTGCAGTGCCCTGTGCAGAGGGAAACTGACCATCGAGGATGCTCTTCGAGGAAGCCCTTCCCTGGGAACGCTTCTGGGAGCTTTGATTTGTTCTGTCCGAGGGGTCTAGAGGAACACAGGTTTGCGACACGATTCGTGTCGAATCCTTGGGGAAACAGGTGGTGTTTCAACAAAAAAATGTTCACATTAACAATAATCATAACTGGAGCTACTGTAACTGAAGGCCTTCTCTGCCACGGCGTCTTCCCTACAACAGGTACTGTACGTATGCTATCGCTAATCCCCACCATAATCTTGCAACATCGATAACGCTTGTCTTCATTTCACAAGTGTGGAAACAGATCTCTAGAGGTTAAGGAGTTCTCTTTTTTAAGGATGTTGTGGATGCAAATAAGGTTTGAATGCAAGTCTAAGTTTTTTTTTTTAAATGTTTTAATTTTTATTTTTGAGAGAGCGTGGGCAGGGGAGAAGAAGGGGGCTGGGGACGGAGGATCCAAAGCCGGCTCTGCGCCGACAGCAGGGAGCCCGACGTGGGGCTCGAACTCACCATCCGTGAGATCGTGACTCCAGGCAAAGTCGGACGCCCAAGCAGCGGAGTCCCCCGGGTGTCCCATGTCTGTCTAATTTTAAAGCCACGTTCTTTCTGTTCTAAGACATTGGTGGAGGGTGTATTGGCATCTTCTGTAAATTACACTGCAGCAACAATACTCTGTCTCAATGGCTTGCAATCACAAAGGCTTACTCCTCACTCGTGTCATGGTTCTTACGATGGTTCTCAAAGCTTCTGCTCTCCTATGCTCACATGTCATTAGCCAAAGCAAGTCACGTGGCCAACCCTGATATCAACGGACGAGAGAAATGTTAAGGAAGGCCTTGTGGGGATGGGTCTGATGGCGAGAGCAGTAGGTACTTTAAACAAACAATACAGAGCTGACCCTCCAACAATGCAGGGCTGCAAACCTCTATTCCATGGGAAATCTCCACGTAACTTTGGTTCCCCCAGACTTAATTACTAATAGCCTACTGTTGACCAGAAGCCTTGCCGGTAACATAAGCAGCTAATTAACACATATTTTAAAAATATAATTTATGGTCAGATTGACTAACATACAGTGTGTGCAGTGTGCTCTTGGTTCTGGGGGTAGATTCCCATGATTCATCACTTACATATAACACCCAGTGCTTTTGTATGTTACATGTATTTATACGGTATTCTTATAAGAAAATAGGCTAGAGAAAAGAAAGTGTCATTACAAAAATCATAAGGAAAAGAAAATACATTTCCACTACTGTACTATCTTTATAAATATCTGTAAATACATAGACCCACCCGTTCAAACCCGTGTTGCTCAAGGGGCAACCTTAGTCTACCACAAAGCATCTTCCAGAAGGAAAGATCTGTGTACTCGACTTAAGGGTGATGCAGTTTTTAGGAAGAGTGAGTTCAGTCCAATCTGTCAGGTTTCAAAGGTATATTCTGGAGCTAGAAAAAGTTTGAGAAGTTTTGCTAAACTTGTATTGTAACGAGCTCCAAATGCTTAGCCAAGGAGGGTGCACTTCACTCACCAGGCAACAAGGAACAGCCACGCAGGGGCTTAAAACACCGGGTGCCTCCCGCTTACGATGGCACAGCAAGGTCCCATTGGACACGGTTCCGCTCTTCCAAGTGCTGACAAGTAAAATAGAAACACTGCAAATTTAAAAAGGCATATATATTGGAGTCAGTTGAGCGTCCGACTTCGGCTCAGGTCATGATCTCATAGCTTGTGAGTTCGAGCCCCGTGTCAGGCTCTGTGCTGACCGCTCAGAGCCTGGAGCCTGCTTCGGAATCTGTGTTTCCCTCTCTCTCTCTCTCTCTCTCTCTGCCCCTCCCCTGCTCATGCCATCTGTGTCTCTCTCAAAAATAAATAAACATTAAAAAAATTGTTTTTAATTTAAAAAGGCATAAATAAGCTTAGAGAAACCTGAATTTCTCTGTGAATTAGAAAAGAAATGGAAACATTAAGCAGTGGGCAGGACATAAGCCGAGGGTTCTTATGGCCCAGGACCCAAGCGGGCACCTCTGCTCCATCAGAGGGAGTGGTGCCAAACGACACCCCGCTTGACTTGGAGGGAAAACCACAGCCCGAAGAACCACCTGCAGCTCAAAGCTTAGGAGAAGCTGTCCTCATTTTATGAAAGGAGGAAACTCCCCACCTCAGGAGCTGACAAGCCAACTATTGTCCTGCTACCTTCAGCAATGGCTTGACCAGAATGGAGGGAACAGGAAGATAAAGACACCTTCTCGGGCAAGAAACTGCTACCCCTGTCCCCTTTGCGACGGGACCTGAAATATCTCTAATATCAATGTCCTTACATAGCATCATAAAATGTAGTTTCTCACCGAGACAATGGCAGACATAGGGAGGAAACCACCAATCTGAAAAACTATGTAATTGCCAGGCAGATGCAGATCGAAGCAAAGCAGACCGCTTCTTACAATGAGCATGCAAACCCAAATTCTATCAAAAATTAAGAAGTTCCGTGCAAAAGAATAACATCCAACAGAAACTGACACTCACCACATATTTTTTCTCCAAATGGATTTAATTTTGTGGAAAATTAAAGTAAGCATGTTTAGGAGGAAATACTATCCTCTAAATAATAAGAAGAATAGTAAGACAAAAACAAGCAGAAATGAAATATAATTAAGCAACCATGGAAAAAAGTAGACATTTTGTAAATAAAATACACGATTGATTTTTTTTTAGAAAAGATATGTATGAGATAAATTCTAGCATGGATACAAAGAGAAAATTATAATTTGGGAGCTAACAACTAAATAAATCACTCAAAAAACAATATAAAAATTTGGAAAATTCAGCTAAAACACGAGAAAGATCAATTGACAGACTCCAATATATATCAAGGAGGTATTCCAAGAGAACAAAATTGAAGAGCAAAGAAAAATGTTTTAAGAGATGATTACGGACCATTTGCCAGAATGGAAGCAGGACAAGATTACAAAATAAATAATATATTCTATGTACAAAGAATACATTGTAGTAAAAAAAGCACATCAGTGATGAAAAGAACACCTTAAAATCTACTGAGAAGAAAGTGAGGTTACTAACAAAAGCAGTGAAATTAGACTATATAGCACAGATGACTAGCTAGCCACAAAAATTCATCTCTAACTTTTTATACTGGAGTTGGTAGTGGTGATTATTGATGATGATGTGTGTGTGTCCAGGTGATTATTTCTCACTGACAGAATAAATAGGATGATTAGGGATCCCATGAATATTAAGACTTCTAAGGAGTAGCTAGGGTTTTTCCAAATGCTTTTTCACCTCAGTAACCTGAATGCAGATTTTGATTCTTAGTTGGAAACAAAAGGTAGAAAGAACCAAGGCCCCTAAATTATTGTATAGAGGAAAATAGCTACCAAATAGCTATGAATCTATGTTGGACTAGGACCAAGAATTAAACATCTATTGTGTTACCACTATCCTGAATAATTCAGATTTCTCATGTGCATAAATACAAGCTAGAAGCCTTTACAGGAGCTGAGAGAAAATAGTTCAATTTAGAAAATTTGCTCAACTATCATTTTAAAATGAGGGAAAAGTTCCACTTTCAGTGATGTCCATGCATGAAACCATCACCATCAAGGCCATAGACATAGTTCTCTGAAGTTTCCTCCTGCCCTTTTTGAAATATGTTTTTTTAGTTTTTATTTATTTACTTTGAGAGAATGAGAGAGGGACAGCAGAGGAGGAGCAGAGAGAGAGAGCAGGAGAGAGAGAGAATCCCCAGCATGCCCTGCACTATTAATGTGGAGCCAGAACCAGGGCTTGATCTCACGAACCACAAGATCATGACCTGAGCTGAAACCAAGATTTGGACACTTAGCCAAATGAGCCACACAGGCACCCCTGAGATATTTTTAAAAGTAATTTGTGATTCTACTTTCAGCCAAGATGGATTCATTGGAATTGCCTTCCCATCACCCCAGCCCCAAAACCATTTTTAAAAGGTCAAAATATATGAAACAATAGTCTCAACCCAGTGTCTTTCAGGCAGTTAAGGAGAGTAGTTCCTGAAAGACAGGAACCAAAGTGGGTCTCATGACTGCTTCAGCCTTTGACCATGACAGAGCCTCCAAGCCATGGTCATCAGACTCTCTGGGATGAAGAGATGGGGCTGAGAATCCAGGGAGACCGATGCAGCCAGAGTTCAAACTTTGATGAAAATTATACGCCTACAGATCTAAGAAGCAAAAGTAATTCCAAGCCAGAAAGAGAAAGAGTACTGGAGAAGAGAGAGAGCTGCAATGAGGGAGAATTTTGGAGATCTACAGACGGGCTCCTTGAATATTCAGCAGGTCCAAATCAGCACACATATGGCTGGCAGACTTCTAAAGATTGCCCCCTGCATGATTCCCATCTCCTGGATATTCAGCAAAACATTAATTTAGGTACTGCTATGAAGGGTTTTTTTTTGCAAATGTAATTAAAGTTTCAAAGCAGTTGACCCTTAGATATGAAGAATAGCTTGTAGGTGGGCCTGATCTAGTCACATGAGGCTATTGTAGGCAGAGAAGTTTCTCCAGCTGGTAGAAGAAGAGGAAGTCAAAGAGGTGTGCTCCTTCTGGCCTCAAAGAAGAGAGTAAATGCTGTGCTGTAAACTGACAGGAGAGATGGGGGTCTGGAGCACTTCCAAATGACCCCTAGTGGAGAGACAGCTAGAAATCAGGAATCCTGGCCTTATGGCCACAAAGAAATGAATTTTACCAACAATCTGTGTGCTTGAAAGAGAATCCAAAATTCAGATGAGGATTATAGCCCCAGCTGACACACTGATTTATATCTGGACTCCTGACATACAGAAATTGTGAGATAATAAATGTGTGCTGTTTTAAGCTTCTACATTTATGGTAATTTGTTATACCACACTAGAAAAGTAATACAGCATGAATGTGAGGAAATTTCCAAAGAAAGAACCATGTAGAAAGTCAGGAGAGAACAGTATCTGGTGCTCAGACAGTGTTGGGAATAAAGGCTGTTCCCACTGGCCAGACTGGAGAAATTCATAATTGGGAAGAGTATTCAGAAGAGTCGCATGTCAATAGAAGAGGATCATTAGCCATAGATGAAACACTGCTCTGATCCTAGCTGACAAATCTTAAAAATCAAGATGAAGAAACTATTTCCTAGTAGCTTCATTGTATCCCAGAACAAAACTCAAGAATATTATTAAATATAAAAATATCCAGCACTCAACAAAGTAAAACACACAATGACTGGCATCTAAACAAAAATTGCCAGACATGAAAGAACAGAGGAAAATACAACCCATATGAAAGAAGTGGGAATAAATAAATGAAAACGAATCCAGAAACGACACAAAAATTAGAATCAGAAGACAACGGCATTAAAACAATTATATAATTGTATTTTATTTGTTCAAAAATGTAACTAAGGATATGCAAGATATCAAAAAGACTCAAATGAAACCCCAAGAGATTAAAGCTGTATATCTGAGATGAATGCTAATCTAAATGGGAATTAATATAGGATTAGATATTCCAAAAGAAAAGGTCAATGAACTCAAAGACATAGCAATAAAAATTATCTAAAATGAAACTCAGAAAGAAATAAGAAAAAAAATAAATAAAAGGAGCTTCAGGGAGTTGTAAGACAATTTCAAGTAGAAACTATACATATAATTGGAATTCCCAAAGGGGAGAAGAGAAAGAGAGAATAGGAAAAAAGTATTTGAAGGAATAAATTTTTTCCAAATTTGATGAAAATTATAAATACACAAATCCAAGAAGCTCAAAGAATCCTAAGGGGGAGAGGGGAACGTGAAGAAAACCAGATTAAGATACATCACAATCAACTTAATCAAAGCCAGTGATAAACAGAAAAATCTTAAAGTACCAGAGAGAAAAGATAAATTACATTCAAAGGGGAAAAAAGATAAGACACCATAAATAAAGTTAAAAAGACAAACAATGTACTGTTATTTTGCAAGAAAATACTTGCAAAATAAATAATTGGAAAGGATTAGCATCAAGAATATGTAATGAACTACACAGATCGATAAATAAAAGGACTAATAAGTATTTCAGACCCTCACTAGAAGAAATACAAATGTAGGTATTATTCATGATAGCGATAAAACATATGTTTTAACCCATTCACAATCTCTCTATTTGATCCTCCTACATATGCACAGGGTTCTGTGGCAGATTAGATTGCTTTCAATCCCTCACTTCCTCCCTGTTATAAAATTATATACATATGGCCTTTTCCATGTGACTCTGCAGCAACTTCCATTGTGGGAAGTGTGTACTTCCATCCTTTTTGATGTTGGCCTTGGCTCTGGGACTTGCTTTGACTGATACAATGTGGGCATAAAGGACTCTGTGTCACTGCTTTTTTTGATAGTTCATAAACAGTGTTCATTGTTAATTATCAGACAAAGTGGACCTCAAAATCAATTAATCGCATTCATAATTATTTTCTGACATGAGCTAAGATTTTCAGTTGACCGAATGTAACTGCTTGTCAAGTCACCAATGACCTCCGTGTTGCTGAACCCACTGGTTCATTATCTTATGCGGCCTGTCAGTAGCATATGACACAGCTGTCACTCCCTCCCCCAAGAAAGGCTTTCTTCACCTGGCTTCCAGGACACCATACTGCCTGGGTTTTACTCCTACCTCACCAGCTGCTCCTTCTGAGTCCTTTGCTGATTAACTTTTCTTCCTTAACTCTCTTCAGTCCTTCCAGACCTCTTCATTGTGACAGGTGGGACTGCACAGGATATGAGCCTCACTGCTACACATTGCTGCTCTACTTAGCCACTGCTTCCTTTGGACAACCTTGGATTCCCCCCCCACACCCAGGTCATACTGGCTGTTTCTCCTTGGGGCTCATCTGAATCCGGTACGTGCTCCCCATGTACATGGTCATGACTGTGCCATTTCCAAGCTGAGGCCATAGGAGCAGTGATACTTCCTCTGCTCTCCTATAATCCTACTGTCCATCGAGAGGAAAGCATAATGAGTATCTCCGGCCCCTCAACCAAGGTTCCAATATGTGACACCTGGAAAAGGTCTGGACTCAACATGCAGCCCCGAGCCAAGCCCAGCAGAGATTCCCCTAACCTTAGCCAACCCATAGACCCATAAGGAGGAAAAATATTTGCTTGGGGGCTGTTTGTTACATAGCATTATTGCACCAATAGCTATTTAACAAATCACTGCTTTATAAATGGAGAAAAGCAAATACAGAGGAGAGAACTATGCACCTAACTAAAGCAGCTCAGCATCCAAACCTAGGTTTTCTTGCCTCAAGACTACGTTCTTCTCAGTAGACCAATGTAGTCTCAGTTCGGTGGATGGGAAGTTGTTTGAAGGTATGAGATGCCTTATTCGTGAAGTACGAGCGTCCCAAAGATTTTACTGAAAGACAAATGACATTGGCTTTGGAAGAAGACGCAAGGCTGATTTGGATGAGGAGGAACAAAAGCCACAAACACAATGATGGAGGTGTCATCCTGAACCACAATTATTTTTTTTTAATTTTTTAAATGTTTTTTTTATTTCTGAGACAGAGACAGAGCATGAGAGGGGGAGGGGCAGAGACAGAGAGGGAGACACAGAATCGGAAGCAGACTCCAGGCTCTGAGCCATCAGCACAGAGCCTGATGCGGGGCTTGAACCTACGGACTGCGAGGTCATGACCCGAGTCGAAGTCGGTTGCTCACCTGACTGAGCCACCCAGGCGCCCCATGAACCACAATTATTAATAATAAATAGGCATTTGAGGGTCAGGAGGCAATCAGGTTCCAACAAGGGAAGTTGTTTCCAATGTCTTTGTGCCCAAATTATTTGTTCATGGGATCATCTACATCTCTTTAATCCATTGTACTTGGTTTCCTTGGAAAACCGTGTGCTTGGCCAGGTCACATTTATTTTTGCTTCATTCATTCACTGATTCATTCATTCATTCATCCATTCCTTTCAACAAATATTTATTAAGCAATTACATGGACTAATCACAAGCTGTCCTCTCATATAACGTAGTCTAGTGCAAATAATCGAGTTGCTAAGCCAACCTGGAAAAGTGCCCTTTGAGCTAAGATCAGAAAGAAGCATAGAGACCAACTATGTAAAGACAGCTAAGAGTGAATGTTCCAGACAGAATGGTGTGTGCAAAGTCTCTGTGGCAGGGACGTGGTACACTCAAGGAAGTTGTAACAAAGCCAGTATGGCCAGAGTAAAATAAACACACAGGAAATGGGGTGGGGGAAGCCTCACTGGCTGAGACTCTCCATCTCTTCCTACATATATGGGAAGCTATTGAAAGATTTTAAGCAGGGCAGGAAGTCACTTACCAATATTTAATTTCCCAGATGGAGAAAAGTATCATCCACTAAGGCAGCCAAATTTGTAAGAAGTAGTAGATTATTATTAAAAGCGGGCTGTTACGATGATGCCTGATGGAGATATTTATTCAGGTAGTAGTGATACTTTCTCAACACAGGCATCATGAGGTAGTAACCTGTTGAGGTAAGCCTCTATTCCTCACATAGCTTTACAAACAGGCAAGGATTTAACCTTTTTGAGGGGCGCCTGGGTGGCTCAGTTGGTTAAGATTCTGACACTTGGTCTCAGCTCAGGTCATGATCTCACAGTTCTTGAGATCAATCCCTGCATTAGGCTCTGTGCTGACAGCATAGAGCCTGCTTGGATTCTCTCTCTCTCTCTCTCTCTCTCTCTCTCTCTCTCTCTCTTCCCTGCCCCCCCTCTAAAAATAAGTAAATAAAGTTAAATAAATGAAAGACCTTTTTCAATGGGATTGCAACTTTCATCAGTCACCCGATGGAACACTCCAATCCTTTCCTTTTGCAGCTGGATCACACTGTATATAAAACAACATCCCCGTGAGGAGGTAATTTTTGTAATGGAATCACACACCTGCTGTTCTTTCTAGACAAGCATTCGGCTCCATGAGAAGAGAGAAGAAAAAGATATCTGCTACCAGTTTGATATTGGAAATTCTGCGAAGCATACATGTAAATGTAGGCTTCAAATTCTGTCGCCCTCTAAACACACCCCCGCTATGATCCATGATTCGACCTGACAAAGATTAGAAAGTTATACAGGAAGATAATTTCATTCTTTCTTCCAAATACCAAGAATGGGACACTTCCATGAATGGATTGCTTTGTAGGTAAGGTCATCGCTTTCCTCTATCTTTAAAATTAGTCATTCCAGAACATTAATTGCTCTGTCATTGATATGTCTCAAAATGGTACCATTTGACATCAACACGCACTTACATTTATTCACTGGGTCAGATGTTTTTTTTAATTTTAATGTTTATTTTTGAGAGAGAGAGACAGAGTGTGAGCAGGGGAGGGGCAGAGAGAGAGGGAGACACAGAATCCGAAGTAGGCTCCAGGCTCTGAGCAGTCAGCCCAGAGTCCAACGTGGGGCTGGAACCCATGAACCGTGAGATGATGACCTGAGCCGAAATCGGACGCTCAACCGACTGGGCCACCCAGGCGCCCCTCACTGAGTCAGATTTTATTCCACTTGATACTACCTTGCCACAGGCTCCTCCCCTCTCCATCAGGTGTTTCTTATGCATGAGTGCTAGCCTTTAAGAGCACGGTGGCATCATTACCAACCCCATCTCCATCAGTGCATTATCCTCATCTTGTACAGAAGACCAAGGATGTGACGGTAACTTAGTCTCTGCTCCAAGCTCCAGTCTCCTCAACATCAACAGCTAAGCAAACGCATATACACACATAGTATCTTTAAAATCAATAACGAAATGACTAATAATCCCACGCGTAAGTTTGCAATCAAGACTCGCTTCCTGCTCAAGCCACCATGTCTTCACTTGGCTCTGCTGGCCGATGACAGAGCAATGTTGAGGGTTTTATGCTATTAGCTGCCAGTATCCCTAGACAGTTTCCACAGCCATCTCAAGTTTCCAAATAAACTGGCAGACCCTTCTCTAAATGGATTTTTCATGTTTATTTCTTTCTTTGGATTTGGAACAAGAATGACTTTTCCATGACTTGCTTAGAGAGCTGGTTCAAATTAGACCTCCTCGGGGCTACAGACATTCACTCCTATCAAGTGCATCACCCCTAAAACTTCAGTCGGAGGGTTGAGGGGCCTGGAAAACAGATTTTGCTGACTAAGAAAGAAAATGCAGATCTGTATCCGGTGACAGATGGCATCACCACGTCTGAACCTCTGCTCTCGGATCACTTGTCTGAGAGTGACATACATGCAAAAGTAGGTGGAAGTTATGAACACTTCACAGGTGTTCAGTGAACACTGAGCTCAGTACTCAAGCAGGAAGCTGAGTACTACGTCGGAAATCCCACACCGACGGAGCAGTGCTAGAATTGTAATCTGGGAGTTTGGGCACCTAATTCATTCCTCCATGATTATCTTCTCTGAGACTTAATTTCTTCATCTCTGAAATAAAAGCAGTAACACTGAACCTAATAGTGACTTCACAAGAAATACTGATGTGATTCAATAGAAGCCCCCAGGACAGCGTCTCGTAGGCAATGAATACATGTTAACCCCCTCCCAGGAGATAAAAAAAAGCACACAAACACTCAATACCACACATCTCTCAGAAGTCAAATTGCAAGAGTTCAAGGGGGAAACATTTTTAAAGAGCACCATGTACTTTTGGGACCCCTTGACCAGGTGTTGGTGGGATTAGCTGGTCCAAGTTAGGAAATAAGAACATATTTCAAATGCATTTGATTTCATCACCAACGCCACCGAACCACATTGAAAGGGGAACAGGTATAAATGGGGAGGGCTGGGGTGAGGGTGTGACGAGTCAAACCTTATGAAAGGAATTTCCTGCTCTGGGTATTTATAAATGTACAGAGTATCACAACTAGAACTTACAGAGTTCGGCGGGCTGACTCCAGAGACTGCGTGATTTCCTGGAATCCTAAGTAAAAATATACACACATTCATACCTGCATTTTTCTAGGGACACGACCCATATATTTCACCAGATTCTCAGAGGGACAAAAGACACCCCCAAGTTCAGAATCACTGATTCAGACCCATCTTAACCTTTAGCCCACACCTCTTTGCGATCAGTAACACACATATCACTCTCTTCCCAGCGTCCGATATGCTCTGAAGCCTGAGAGAACTTTTGGGGTCCCACTCTTCATTCTTCTGGTCCTTCTGGAATGTTCCTGACACTGAGAACCCAAGGCAGTGGGAAGAAGAAAGTAAACTAAAGAAATGTCAACCTGGTGGCATTTTACTCTGAAGACCTTTGAGATGAGAGTTAATTGACATAGATAGTAAGTTTGCATGCAGATTTCATAGCCCTCCTCTGACCCTTGGAGGGAATGTTGTTATACGAAATTAGTCATCAGGAGTTATCATGAAAACGAACACAAGATCCCCAAAGAGCTCACAGGTGGGGCTCAGCAGGGGCTCCCCCAGCACTCATCCCCTTATTCCCTCTTTTCCTCACCTACATGGTTAAATGATGGGTTAGGGGGTCTCTAGTGTGCCCCCTAATGGCCACCATGGGTTACTGAGGGTCTGTTTTGCCATTCACCAGGCGATCAACACACCCAACCAACCCATTTCCCCGACCTCAAAGAAATCCCACCAGGTAGCATGGCTCTCCTTCCAAGGCAGCTCCAACCTGAACAACGCAGACCCTCGACTAGGGCTCAGATCTCCTGACTTTGTCATCAATATTATTTTCTCTGTACCCATTGTCTCTAAACGTAGGGAAAAAATGTGTCTTATACATGTATATAAAGTACATATTTTATATGTATATACATATACATATTTTACTTTTAAATCATATCTACACACATATACAAGTTACTTATAAAATATATGCATATACATGCAGTACTATGTTCATATAGATATTACATGTATATTGTCCCATGTAAATACATGTATTGACATGTAAATATCCCATGTTACAAACTACGTACAGATAAAAATTCGAAAGAGGAACTAAAATGTTAATAAGGGGTTATTTGTTGAAGGCACAAAATTGTGTTCCTACTAAGAACAATTATTACTAGTATCTTTGGAAGCCTAATATGATTGAATATATGACACTATTTCTGACGACTCGGGTTAAGCACTTCATGATTTAGCCATTTACAGGTCTGCCTCCAAATTCAGCCGATTTCTCAATGGGGTTTGAATGGCCGTTGTAACCCATGTGGAGGAAGTCACTGGCTGTGCCCACGATCTTTGATTTTCAGTTCCTTCGAGCACCCAAATGCTGGTTGAAATGCGGCTAATAAACACCTCTCTTTCCAGATGTTTTCATTTATTAATCAGAATGCGCTGCATTTTTTATATTTTTAACATATGGGTTCAAAGTGCCCCGAAACTCTTTCATTTAAAATTTTTGAGCTGGCTAGAAAATTGTTCCCAAGCTTTTTAAGTATGAAATATGAAAGTCTCTGTAAGCGATTCCTTTAAACTACTTTCCTCGAAAAAGTCACATAATGATAGAAACACTTCCCAAGATCCATTTTCAAAATGCTCTCTCCATAGCATTTTGGATTCTTTCAAAAAGCCGCTATTTCTCCCCCCACTGCTAAGTTACATTTAGCACAAAAGGACAGATTAAGTGCATTTATTACTGCTAGGTGGTACACTTACAGCCACTTTTCATCAAAGGAAAGGTCAACAGTTTGAAGCTCTTGTCTTTTTGCAAAAGGGAAAAAAAATGTGCAAGTCACCTTTCTGTTCACAACTGTTTTAACACTTTGCCACAAAGAAGCGATCCTCCGGGCATAAGACGTATGCATGGTCCCTCCTTACCTTCTCACAAACGATGTTAAACACGCTACTATTTAAAATGACGAAATCCATTAAAGCCCTTCCCCTTCCCCGGGCACAGATCAGCTGATTATTCCCCAATATGCAAAAAGCGAGCCAAGGTGGGATTGGTGCCTCTGCTGAGCCCCTGTTTGAAATTCAGCCACGATGACTCAAGAGACCGTCATGCCATGTGACCGACCACCTGACTTGCACACCAAGTGTAAACTTGTATTACATAGTCCCTTAAGATGAATTTCTTTCCTATCATTTTGGGATAACAGCATTAAACATCTTTATTTCCATACTCTAATGACTCTCATCCACGCTCCCTCTGTATTGCCCACGGCCTTGGGAGAGACTTCCTCCTCACCTGTCTGTTGGGCCAGCAGCTTGAGTCCCGGGGTCACCCGCTGCCCATCTATGAAATTCCAGGTGCGCGTCTATGTTGAAGACCCTAAAGAAGTGGCATGTAGGGGCGCCTGGGTGGCGCAGTTGGCTTGATCTCAGCTCAGGTCATGACCTCACAGTGGGTGGGTTTGAGCCCTGCATCGGGCTCTGTGCTGATGGCTCAGAGTCTGCTTGGGATTCTGTCTCTGTTTCTCTCTGCCCCTCCCCCGCTTGTGCTCTCTCTCTCTCTCACTCTCTCAAAATAAATAAATAAACTTAAAAAACAAAAAAGAAGTGGCATGTAAAGGTGTCATTTAGACAGGAAGGCTTTGAGGACCGCTGGTCCCTGGCTAAGCCAGCACGCCCACGGGACATTAGTGCTGCCGTGTTAACCTCTCCATGTTTTGTTCCTTCCTTACCCAGCCTTCGATGCCACTGAAAGTCCCCCTGACCCCCAGGACCCCAGTCAACATGGATCTCGCCCTTCCTCTGGGCAGCACATCTGTACCCTACACTTTGGCATTTGATGATATTATTCTTTCCGTGACAGCCTGAGACCTCTCTAGAATCCAAGGATCATTATTCCTATAGTTAAAATTAGAGCCACAGATGTTCTATGTAGGAGGGGTCTCGCTCAGGCTTGTCACCCCCTCTTGTACCGTCCTGTGGAGTAAACACCCTCTGGGTCCTTTCTGCTGGCTTCCCTTGCCTGGCGTGATGCCATCACAGAGGATTTTACTGTCTTTTCTCTTGAAGGTATCGTGTGTGCAGTGTTTATTTATAGCAAATCTCCTTTTAGGGTGTGCATATCTACATATTATAATGGGAACCACTTGATAAATCAAGAAGCAAAAACAGGGTAATAGCTTTTCAGAGACTGTCCAATAAACTTTTGAAATGTCGGTCCCGTTTTCAAAAGGTCAGAGTGTAATTTAAAAGAATGGAAATGTTCCAATAAAGTAGCAGCTGTGTAGAATGAACCCCTTTTTCCACACCTCCCGAACTGGATTCATATAAAAGCAAAGGTCTCTTCGACTAATGAATGGCTGTTAAAGTTAAAGATCTGTGCAGAGGATAATTTGTAGGTGCAGTTCAGAGAGTTCTGGAATTATAGCTACACTATAATTGAGCTCGGGGCTTACAAAAAGAGCTTTTAAGACCGATTATCTCTGTTTACTCTAGAACAATAAAAGCTGGTAAAGACCTATTTCCAATCACTCAGTTTTCCCACTAAAACTAAAATTCCTTCCAATAAACAGCCTAGGATGTGCGGCTCAGAGCACATGTACTCACGGAGCGATGAACCCAGGTTCGACGAGGGGTTTTACGTTTTCAGGGCTAAAGGTCAGATTAGAGAGTCAGAAATCCTAACCCCTCCCCCACCCCATTAATCCACTTTGTAGGAAAATGCAAGTCCTTTTTTCATCCGTTTGCTCATCTATGAAACGTAAGCGTACTGTTGCCCTTCGTTTTCACTGCTCAGTCCTTTGACATTGACAAATAAATCTCTGTGCTTCCTGCTGATGGTGCCTGCTCACTCAGTGATTTCCAATCTGTGCTCACCAATACGTTCAAACACGTAGAAGGTAGACCAAATCACGGTGTGCTTTACGCCATTCACTTTCTAACGGATTGCCAAGAACACAGAGCCCCGTGGAAACCAGAACGATTTGCATCTCGATAGTATTTTTGCTAACACTGGTTCTGAAAGTAATGAGGGTGGGGAAAAAAAAAAGGTAAGGAGTACTGGTTCCAGTGTCCAGTGTCGTAGAGATTGTTCGGTGCGCGAGTACATCCGTTTCTCTATAGCCACAAAGAATGTAGCACAGTGAGTGTCTGGCCCACCGTAGTCAACGTCCAGTCTCCTTCCGCGTTTCTTCATCTATCGGATTGCACATAAATACATCTAGGGAAGAGATCTCGCTTCCTAAAACTACAGTTAAAAGTCAGTAACTTGTAGGCACCTGGGTGGCTCAGTTGGCTAAGCATCTGACTCTTGGGTCGCGATCTCAGCATTCCTGAGTTTGAGCCCCGCATCAGGCTCTACGCGGACAGTACAGAGCCCACTTGGGATTCTCTCTCTCTCCCTCTCTTTCTGCCCTCTGCTGTTCGTGCTCTTTCTTTCTCAAAGTAAATAAATAAGCTTAAAAAACAAGACATATTTTTTTTTTGTTTTTGTTTTTTTCAACATTTATTTATTTTTGGGACAGAGAGAGACAGAGCATGAACGGGGGAGGGGCAGAGAGAGAGGGAGACACAGAATCGGAAACAGGCTCCAGGCTCTGAGCCATCAGCCCAGAGCCTGACGCGGGGCTCGAACTCACGGACCGCAAGATCGTGACCTGGCTGAAGTCGGACGCTTAACCGACTGCGCCACCCAGGCGCCCCAAGACATATTTTTTAAAAAAGCCAGTAACTTACTATTTACTGACCGCCTACACTTCCATAATACATAGAGGGTAAACCCCACATGCTCTATAGTAGTGTTACAAACACTATTATAAAGAGACATCATATTGAAGGATTTTAGAGCCAGAAGGAGATCATCTGGTTTAAAATCCTCATTCTGGAGAGGGGAGAACTCATACAGAGAGGTGATGAGTCATTCCCAAGGTCAGCCAGTAACGACGGCACCAGGCAGGGGCCCCACCACCTGACTGTACTTTGTGCCCTGATCCTCTTGCTACTGCTTCTGGTAGGCTATAAACACACACTCACGTGGTCTCAGTGATTTCCCTGAGTCTTTCTGTCACAAAGTGAATTCCTACAAAAAAAATATACATATACCAAGGCCTTAGAAAAACTATTTTGTCAAACGCACACACACATACACACACACACACACACACAGAGTATAGAAAGCAAATATCATTCCTGCTATTTATACTCAGGAGTTTGCTCTTATATTTCACAATCTCACAGCACAATTTCTGGCTCCTGGCACGTTTGACATAAATCCTGGAGCATGTGAAGTACAGTGTGCTACAGGGATCAGAGAACTCAGGGGGATAACGGACAACCAGCCCACTAAGGGCCATGTGACTCATACATTGAATCTGCTGAGGAGGCTTGTAGCATAGCGTGGTCCGTTCTGTTAAATAAATTTCTTCTCCTCTTTCAAAGCCCCTTGCGGTGACGGTCCTTCTTGGCAGTGACTTTTCCAACTACATTATTATCTCACTGGGATCCATTTCGTGTCA
Source organism: Puma concolor (assembly GCF_028749965.1). Taxonomy (NCBI): domain Eukaryota; kingdom Metazoa; phylum Chordata; class Mammalia; order Carnivora; family Felidae; genus Puma; species Puma concolor. Next base: position 136,959,019 of record NC_141673.1, on the reverse strand, counting down.
CATTAACATAACCGGGGGGTGGGAATGGGTCTTTCTTAGTTGCACCCAAATTCTCCTTATTTGTATCTTCTGGGAAGATAGGATATTTCAGGTCACCAGCTACCTACCCACAAGTTCTACACCGTAAAGTGATTTGCGTGTTTTCTGACAGGTGTATCTCAGCGATGCCAGAAAGCTGATGTTCTACATGCAGAATGATGGCACATGATATTTGATCAATAATAAATGAGCTCCCATGACTGGGGTATCTATCTGTCAGGAAATAATCGTTAAGCACCTACTCGTGCTAGGTTGTGAGGCCACAGCATCATTCATGGTCTCTAGAATTCACTCTCCGTGGGGAGGGAAGCGGAATAAAGTTTCATGCCAGGAGGGAGATGATGAGGTAGGTGTCTGCGGCCAGCTGGGGAAGTCAGTGAAGTCTTCCCCAGGGGAAGGCGATGTTTGAGCTGTTAACCAATAGCCAGGCAGACAGAAAGCCGTGGAAACAACTTGCAGGAAGATACGGAGGGAGCTCTGACCCCGGGGAACTATGATCGGCCGGAGGCTGACACAGGGGCTGGGATTCCCAGGAAATGAGACACGGCAGGTAAAAAGGGGTGAATATTCCTTTTTCCACCAGGCTAGCTCCCAAATCCCAGAGACGACCGCATATGTTTAGTCTGGTTGATGAAAGGAGATTTCAGAATTTCTAGACCTCTCCGAAATTCAGCTCACGCTCACGTGGGAAGTTGTACGCCCCTCCTAAGGACCCTGGGCAATCTGTGGCTGGTTTCCAGAATACTGCCCTCAGGCTCAAAGCTGCTGAATTCTTAAAGCACAACCAACGAGCACAGGAGGAAACATGAGAGCCATCCTTTCCCCATTAAATGAAGAACTTTGGGGGGTATCATCCAACTCTTCTTAAAGGAAAGCAATTTTCTATTTCTTTTTTAAAATTTTTTTAAATGTTTATTTTTGAGACAGAGCATGAATGGGGGAGGAGCAGAGAGAGAGAGGGACACACAGAATCTGAAGCTGGCTCCAGGCTCTGAGCTATCAGCACAGAGCTGGACGTGGGGCTCGAACTCATGGACCGCGAGATCATGACCTGAGCCGAAGTCGGACGCTTAACCGACTGAGCCACCCAGGCACCCTATGATTTCCTATTTCAAAGAAAGGGAAAGAGAGAAAAGCTTTATCTTTTGAGCTGTTCTTTCTTTTTTTTTTTTAAGTTTTTTTTTTAAGTTTTTGTTTAAATTCCAGTTAGTTAACATCCTGTGTAATGTTCGTTTCCGGTGTACAACATAATGATCCAACGACTCTGTACATCACCCGGTGCCCATCACAAGTGCCCTCCTTCATCCCCATCACCTTTTGAGCCACCCCTCCCCCCACCTCCCCTCTGGTTCCCAGCAGTTGGTTCCCTATAGTTAAGAGTCTGTTTCTTGATTTGCCTCTTTCTGTTTTTTCCCCTTTGCTCTTTTGTTTTGTTTCTTAAATTCCACGCAGGGGTGAAATCATATGGCATTTGTCTTTCTCTGGCCGAGTTATTTCACTTAGCTTAACGCTCTAGTGTAGCTCCACCCACCTCATTGCAAATGACACGATTTCACTCTTTCTTACGGCTGAGAAATATTCTACCAGACGACCATATCTATACACACATCCACATCCCACCTCTCCTTTGCCCGTGCATCCGTCGACGGGCACTTTGGCTGTTTCCATTATTTATAGCAGCATTCTCTACAACAGCCAAATTATTAAATTGTTATTTCTTAAGACGGCTAGCAAGGTAACATTATTGATGGGTTTATGTGTTTTGTTTGGGGATTCACCTAAAAATGTAGCGTCTTTTCAACAGTTAAATGGGAGGAGAGGGAGGAGTGCATGGTCTATGGAATTAAAAGTATGTGAACATTCTTCTAATACTACTGGAATTTTTATATCTAGGCCAGGCGCTGTTTAGAAAGAATAGAAAATTCCAGTTTGTTTGTCTTTTTTTTTTTTTTTAGGAGTAAGTCAAAGTCTTACAGTATCTTCTGTATAGTACACTTCCGCTGGATTCAAAGAGGTCAGGTCTCTGTGTGAACAATACAGGCCATGGAAAGAATGGATAATATTAGCCATAGAAAGAGCAACGGATGATTTAGATTGGTGTCTTTATAGGACACACAAGAAAGAATGCCACCAACATCATCCTACAAGCCTTTTGTTTGCTATGCAATTATGTCCTTTCTTCCCTCCTCGGCTGGGTACGGCTCAGTGCCTAACTCTGGCTTAAATTTTAAAGGCCGTAATTAAGCCCTAGAAACTTCTGGTGCCAAAGCTGTTCCGCAGTGCTGCTAGTGTGCTGTAAATCACCGCGTTCTCCCCTTGGGGCTCCTTCCCAGAAGCTGTCAGAGGCAACTCCATGTTTATGGGAGAGTCTCTCGACGCTTTATACTCATTGAGATAAAATTAAGTCAAAGAGCATTCAGTTAAAATGGCAGGGTAATTAAATGAGCGGTACTGGGTCCCTCCATTTAAACTGTATCAAAGACTTCGAACTACAGGAGCCGGGATGTCAGAGCCGTGTTCTTGTCGAGCAATCCTGGGGTCCTGCAGGCACAGGCTTGCGGTCACGGGAGACTAGAGACTTGCTACCTCTTCTGTGCTGCTCGAGAAATGCGTGAGCGTTTAGAGACTCCCACATCGTCTGCAGACTGGACAGGGAGGCTGGCACACCAGGGTGGTAACGCACGGCTCTGACGCCTGGTCCGAGATGCTGAGAGGAGAGAGCAGACCTGGTCTGTGGCCTCTGGGAGTTTACAGGTCAGTAGGGAAACCAATTCAACAAACAAGGGTACGCCGAACAAAAGGGACACATAGGAACGATGCTGGATGCTTGGCCACGGATGGCATTCATTGGAGAAAACTTGCAACCGTGACACTTTGATAGCCAAGAGAGAGACCACAGAAACTATCAGTCCTGGCTTCGAGGCTTGTCTCAGTGGCTCTGTTAGGACTTTCCAATCATGTTCCCCTCCACGGTGGCCGGGAGAGGTGAGCCATTCCCATGTTACACGGAAACTGTTTTGTTTGTAATCGATCAGTTCCCACTGTCGGCCAAATCGCACCCCCATGCAGCAACACGTACACCATGTGGGGATTTCATTGATGTACTTAGCTGGTAGTGTTACTCTGGGAGTTCACACATCCTCCACTAGTCCTACGAGATGGGCTGGCCTGCAACCCTGAGCCCCCCCACCCCATCCTTCACATTCCAACCTCCCACCGGGCTCTGCCTCCTCCAAACGACCTTCCTGGGCCAGCAGCCTCCCATACGCCCCAAAGTGGGTCATCTCCAGCTCTCTTAACCTGGGTCGGTTGTTCTGTTTATCCACTGGCTTTGTCATTCGAACATGCTGGTCTTTGAGAATCGGCATCTTTCACTTTTCACCCAGCGTACAACGGGAGAGTAGATGTTTACCGTGTTGAATTCAAACAAGGAGTCCCTGATAAATGATTTCTGAATTACATTCTCTAGCACCTTTCAGAAGTGCATGCTTTACTCTATTTCAGTTTATTCCCTCTACCCAGTTGCATAAATTTAATTCTGCATAATCCACCAAAAACTTAGCAAAGACTCCCTATCCAGTTAATTGAGCATTCACTTTTATACACCTTGCGTCCACTTGAAGGCACTTGCCCGTTTTCATGCATTTTAAGCATTACAAAGATTGAGAAGAGACGACCTCTATGAAACATCCCGACAGAATCTGCCCTAAGTGAGCTGTTCCTACAAAACTCTGTCATTCTGCTGCCCATTAGTCTTTGCCTATTAGTCTAGCCAGCTCTGCCTGAGTCAGAAGGCACATGACCTCTCCTCGGTTGTAAGTCAAGTACTGATGGCATATCCGGGGTCTCTCTGATTCCGGTGCCTTTGTAACTGTGGCTCACACTACTTTTGAAGGATCACCCCTACCTTAGGCACATTTACCTTCCTCCTGGGGAATTAAAGACTTGTTTGCCTACAAGGACAGGGCCACTTGGCTCACCCGGGTCTTCAAGCATCGTTGCCCCCGGTGTATAGCACGTCAGTCCCAGTGTCTCGCCTGCCTCCACACTTCAGAAACTTCCCTTGGGCTGACATTCCCACCTCTATAAATATTCTGTGATCCCTTCTCATTAGAAAATGGGTACCTGAGCAGCAAAAAGTTCCAACTTCAGCTGGAGAGAAATTAAGACTTACACCAGGCTTTGTAGGAAACAGTAATACGATGGCTTTGGAAGTTGCAAGACAAAAAGAAACGAAGAACGCCTGTGCGCACCAAATACCCAGTAAACCCGAGACGCACACGCTTGCTCTGAACATGGCGACTCCAGGTTGCTCATGAAGGAAGAGCCTAGAAAGAAAGTCATCAACCCCCAGACGATTCAGACACTTTCCTACGGATCTCTGGTCAGATTTCTCCCATCCCTATTGGTGTGAGCCTTCCCTTCTTTGTGTCCTTTCCCTATGACAGAAATTGATGAACAGTGAAATTAATGAGGCCAGGTCTTAGGAGATGGGAAGATGAGGAAACTTTTTGAATAGTCACGAGTTGACTGAGGACACTGATCTTGCAGCAAGTGTTTTAAGAACGAGAACCAGACGAATGTTCAAAACTCTGATTCTGGCTGCTCTTTAAACAAGCGTCAACCCCCGAAAGGCCGATCTGAGTGCTGGGCTTACTATGTCCCTCATAACACCGAGCTTCCGGTCCTCTAGGTAGAGGGCACTCACCAAAGTGTTGTTGAATAAAATGAAGTAATATTATCGTCACTACCGGGATTGGATTTCCATGTCGTATTCCACAGATAAACACAAGGAGACACAATCTTATTAAGATAACAAGATTGTAAAAATACTTGTGGTAAAGCTACATTTTTCTATTTTTTTAGGACCAAAGATTACTAGGCACCTTAATAGGCTGATGACAGATGAGAAAATTTCCGACATAAAGAAGAGCTGGCATTACCATACCAAAAAAAAAAAAAAAAAAAAAGCCAACAACAACAACAAAAACAGTGTTCAGTAAAGTGCACAGACATTTCAAAAGACTTATGCCACTGGCTGCCAGAGCGTTTTGATATTTCCTGATGGCGCTTTATGTAAAACCTGAACTTTAAAAGTTTTTATAATTCGTTTTAAACCTAATTCTGCGCATTCATTATTAACTGAGAAATACGCAACTGTGATAAAATAGCCTGCTAACAGCAGCTACCGAGGGATTACACAAACTCTATTGTATTAGGCAGCTAGTCTTTTGCATATTTCGTTTACTCAAAGGGAAAATATTATAATTCATAATTTCCATATTGCCAGATTATTGTGCACTCTCCAATGATTACTCTCTCTATTTGTTTGGAATCTGTCAATTTCTGCACAATTTAATAAGACAATTTGACTTCCCAAACACCAGAAGGATCTCAGAGGGCCGCATTTCAATTGAAAATTGAAAAGACCACAGTCTCTTCTTCCCAGGAACACAAGCTCGGCATTAGCATTTGTTAAACCCCTTCCCGGTCCATTTCTCTCCCCTCCCCTGTAGCTTAACTGTTTGATTTCATCTTGCGACAGTACGGTTTCCAAGAATATAATCTTCAATATTATTTTCATGGCGAAGTAAGAAATGTAGGAGACGGAGTTATTATAAGGTCATTTTAAGTTGCAATTGCATTACCAATGCACATAGATGGATGTGGAGATTAAAGGCAGGAACTCTCTTGCAAAGGCTCAAAAACAATTTCCCGGGCATTTAATACACCAACTGTCTAAACTGTTTCCGAAATTACGAAGTGGAAGAAATTCCCTTTGGCTTCCCACTGGCACACTGTCCACACTGAACGATGTTCTCCTCGGCTGCCTTTCAGCCCAGAAACCAAGATGTTCTCAAACCATGGTAGTGCTCTCGCATCGGCCCAGTACATTTTGCTTTGCTTCCTCAAGTGGTTCTCCAGATAGGTTTTGCAATTAGTTCCCATGTGGCGTCAGTCGTGACAATCTGTTTCATTCCACCCAGTCAGCAAGGATTTATTGAATGCCTACCTGGGGCTGGGCGCCGAAAATACTCTTTTCTTACAACATGCTGCGCTGTTGGCTTGCTGGACCCTTTAAGGATTCTTTCCGGCTTCTTCTTTAGAGTCTCTGTTCTTCCAACCAGAGAACACAGATCGATCGATAGGGCTTTGGTTAGCTGCAGTCTTGGCTTTTTTTTTTTTAATTAATCCCAATTTAATTCCAATATCACACAAAAACATTGCCTCTATATGGAGGCAGTGTCCTTTGTGCTGTTATTGTCAAACAAATTACATGTTTATGCCCTGTGTTCCCATTAACAAAGATGTATAATTATTGCTTTAAGCAGTATCTTTTAAATGAGATACGGGAAACTATTACAAACACAAAACACATTTATACCGCGTTTTGTATCTGCCGATGTAGTTGGATTTACCAGTGCTCTTTATTTCTTCATATGGATTCAAGGTGCTGTTGAATGTTCTCTCACTTCAGCCTATGTGGACTCCCCTGAATATTTCTCTTTTTTTCAAAATATATTTATTTAGCAGCGCCTGGGTGGCTCAGTCGGTTACACATCCTACTTTGGCTCAGGTCGCGGTCTCACAGTTTGTGAGTTCGAGCTCCACATCGGGCTCTGTGTGCACAGCTCGGAGCCCGGAGCCTGGAACCCGCTTTGAGTTGTGTGTGTCCCTCTCTCACTGCCCTTCGCCCATTCACACTCTGCCTCTCTCTCTCTCTCTCTCTCTCTGCCCCTCCCCTGCTCACACCCTGTCTCTCTCCCTTAAAAATAAATATTAATAAAATTAAAAAAAAAGAATATTTATTTAAATTCAAGTTAGCTCACATACGGTGTAGCATTGGTTTCCTGAGTAGAACCCAGTGATGCATCCCTTACATAGGCCACCCAGTGCTCATCCCAACAAGCACCTTCCTTAATGCCCATCAGCCACTTAGCCCATCCCCCCACCCACCTCCCCTCCAGCAGCCCTCAGTTTATTCTCTGTATTTAAGAGTCTCTTACGGTTTGCCTCCCTGTTTTTACCTTATTTTTCCTTCCCTTCCCCTATGTTCATCTGTTTTGTTTCTCAAATTCCACGAGTGAAATCATGTTATTTGTCTTTCTCTGACTGATTTATTTCGCTTAGCGTAATACCCTCTAATTCCATCCACATTGTTGCAAATGGCAAGATTTCATTCTTTGTGATTGCCGAGTAATACTCCATTGTGTGTGTGTGTGTGTGTGTGTGTGTGTGTGTGTGTATACCACATCTTCTTTATCCATTCATCTGTCGATGGCCATGTGGGCTCTTTCTCTCATTTGGCTTTTGTTGATAGCGCTGTTATCAACGTTGGAGTGTATGTGCCCCCTTCGAATCAGCATTTTTGTATCCTTTGGATAAATTCTTAGTAGTACAACTGCTGGGTCATAGGGTAGTTCTAGTTCTAATTTCGACTCCGGTCCCTAAACTCCCAGTCCTAGCTGATGGCTGTAAACTAGTTTCTTTAATTTCTGCATGGCTTCGTTTGCTCATCTGTAAAATGAAAACAGTAACAGGGAACGTCTCATAAGGCCGTGGGAGGATTAAATGAAATAATCCCTCTAATCCACGGAGGTGACGGCAAATCTGGACGTCCTGGAGGCCTATTTGGATACTTAGGCAGAGGGCTGGCTCTGGGGGTCAGTCAGCTCAGCAGAAGGAGAGCTGATTTAGTCGTTTACCTCTGAAGGCTCCCCTTTCTACAAAAAGGCCATTCCCCCAATCCAGGAAGCATCTACTGTCACACAGTTGCATAGATCTCCTGGATCCCGGAACTATAAACATGTGGATCCCAATCCAGGAAGTGTCCACCCTCACACAGTCTCCTAGATCTGCTGAATCCCGGAACTATAAACGTGTGGATCATGTTCAGGTAGAGCTTCCTTGAGCATTGACCAGCCTAGAGTCGTCCATTTATGCCTGGTCCATATCGTAGGTTAAGAAGTCAGGAGATGGCGTGAGCTCTGCTTCCTCTTGGCTTATAGGTCACCCCCTCCCCATGACTCTATTTTATATCCGTACCTCAGCGTGCCAGTGCTGCGTGTCCATCACCTGTGAGCCAACAAGACGTCAGCACAGAGCCTGGTCCGCCGTAAAGGCTCAAGAGACGTTTTGATGATGTCGTTGACGATGGTGACAATAATGCTGTTTGAACTCTGGGTATGGACATCGTAGTTCTGAGCTAGGGGGCTGAGCTGCCATCTATACGATATATGAAATTCAAACACAGTAAAAATTTAAGCATATTCAATTTTGCTGGAGTTGGCATGAAGGAAGTTAAAATTATTTAAAAAAAAAATGATCAGTACTGATCTTTGCAAAGGGAAAATCGTGTCCCATGTTTTTATTGCAATTACATTGGACTAGAAATTGGGAGTATTCTAGTCTCAGATATCCCTCTCTCTGATTTTTCTGTGAGAATGTACATACCTTGAGGTCAAGGATTATGCTGGTTAATGTTTATGCCCAAGAGAGTTTACAATACGTTGTAAGCATTTATAATATACTGAACAAATGAATAAAGAAATGAATCTTCCCATGACTAATCTCAACCCACATGATCTTTCCATTCTTTGAAGTCTGCTTCTCAGACATTGTATACTGCAAAATCAAGCACTTGACTACAAACTATCTTAGGTTATTTTGCAGTTCTTTCATGTATGTGATGCTCTCATTTCTTAAATTTTTAGACCCTCAAGGTTATCTGAACTCCACTTTCCAAACTGGACAGTCCACCGTAATTCATTCATTTCGTTTTTTTTTTTACAGCATTGCTTTTGTGCCAGGAGCCACACTAGATTCTGGAGATTCGTCTGACAAGGAACAAGATACAATAATGCCGGCCTCTAAGAAATCCCAGCGTGGTGAGGAAGACGAGTCAGGGGCCAGGATTTCAAACACTGTGCCTAAAGATAAGCCCAGGGTTCTGCGTGAACACGGAGTTGGGAAACGGACCTCAGATTGCGTGTTTCCCAGCGTCGTTGTCTGGACTGGACAAAATAATAAATACAAAGCAGCTGGCACATGGTACCCACTCCACAAATGTCAATCCACATAGCGTTCACCTTCCTTTCCACCACTCCTCAGTGCAAATAACTCTATTACTAGCACATAAATTAAGCTGTTTTCTTTAAAGATGCTGATTTTCAGAGCGCTAGTGGATGTAACCATTGCAATGCGCTTAGCCTAGAAAGAATCCGTGTTGGGGCGCCTGGGTGGCGCAGTCGGTTGAGCATCCGACTTCAGCCAGTCATGATCTCACGGTCCGTGAGTTCGAGCCCCGCGTCGGGCTCTGGGCTGATGGCTCAGAGCCTGGAGCCTGTTTCCGATTCTGTGTCTCCCTCTCTCTCTGCCCCTCCCCCGTTCATGCTCTGTCTCTCTCTGTCCCAAAAAATAAATAAACGTTGAAAAAAAAAATAAAAAAAATTAAAAAAAGAAAGAATCCGTGTTGTGTGAACTTCACTATATGCCTCTCAACACGATGTGATCGTTCTGAAAATGGCATGCAACCATCTCTCTACGAAAGGGTCTGCTTCTTGATTCTGACATAGGCTCTTGTTCCTCTAGCCCAGGACTCCTGAAGGAGTGGATAAGAACATTCCAGACTTGGAGAGACTCAAGTTCTAATCCTGACACTGACACTTCACCTTTCTGGTTGTGGTCCAACTCCTTCCTCAAATCTTCCTCAGCTGTAAGTGGTGGAGGGGGAAACAATACCACCTCAAGAATTGCTGTGATGATTCAACAGGATAATTCTTACCATACAGAGATCTCAGACCACCTATTTATTCAACAGGTATGAACTGAGCACCGACCGTGTGCCAGATTCTAAAGACACAGAGGAAGAGAAAAAGCAATCAAATTCACCTGTCTTCATGGAGACATCTCAGTGGGGGAGACAGAAGATGGCTAGGCTCAGCAAAAACAACGTGGAATGTGCTGGAAAGGGGTAAGAACCAGGAAGGACAAGGAAACAAAGCAGGAAGAGGACCACGAGGGCAGAGGAAGGGGGCTGAGTCCTGAAACCAATACGACTCTGCATGTTAACTAACTTGAATTGAAATAAATTATAGTTTACTCGAGTACTATACTTACTGTATAGTTTACTCGAGGCTAGTTCGTGAGTTCGAGCCCTGCGGCGGGCTCTGTGCTGACAGCATGGAGCCTGCCTGGGATTCTCTCTCTCTCTCAAAATAAATAAGTAAACTGAAAACAATTTTAAATAAATAAATTTATTTAAAAAAAAAAAAAAAGGAAGGGAGCTGGAATTCAGATAGGGCAGCTTTCCAAGCCCTGAGGGGGAGTGCTTGGCTCAGGTGAACATGTGGCAAATTCTGGCTGTTTTATTGGTACACTTTTTTGTTCCAGTTCTCTGGAATTGGAATCCAGGTGCTTCTGAGAAGAAATATAAACGGCCAAGAAATGTATGAAAAACTAAAGTACTTTTAATATTCAAAGAACGCAAATTAGAGAACCAGGAGCCTCACTTTCTTCCCTCCTAAATGACAGGCAAAAATTAAAGGGAGTCTCTAACCATCGCCAGTGAGAGTATATAAAAAGAAAGTCACTCCACTACAGTGGATCAGAATATCAGTTGGGACCTCCTGCTAGAAGGCATGAGCCCGGTTAATATGCATATCTTCTGAGGTGACAGTTCTACCTGGAATATATATCCTACGGGAATAAGAAAATAAAAGGACAAAATATTATCTATATATTTCCACACTTGGAATAACTTTGCTGTATCTATAGACGTTAAGCCAAAAGCAATTCAAGGAGAATTAAAGATTGGAGTGTTAAAAATAAGAAAAGTGTCCATGGGGACAAGTGTGTGTTAACATGTTCACAGAATCACTGTTTACGATACAGAAAATTAGAAACAACCAAAACATCTATCGTAGGGGACGGCTAAAATAACTTGAAGGGTAAATGCGTACAAAAACATTGTTCAAAACGGGAAAGTAGGGTTTTTTCTGTCTTGAGATACTATGAAGTAGAAAAAGCTCATAGGATGACACATAAGAAATACGTAATGTATATATGTAATCTATATTGAAAAACACGAAACAAATTGCCACGCTGTAGTTTACTCGAGACTACAAAATGATGACAATCATTTGTCATCTGAAAAGAGGACAATCAATTACATTTCTATTTTGAGAAGATACCCAAGGAACTTGTTAATCCTTCACACACACACACACACACACACACACACCCTGGGTAATAATTTCACATATTACCAGTGCTATGCCAGGGCTGACCAGAGTACGGAACCCTAGGAGTGAGTCATCCATGTGGGAATCACTGATGTCATTATTCCCTAGCCACTGGTTACACGTGTTTCCTGTCATGAGTGTTAGCGCCCCCCCCCCCCCCCCCCCCCGCTCTCTCTGTCCGTAAGAGAAGCCTTTGGGGAACTGGTTGTTGGTGTCACCGAGTCCTTCCTGAGCTGACAAAATCCCCCATCGCAGAATCTTATATACCTTCAGGTCAGAAGTCCTCACTCCTGTCTCACGGCCGGACCACGTGGCACTCAGAACACACCCGAGACCGCGTACCTGACCCCCCCCACACCAGCCGGCATTGGAGGAACCACGTTGGGGACGTTGAGCGGTCACTGACTAAAGCTGGCAGGGACATGAACACAAGCTTGGGCAGCATTTCTTTAAAGATTTTTTTTTTATTTTTATTTTTCAACGTTTATTTATTTTTGGGACAGAGAGAGACAGAGCATGAACGGGGGAGGGGCAGAGAGAGAGGGAGACACAGAATCGGAAACAGGCTCCAGGCTCCGAGCCATCAGCCCAGAGCCTGACGCGGGGCTCGAACTCCCGGACCGCGAGATCGTGACCTGGCTGAAGTCGGATGCTTAACCGACTGCGCCACCCAGGCGCCCCTGGGCAGCATTTCTTTAAAATGGAGAAAAGGAGGCAAGAGGAAAGATTAGATCCAGTTCGTCCCTGCCTTAGGAACGCCAGGATTTTGTTCAGCTGGACGAGGTGGAAGAGAATCCTTCTTCTTCTCGTCTCCTCGGCCCCCAGGGACACCGGCCTCAACCGAGCCCCAGCCCCCAGATGGCGGGGCAGTGTTACCTCAGCCACCAAATATGCTGACGCCGAGTAGTCCTACCTGGACTCTGTTGTCACCCAGAATGCCACCTTCCACCGGCCAGGCCAACAGTCTCTCTTTAAAGCAAGCTGTGCAAATCCCGCATTTGAGCAAGGGGCCCCCGTGCTCTGCTTTGAACGCTACAGCCTCTTGCGTTGGTTAGCATCTGATGAGAAGCACCTGGGGGAGACACGGCAGTCCTCTCACGGGACAGGTGCTCATGGAAGGTGCAGAAGCAGATGCTTTCCTGGGTCCTCTGCTGCCAAGATGGCCCCGGGATGGGGGGTGCTTGTACTGCAGAAAGAACCTTGGGCCTGGACGACCGGATCTGCACAAGGAGAGAGGCAGGGAGAAAACCCACTGGCGGCCACTAGCACGGTCACTAATCAGTGCGAATGACGAGCACGTGTGACCACTCCAAGTCTCCATGTCAAGTAGCTTTTCTCTAAGACGCCATGGCCACAGTGGTCTCCAATGTCTTTTTCTTTGGGGAGTTCATACATTTATTTCTTAGGAACTATGCGATTATTGATCATATGAAACTTTTGTCGTAATTCCACAAACATTTTTCCAAAGCTTTCCTTATTGTGTCTTCCAAAGTCACACTTGTTATTTTATTCTCTATTTGGTGTTGTGTAAAGACAACCTGTCACGACAATATGCTTCAAGCTTAATATCTATCGGTATAAGTGAAGTGTTCAAAGTATGAAAGTGGATATGGTATCTTGGGAGGTATTTATGGGTGGCTCAGTCAGTTAAGCGTCCGACTGTTACTATCGGCTCGGGTCACGATCTCACGGTCCTGAGATCAAGAGCCAGGTCGGACTCTGCACTGAGCCTGGAGTCGGCTTAGGATTCTCTTTTCCTCTCTCTCTGCCCCTCCCGTTTCTCACGCTTTCTGTCTCAAAACAAATAAATAAACAGCTAAAAAGATTTTAAAACGTAAGCATTTATATATAACATTTTGTGATTTTCAAACATCTGTACATATTATCTCTTAATCCTCACAATGGTTGGATTTAGTTCTGTATCTTCATTTGTAGAAGAAAAAGAAATGAGACTCATAATGGAAAAAAAAAAAAGATGAACTTCCTCTTCCAGCCAGGAGGGAGGAAGAGGATGTTGACTCAGGCTCCTGCTGTAAGCAATTACAAGACAACACATAGGAAAGGATTATTTTCAGAAGTAGGAATCACAGAAAACAAGCCATCCTTGTGATCACACACACTTTCTATTGGAGGCATCTGCAGCCTGACTTCAGGTGACCAGCCATCCTAGTTTCAGCACCTCGAAGTCCTGTGTCCCCAGATGTCCCTCCATCCCTGGAAAACTGGAAAGGTTGGTCCCTCCACCGGAAATGGAACTCAAACTTAAACAATGACCTAAGGGGAGAGTCCAGAGGTCGGAGGTTAGGGAAACTTAGAAGGCTAGGATTTACGGAGCAGAGTAACGGAGAGGTGGGAGCTATGCAGAGAAGCTTCCAGAAATCTGCAGAGAATCCCCTGGAGTCTTTGACTGATTCCAGTCTCTGCCTGTGTGTAGATCTGTTCAAGTTTCTAGCATCTAGAGTGGAGAGGCGTCTTTGCAAATAGGCAGCATTCAGCAGAGACCTCAGAAGTGAGGCCAAGGTAGTCAGAGTCCTAACTCACCCTGCCAGAACTCCCAAACCAGCCTCACAAGCACAAAGAAGGAAAGCACCCGGCAGCCATGAGACCCCTGCTCTAGCTTCCAGAAGTCTGTGTCACTTCCAATCTTTAACCTGGGAGCACCCACAGCCGCCCCCCTGTAACTTCCCTACGTCCTCGCTCTTCTCTCCACCTTGGGAAGGTCGGCCCCTCATTCCCACAGGCGGATGCTGACACCCGGCCCGTCCAAATGCCTAGAAACATCCCCAGCCGTCCTAGGCTATGTCATTCTTCCTGTCTGGGTAACTCCCACCCTTTCCCCATCGACGGACACCAATTTTACGGCATCAATTCCCTCGCTTTTCTTGATAGTTTTGTGCTTAATTATGTATCCGTACAAATATCTGGTTTAATTTTCATGATGGTGCCTGTTTTTGAATTTTGATAGAAGCAGAATCATGAAGCATCTATGTTGTTGACTGTGGCTTGTTTAACTTGATATTGTTCTTTTAAATATTCATTCATGCTTTTGGATACAGCTGTAGATGATCCATTTTCATTGTTCTGCAGTCAGCTGATTCATCCAGCTTACTAATGATGGGTGTTGGGGTGTTGGGGACTATTATGAACAATGCTTCTACGAACATTCGGTATATACTGATGTTTACAACCATGCGTTTCTGAGGGTGTATTTCTAATAGTCCCATGTACTAATATTTCCATTTACTCTTAACATCAAAATGATCTAGATGCTATTATCCCAAGTTTGCACATGACGAAGGAAGGGCAGACAGATGTTAAGTTACTCACCCAAAGTACAGAATAAGGACTCACATCTGGACAGCCGGACTTCAGAGACCACACTCTTAACCACTGCTCTCTAGCGCCAGTGTCCCCCTGCCCCGCCCCGTGTTCATCTCCCACTAGACGGAGTCTCCGAAGAGTGACTGTATTGTAGGAATCTTGCTACTTCAGGTATAAGAGAATGTAGTAAAAAACTTTTTCTTGTCGTTTGGCCTTAAAGAAAATGTATTCCCACCCCCAAAGAAAAAGTATTCTTTGGAACAGAAGCCATTCAGAACTACATTGTTTGCTCTTGTAAGACTTAGAACCACAATAATGCCATGTTTTTACAACTTATTACCAGATACTGTGGTCCAGGCTGCCCTATCATTAGAGAAAAAGGTTAACATTTTAATTTTTTTAACATTTATTTATTACTGAGAGACAGAGAGAGACACAGCGTGAGCAGGGGAGGGCAGAGAGAGCGGGAGACACAGATTCTGAAGCAGCTCCAGGCTCCCAGCTGTTAGCACAGAGCCCGACGCGGGGCTCGAACTCACAAACTGTGAGATCATGACCTGAGCTGAAGTCGGACGCTTAACCGACTGAGCCACCCAGGTGCCCCAAAAGGTTAACATTTTAAAATACAAGGAAAACATTCAGGAGATAAGAGAACAAACAGCTTATGCAAAGCACACTGCCCAAGGAATGCTGGAGCCTTAGAGATTATATCTGAATTCTCCAAGGATCTGACACAAAGCAAGGATCTCTAAAACTCATTATGTACTCAGAGTCCCTCTAGTTGATTGTCAGTCCCTTGAACACAAGAACACGAGACCCAAGTATTATTCTGTTCTATTTTTCGCAATGCACCTGACACACGGCGGATGGTCCACTAATAAGTGAATCCCATCTCCAGCTTATGGCCGTGTTCCTGTGTTGGTCCCTTTGGAGAAGCTGGTCCATGATATGATTTGAGTTTGAAAAGCACCTTGGGTTTTGTTCCAGGTGAATTCACATTCGCTTTGCGGAGGTTTCAAATCCCAAATCTGTCCTCCAAAAGTGAGCGATTTATTTTTTATTTATTTATTTTTTTAATTTTTTTTTCAACATTTATTTATTTTTTGGGACAGAGAGAGACAGAGCATGAACGGGTGAGGGGCAGAGAGAGAGGGAGACACAGAATCGGAAACAGGCTCCAGGCTCCGAGCCGTCAGCCCAGAGCCCGACGCGGGGCTCGAACTCACGGACCGCGAGATCGTGACCTGGCTGAAGTCGGACGCTTAACCGACTGCGCCACCCAGGCGCCCCCAAAAGTGAGCGATTTAATATTTGAGCCTCAGCCCTCTCATCTATACAACGGTATCTAATAATGCCTGAGTCTTCATTGAACTGTAAGGCATAAGTCGGGTAATTTGTGTAGCTCCCAGCACAGAGCCTAGCACACCATAGGTGTGAACCATCACGGCATGTTCATGCCCATTGTACAGAGGAAGAAATGGAAAAGTAGAGGGGTTCATCTACCTGACTCAGGTCATACCATTGGAGCACAGCAAGCCTGCAGTTTGGACCTCTTGATAACCAGCCTCTTCTTTCTCCTGGATTGAAATGGAGAAAGCAAGCTAGCACCTGAACCAGGCCCCTGCTCCCAAAGCAAAACCATGCACAAACATGGCCATCCCTACACTGTCAGATAATGCCGTGAGGACTTTCATTTTCACTTTGAAGAGTTATGAGTAAGCCTTCAATTGAGTAAGAATGAACTCTGATGTTTTAACTACTGTCAGAGTAGATAACAATTTGAGTGCCTTGGGAAAGGCGATTAAAAAAAATCTCCCAGGAAGTGTCTTCTATTTACTATTGAATGTAGTTCCCAGGTGGCTTCTGTGGTAAGGACCTTGCAGGCTTGAGCAAGGCAGAGCTCCTGACCTGGTGGCTTGGCATCTGGCTGTAGACATCTTCCTCCAGATATCATCATCCTTAAAACGTCTGAACTTCTTGCCGGCATCGAACAATTTGGAAATTTCACAGAAATATCTGGATTTCTGGTCGCCCTTAGAAAATGAGAAGACAAGGCAACCGTTGGCCTCACTGTCCCGGAGGCGTCCGAGTTTTCGATACTGCTGACCAGTAGTCTGGGACCTTGTAGAGGGATCTGAGAAGCGATGGAAACGTCACGTCCCTCTTGAGTCCCAGCCTGAACCCCCTCGTACACACATCAGCTCTGTTTTCCTCGGCAGCGATTTCTGTGAACGGTCTGCCTCCTTTCCACGTGGCCTTCCGCCCTCTGATGAGCAGCTAGGACACTGCTGTTTTTCTCCCTAATGGACTCAGCACCGTGCATCTGCTTAATAGGCATGAATCGTTTTTGTCAGATGCCATCGGCGTTCTCTTGGGTTTCTCGCCAGAATGATAAGCTGCTCGTAAGCCGGAGTGTCTCATAAAACGTTTCCATTTCAGCTCATTTATAGGGATTATTGGGACAGCACCGATCAGGTCACTTGCGTGTTAAGGATGCCCTATTTCAGCTGGGTCAGTTGGTCGGTGACATACAGCACAGGTGCCTGTATTACAACAGGGTCAACAGTTTGTGCCAACAGAGGGGAGAGCATGGGCCACTTGGTTCAAAATGTCGTAGGTCAGCACGATCAGTGTGAGGCGTAGAACCAAAGAGACCGTTCCCACCTTCCTACCGCTCTAACTTCACACCTCTCGGCTACAGGGATTTATGACAAGTCAGAAGGGGTAGCATGCAAAGCGTTTTTTTCAAACCGTTTGCAGAAAAACTGAGGTTTTTTTACTAAGACTTAAACTATGCAGAAGAGACATTTAGAAATGTCAACTAGCTGAGCGTTTTGGGAATGGAAACTTCGATGAACCCCGTGTTAATATGAATTTTCACATGGGCTAAAAAAATCACATTTCTAAATAGCCCGAATAATGCAAAATGTAGTTTTGTCCTCAGAACATGCTCTCATAACACCTGCTGCTTGGAATGTTTTGTGTGTGTGTGTTTTTAAGGTAATAATGAAGAGACTTTTAGGCAAGATGACTTTCATGGAGACTGACATCATTACCTTACTGAAGAACTTATTTAAAAAAAAAAAAACATGAGTAAATAAATAATTGCACCATCTTCTGGACAGAAAGGTTCAACAGGAGGAAAGAGGTCAATGATTTCCAGATGTTCCCATCAATTTAATAGAATTCCAATCAATATCGCAACAGAGTATTCTCTGGAGTTCAACAAGTTGAGTCTAAAATTCACGATGAAGAATAAAACTACGAATAGCCGAGACAGCTTTGAGTCAGAATAAGATGGGCAGATTTCCCTTTCTGAGTATCAAGAATTATTATAAAGCCCTAATACTTAGTGTGGCAATGACATCGGGATGGACAAACAGACCAATGAAACACAATATGGGGCCAGACACAGACCCACACGTATACATAAACGCTACAAGTGACGCAGATCGGAATGGCAGGTCTGTGGGAAAAGGAGAAAATCCTCAGCAGATAGAACAGAGTCATTTGATGGTCTGACTCCTTCCCTGACCGTACCGTTCCCACACTCCTCGGACCGGCAATAACCACAAACTCTGCCAAGCCCTGGTGAGGACTTCGTGCAGGTGTGATGCTCGTATGGCAGGAGTGTGAACTGGTATCACCTCTCTGGATAATACGGGAAACACCAAGTTCCCCCCCACCCCAAAATATTCTGGAGGGGCTGGAAACAGTAACACTTTTAAAGGAAAATAAAAGAGACCATCTGAACGTCTTCCAAGTAGCAACGGGTTCTTCAACAAGAGAATAAGAGCAAGAACCCTAACGGAAAAGGATGCTATATTGAAGTATATTAAAATAAACGCCTCTCTGAACGACAAAGGACAAAGTCAAGTGACGAGAGGAAAACAAAGTGGACAAATTTACAGTGCAGACAACTGATAGGGGATTAACCTCAAGGAGTCATTTTATGAAACGCTTATAAATCAGCAAGAGGAAGAAGCGGGGGAGGGAGAGAGAATGAGAATGTGTGGTCATATTATGAGCAGACGATTCGCAAGAAAGACAGGAATGGCCAAAGACGCTCGAGGTCACTAGTCATTACAGAAGCGCAAATGGAAACTCTCTGGAGTTATCACGTCTATGCTCGTCAGATTAGCAATGACTAGGAGCTCGGCCAAAGACGGGCAGGGGTGTGGGGCCAGGGTGGCTCCCACATCCCCGGCAGGACTGCACACTGGGATCCCCCCTGCGACGCCACAGGTGACATCCAGCAAAGCGGAGAAGAGGCACAGCCCATGACCCACAAGTCCACCTTTAGAGACATCCCAGAGACACCGCAGCGCGTGTACATAATAAAAACTGTACGAGAATGTTTGGTACAGCAGAAACACTGAGGTCCAAGAGTAGGAGGATGGAGAAGGGAATTGTCTTACATTCAGTGGAATTTATGCAACAGTGAAAGGAAATGAATCAGAGATACATTAATATGCGTAACTCTCACAAAGAGGATATTGAGCAAAAACAGCAAACTGCACTCTGAGGCGTGCAGCCTGATAACACTCGCTAAAATAGTGAGATCCCACAAAACAGAAGCACGAGTCATTATGATTACATACAAATGCAGTCAGAATATAGAAATACCACCTACAATTGGAGCACGCCAAAGTCAGAACTGTGGTCACCTCTGGGATGCGAGGGAGGGAAACAGAACCAGGGAGGAGATAAAAGGGGTTTCGACTCTACCTATAAGATTTTACAAAATACATAAATCTGAAGCAAATATGGCAAAACAGTCATATTTGTCAGAGCTGAGTGGCACACGAACATTTGTTATGATGAATCACCTCAACATTTATTGAAGCTTTCTTTTTAAAAATTTTTTTAATGTTTTTATTTTTATTTTTAAGACAGAGAGAGACAGAGCATGAGCGGGGAAGGGGCAGAGAGGGAGGGAGACACAGAATCTGAAGCGGGGTCCAGGCTCCCAGCTGTCAGCACAGAGCCCGATGCGGGGCTCGAACTCACGAACCGTGAGATCATGACCTGAGCCGAAGCCGGACGCTTAACCAACTGAGCCACCCAGGTGCCCCGTACACGTATTGAAGCTTTAAAAAATATTAGAGGCATAAAAATATTAACTCCACCCCAGAGAGCATGATTACAAAATAAACTGACGAGCAATTTTTAAGTGACATAAACTTGATTTCAATATTGTGTTATAAATATATACGTGGAAGTGCGGTAACATGGTAACTAGATGTAGTGAGAGAATAAATTTAATGGCTGCCCTCTACTTTCAATTTTTTCTAAGTTTATTTATTTCAAAAGAGAGAAGAGAGCATGAGCCGGGGTAAGGGGTAGAGAGGGGGGCGGGGGGGGGGGGGTGGAGAGGGAATCCCAAGCAGGTTCTGCACTGTCAGCACAGAGCCCAGCGTAGGGTTCAAACTCATGAACCGTGAGATCATGACCTGGGCCGATATCATGAGTTGGATGCTTAACCGCCTAAGCCACCCATGCATCCCACCTTTCCAGATTTTCTGTAACACACACATATTACTTTAATAACCAGAAAGAGCATTTTTAATTTGAACCTCCAACCCATGTCTTAAAGCAATCCAAAAAGGATTCCTGTTACGATGAGCGTTCTCAATGGCACAAGGCTTGTACGTTTCCCAGGCTCCAGATGATGGCTGGATTACACCAGAATATTTCACCACTATTATTTGTACAGTGCATATACAACTATAATAATAACTGCCTCCTGCCTCCGGCTAGTCCCCTGGAAAATAGATCCTGAAGATAAGTTTATAAGCTGAAGCTTTACTGGTGGACTCCCAGGCTGAGGGGAGGAAGGCACGGAAGGGTGAACACATCGTAGTGCACTGTGTTGCTGGCCAGGATTTCATGACAAGGCACGAGTGGTTGTTCAGACGTGTGGGAGGTCTCTGGGCAGATGTCCAGACCACCCTACTGGGGAAAGTCCATCTGGGGGAGGACGGCAGAGGAATTTACCTGCTGGTCACCTCCTGTCTCTCATTGATTAACGTTTGCCCATGAGACATGAACCCCTGGCACTTCCAGGATCAGGTTCCGGATTCCAGTTCTGCCACTGGGGAGAAGCCACCGTCCACACAGCCCAGTGCTTCGCCTGGGTGCAGAGACGGAAGGCGTGGAAGTCTGGATGGGTCTGGTACAATGGGCTCTGGGAGCCACAGTGCACGTGGCTGCCTGTGTGGCGGTGTGGGCCGGGCCTCAAGGGGCAGAGGAGCGGATGTGACTGCACGTGGTGTTGGGGGTAAGTACTGGCCGCAGAGTCTGGGGCTGTGCATCAAGGAGGCACAGGTCCGGGAGTCAGTGGGGTGCCGAGCACATCCAGGAAAGTGCATTCACTGACCCAACACCGCCAACCTGTGGTGCTCCTCGTATACTCTCTCCCTTGACGACCAACTCTTGCGTGCTCAGAACAAGATGCCCCACTGTCTTTCCAAGACAGAAAGTGCAAGTTCAATGTGCCTGAAAGCTCTATTCTAAAAAAAAGCAGGAGCATCGGCCTACTCCTGTTTTACAGAGTGGATCCATCGTCCGGCCAGCCTTCTGACTTCTTCCTCAATACTGCAAAGAGAATGTTCTGGCATTTCCATCGTGTTTACTATAGGCCAACCTCTGGGAACCATCTCAGGTAAGCATTAGACTGGCTCCAAGCTGTCCTTACGAGAATGCTAAATCCCAAGTCCCAGGTAAATGCCCAACATCCAGTCTCTTAGCCAGTGCTTGGTCTAGC
Source organism: Puma concolor (assembly GCF_028749965.1). Lineage (NCBI taxonomy): Eukaryota > Metazoa > Chordata > Mammalia > Carnivora > Felidae > Puma > Puma concolor. The sequence continues at coordinate 136,937,650 of NC_141673.1, read as the reverse complement.
TTCCTTATCTACTTCTGCCTAAGCACCCCCAGCTTCTGCCGGTACATTAGCCACTTCCCGCAATTCCTATGGTGTGTGGACAGATCCTTCCAGGATCAGGGTTTGTAATTCCCAGTGTGGGCTGTCCTGAGCCCCATCTGGTTATCGTGGAAGCAACGACGTGCAGGGAGATTGTGATACCCATCTCGAGAATACAGTAAAACCTTGGATTGTAACCTGTTCTGCGAGTATCCCACAAGAGAGCAAATACTTCTAATAAATTTTAACTTGTTAAATGAGTGACGTCTTGCAATACGAGCAGTACGTGCTGCCGAACGTCACTCGATCACAACTGAGCCAACGGTTCTTGAAATTCGCTTTGATATACGAGCTCTTTGGATTAGAAGCCGGGTTCTGGACCAAATTATGTCCTCAAACCAAGGTTGTACGGTCATTTTGCATTCTGTCCTCAGGCAAGGGGAAGGCCTGCCAGCTAGGAGGGGTCAGGGCAACGTAGGGTTCAGGATTCTTGGCTTATGTACTCCGTGACCCTATCCCAGCTTTCGGAAGCTCTCTCGTAGACGATCAGAAAAAGTCACCATCTGATTTTGCGGAAGGAAGCCTGTCAAGGTTGCACGCTTCATATCCTTGGCAGCAATGCTATCCTCATAATCAGATCCCGGGCCTGATTTTTCGGTAGGTCTTCCCCGCGGCTGTGTCAGATGAGAGTTGTCTCTGAAAGCTGCCTTGGATGCACCCAAGCTGAAAAAATTGCTTTCCTGTCACTTTCCTTTCCAAGGCCACCATGGCCAAGTGCACCCCGCCCCCTCTGTAGTCTTTACTGATATCATCGCCCCTGCCCATAACCTTGCCTTCCACCTGCGGTTCATCCTCGTCAATCACAGGCCAGAGCTTGAGTGATGTTGAGGCCACTGCTGGGATCTGTTATCCCAGAGGTGTTCCTATTGGCAAAAGGGTTCCTATTGGTTTCGGATGGGTGGCAATCCTGTTCTAAAATTTTTTTTTTTTTTTCAAAGTTTATTTATTTTTGGGACAGAGAGAGACAGAGCATGAACGGGGGAGGGGCAGAGAGAGAGGGAGACACAGAATCGGAAACAGGCTCCAGGCTCTGAGCCATCAGCCCAGAGCCTGACGCGGGGCTCGAACTCACGGACCGCGAGATCGTGACCTGGTTGAAGTCGGACGCTTAACCGACTGTGCCACCCAGGCGCCTCGGCAATCCTGTTCTAAATCCCATCTGGAGGGTCTATTTTCTAGAAGACTCTGGCACCCAGTGTCGAATTTGGGGTTCCAAAGATAACAGAGTCTGAGGCCAAGCTTCTATGCTAGTGTGTGGTTGTGGGATTAAATAACCCAGCAAGAGAAAGGAGGGAAGGTGGAAATTAAAGCAGGGGAGGAAGGAGAGAAAATACAAGGTGCTGTGCTGAGTTGGCCTCTGCTTAAGAAAGCAACGGTGGTAGGGGGCGCCTGGGGGGCTCGGTCGGTTAAGGGTCCAGCTTCGGCTCAGGTCAAGATCTCACGGTTCGTGGGTTCGAGCCCCGCGTCGGGCTCTGTGCTGACAGCTCGGAGCCCGGAGCCCGCTTCGGATTCTGTCTCTCCCTCTCTCTGCCCCTCCTTCGCTCACGCTCTGTCTCTCTGTCTCAAAAATAAAGAAACATCTAAAAAAAAAAAAAGAATAACACAAGAAGACTTTTCTGTGAGTCCACTGAATAGGACACTTCCAGACAGCAAATGAGCTAGTCCAGGGTGGGGCTGATGTCACAAAACGTCCTGATAAAATTAGTCCCTAGTCAGTCACTGTGGCCCATCTACTATTCTGATGTAGTATTTTCAGCTCGCTGATTAAACAAACGTCCCGTCTTCCCACTGGAGCCACCCAAGGTCACGTCCATGCAAGCAGCCTTTTTTTTTTTTTTAATGTGGTCTTTGAACCTCCAGTGAGCATGACGCCGTCCCACAGCCTTGAAATGAAATGGTGGCAGTCCAAATGCCAGAAGGATGGGGAGTAGCTTCTAGGGAACGGAAGGTTGTGAACAGCCCTGCCAGAGAACAGAAACATTAAAAATAGAATTGGATTTTGGTGGCAAGATGGAGAGAAATGTAAGGGTTTTTTTTCCCCCCCTCTCTTTTTTTGCCTTAATTCATTCCATTGAGAAGTCCGGAAACGTGTTCAGCTTCCACTTTATCCTGTTATATATTCAGTCTTTACGTGTCTTTGCCATCAAAGATCTTCAGGCACAAATAGAAATGCAATAATCGTATTTACTCAGCCACATAACCTTTGACTTCTTTGCGTCTAGTGTATTTTGAGAAAGTGAACAAAAGCTTCCCACTTTTGTCTCCCATCTTAGGCTTTGTTTTTGGTAGTGGAGAAAAGCTGAGAGAGAACGCTCCCGTGATTCAAAACAAAACACCCATTTTTTTTTTAATGTTTATTTATTTTTGAGAGAGAGACAGAGCATGGGCAGGAGAGGGGTGGAGAGAGAGGGAGACAGAATCTGAAGCGGGCTCCAGGCTCCCAGCTGTCAGCACAGAGCCCCACGAGGGGCTCCAACTCTCGAGCAGTGAGATCACGACCTGAGCCGAAGTTGGACGCTTAACCGACTGAGCCGCCCTGTCACCCCAAAACACACCTCTCTATATACAGAACCTGATTGTCAGTAGGGGCAAAATAGTGTATTTGAAGAGAAGCTGGCTGGTTCAGATGGGCTGGGGTTGGAAGAAAGGGAAGTTGTTTAGGGTTCCTTCACCACTTTCCCCTAAATGCCCCTGTCCCCTTCGCCTGAGCTCTGCCCTCAGTAATGCTTACTGGCGTGGGCAGTGGCAGAGGGAAAGGTACATGCTCCACCGGTGACGCAGACCGCTCACAGGGCAGGGGCGCAAGGGGACGTCTTTTGTTCCAACAGAGATGCCAGACACCCACTGGTGACGTTCACGGGACGGCCACACGTGTAAACACGGTCAAGTACTATTCTCCCAGACACAGTCCTCCCAGTCCTCCTCCGAACGCACCAGATCACGGAGGAACTGCAAAAACTGAAAACGGAAAGACTGCACGTGACTGTGTAGGACGTATTGTAGTATTTTAATAAAAAGGATAAGCACAAGCACCTTGAACAGAAAGTTCCAAAGCTAGCAGGTGAGTCTGAAAGCTATCACGTGGGACTTTCAGAGTCACAGTTATTAAAACCCTATAAACGTATGCTTTCGTGCCAAGCTGGAAAAAAGAAAAAAAAAAAAAAACCCAGAACAAAATGCAAACCCTAAAACTAACATTCAGTAACCTTAAGTACGAAGACACCAACACCGCTGTAGAACTTATTTGTACTTTATTAACAATGTGGCTTACAATTTTTTTCAAGTAAAAAGGGTCTTTTTTTTCATTAAGAATAAAAATTAAAATATAACTCTGATATAGATTTTCATTTATTTACATGAAAACATATATACAGAATTCAGTCTTACAGCAAACTAAACAACATGCCCTTTGTGCTGCAAATTTCCAAAGTGAAAACACGAATTTTTCCTTGGGACACACCAGAACGGCACACGAGATATGAATCGAATTTCAGTACAAACTTCTCAAACTGGAATGTAAAACAGCAAAAGAACTTTGGCCTTTCACGACTAGGAACAGTTTATGCTTCCAGATAGCATGCTACCTCCCATTCTAAACAACAAATGAGATGATTTTGTTCTCTTCTGTCGTTTCAAAAAAAAAAAAATCGTCTCCCAATTCCCCATCGCGAGCAGATTTTTCGGCAAACGTTGGTCCCAGGACTCTCCTTTTCCTTCGGGGTAGCCTTTAGGTCCACCTGCAGCACTGCCCTGGCTTCCGGGCTGGTTCACAAGAGACCTACGTGCTCGCCGGCGCACTGAGAACAGGTCAGTAAGATGGAAAGACTACCCGCCCGGGAAACTGCTTGGGTTCTTTTTGTCACCTGAACCACAGGTGGCTTTTAAACGAACACCCAAGCAGCGCCACGTGTCAGCAATGACAATGTCTTGGGTAAATTCTGTGGGTCAGATATAGCACGATTCGATTCTATCGCATCCGTGTGTGGGGATACCTGTAAACCAATTCTGGGGATAAAAGCCAGGAGAACCAGATTAAATATTCAACCGAGTTGAAGGGGATAAAGCAATTTCCAGAAGACTTTGAAACGGAAAAGAACGGTAGACGATTAAGAGAATCATGACAACACTGGGTTGCAAACAGAACTTTTCCTTGCGGTTAGTTATTGCACCAAAAGACACGGGCCGTTATGTACACGTCTTCAACAACTTCTTCCTTAAAAACTACAGACACCTTAATTTATTACGCTTCCCTTCAAATCATTGCACACTCGATCACAGCGTTCTAAAGACAGTAGAGTACGTGGACCCTCGGGTCGCCACCTTCACCAAAAAATGACAATGATGCTCAAACCACAGCAAAGGTTTCAACGCTACTGTTTTTATAGTTCTATGTACAGAAATGGGGCGTTCTACAAAAGAAGTATGAAAACCCCCAGTGCTTGCAAAACGAAAGGAGAACGGCTCTTTAGAAAGGTGTCTGGTGTAAGATAAAAGGCAGATCTCAGAACTTGCCTGATAACAACACTCAAAATTCTGAGAGAGAAGTTAGGGCACTCAGACCAAGCTTCAAAGACAGAGCCAAATCAAGTCTCCAGAGATCACAGGAAGGGTCAGAGGGGGCGGCGGCAAAGGCTTGGGTCATTTGAATTTACCGAGGAACCAATCAAAGCAAACACAGGAAACGCTCTTTCAGATACGATCAAATAAGGAAAAGCAACCGTAGTAGCCGTGCAGCTCAAACACTGCGTGCGAGTCAAACTTTGATCAGAGGAACTTACTTTTAAAAGTGACGGGTGAGTTCTCTGTACTATGCAACTTCGCGGTGAAGGAAACTGGTTTCCGTTTTTTTGTTGTTGTTGTTTTTTGGTGGTTTTTAATTTTTTTTTTTTTTTTTTTGAAAAGCAAAGAGGTTCATCCACTGTGCCAGCCTGCTCTTTTCAGGTTTATATTGTCGTGGGGGGTGGAGAGCTTCCCCAACACAGTCCAAATGCAGTCGGCAAGGCGGGGGCTGAACAAACTCCATTCGTCTTTGGATGGGACCGCGTGGTGCCTCTCGCCACGAAAGACGAGGTGGCATTTCTGCTTCTCAAGTTACACACACTGTGCAGACTGCAAAGTGTCCGTGTGGCCGGGAGGGGAACACGCTTCTCGGCCAGCTCCAGGAGGTAATGCAGGACCCCGGCACACAGAGGGCGGGACTTTGGTCCCAAAGTATTATCAAGGAGACAGAGCATCGACTGTAGCATCTGGGGAGGGAGAAGGGAGGGAGGCGTATCGCCTGTTAGGTGTTTCAACCAAGAAACATTAGGCTTGGGGCTGTGGCGGCACGTGGGGAAGAGGTGTAAAATCAGCATTTCCTGCCGTAAGAGGCACAGTAACGACACGGTATAAAATGTTCCTCGCAAATTGGCCCGAGGTATGAGGCGGAAGCTGGTGTGGGTAAATCCTACGGAGAAACGGACGCCTTAGCATTCCGGAACCAAACCGCTACTGATGTGGGCCACACCCGCCACTGGCAATCCCCAGAGCAGCCAAGTTCAGGAGCACGTGGGCAACGCTCCCGGCAAAAGCATCTTCTTGGTCCTAAAATGTTTCCGGCTCTCGACGGGCCAGCGGGCGGCCCGGACACGACCTTCGTGAAGGTTCCCCCAGGGCTGGGTCTTCTGCCTCTGGCCCCAGCCCCGTCGTCCTTACGGCTCACTCGCAAAACCATGGTGGGTGAAGCGACTGGTCGCCGCACAGAGACTGAGGACGAGGAGCGTGTTGGGCATCTGGCCCCTCGGGGAGCAGGAGGCCCACCCAGCAGTGGTGGCCGTGACCTGCCCGGGCCACCAGCAGAAGGACCTTCCAGCTCTGGCGGGGGCGGGGGGGGGGGGGGGGGAGGCTCCAGAGACGCCCGGAAGGAGCTGCTTGTTCCCATGTTGCCCTTACTTGAAAGGGCACGAGAAGGTCACATTCGTCCCGAAAGTACAAAGACGCGTTGCAGCCACTACATGCCTTCGTGGTTCCAAGCGCAATGGGAACAGCTCGGCTTGAAAAGGCCACGGTGAAGGGTCCTAAGCGAGTCAGCGCGGTGAAAACGCCAAACACCTCACAACGGACACCCTTTCCAGCGGGCGCCCCAGGCTGAGCCACGGTTAAGGCCGCAAGCATGTGGCTGAGAAGGCAGGGGTGGGGGACCGAGGCGGGGGACACTTCAGCTCAGGAGAGAGAAGCCTGGCTGCAGGCCGAGCGCCGGTCAGCGCGGACGCTTCTGTCCTGACAACACGGCCAGCGGCACCGGGTTGGGACGCGGGGGGCCCTTCCATCCCGGGGCCCCGGGAAGAGCCACTTGCCAAATGTTTAAAACTTGGTGGCAAAAATCAGCTACGGGGAGACAGTGAAGAGTCACCTGCAAAATATGTTTCCCATCTGCATTGGTAGCCAGGACAGAATATTCGTAACAAAGGTCGGCGTCAGTCACCACACTCTGCGAAATCCGACAGAGAATCATGCCTTAAAAACGTAGCCGACACATGACGGCTGAGAAGCCCACTCATGGTCACCCCCGCTGCTGAGACTCTCATCAAGGAGAAAAGATGGAGGGTGGACGGTAAAAAGGAGTAACCGAAGGGCGGGCAGCCTCTGCTCTCGGTGTCGGCCTCCGGACACGTCTAAAGGTTTAGTTTTCCTCACGCACGTTCCGAAAGGCATCTGGACACCTGCTGCAGCGTGTGGGGGTGGGGGGGGGAAGGCAGGGGGGAGCAGTCCATTTGGGTTTGAGTGACCATACTGGGTCCCTCACGGGCACACACACAGAGGGGGTGCTGGTCACCAAAACCCAGCCAATTCTCAGAGCCAGAGATCTCTCTTCCAGGGACTGAACCGATTTAACGGAAACTGCCCCAGAAATCAGCAGCCTCCCAGCCAGGGCGGGCTGCAGGGAGCACTCCACGTTGTGGAGACCACGCTTCTTTTTCACCTACTGTGTGTCTCGTGCTGGCAGATCGGGACTCTCAGCAGGAGCAGGATGGGGACAAGGGGTCCCAGAGTGATCCGGTCACCCAAGATCGCAGTTGGTGGCCAGGCGTGCCAGCGGAAGAAGAGCGGGGCTGGGCCGGGTCACTGCCGGCTTCCTGTGGGGAACGCCCGCCTCCTGGGACGTCCCAGGGCCGGGCGCATCGGAGGGGCGCTCGAAGCCAGTCTCATCAAGGGATTCAGGACAGGATCCTTCTGAGGGGATGGTTTATTCAAAGCCTCCCGAAGTCTCTTCCCGTTCCTGCCATTAAGCTCTGCCTTCAGTCCACAGCTCAGCATTTCCCACCAGACTAAAGGAGCCACTCCCTGATGTGGACGCAATTAAATCAGAACGTTAGCAGTATGTGAAGTTCTACAAAAGGCTGCAAACGGAACCCTCTACAGGCTCCGGATGTCCGTCGCTCAGGAAGAACCACTTCATCGCCTCTCCTTCCTAAAAGGCACCTCTGCCGGGCGAGTACGGTCTAGCCCATCCTTCTGTAACCACATCCTGAAACATCGCCTGCAAGTGCGTCTGAGAAATGAGCCGCCACCAAGATCAGACCGTGGTGACATTCATGCCGCGAAAGCCACGTGTGCGTTGCCGTCCAAGAAGCATCCGTAATGACTGCAGAAAACCTCCCAGCCAGGCGCCCTCCTCGGACACATCCAAAAAAGACATCAGCTATGCCTTGGTTTTCAAAGCAAAGCGGGGCCGTGGTTTAGGAAATGCGTCTGCAGGGAGCTGCCTGGACTCGGGCGGGAGAAATGGGAGACACGGAAGTACAAAGAAGCTCTTCGGTGCCCTCCAGCGCCTGACGCTGTCCAGAAGCCACCGCTGTGGTAGCGGGCGGGCCTGAAATCGCGGCAACGTCAAACAGGCTGGGGGGTGAAGAGGTCCGCCACGCTCCTTGCTTTTCGGCCCTGGCTTGTAGACGCACCATCGCGCGTCGCCCAGCAAAGTAAAGCTTCAGTCTCGAAACCTTCCCAGGACGCCGCATCCCAAGAGAACGGGTCACCTCCCAAGAGGGCAACATCAGTTGGCGTACTGGGCGTAGAAGGCCACTTTAACTCTCTCGATCTGGTGGCACAGCTTGATGGCAGGCCCCAGCTTCAACTCCATGCATTCTTGAACCGTGGGAAGAGTCAGCAACAGGAGCGCTTGACCGTCGATGTCCTGCCAGGAAACAAAGCCACGTTAGAGCTGAGACACCGGGCGCCAAGGGAAGGTATCTGCCATGGCGGGCTTGCCAAAGGGCGTGAGGGGTGGCTGGTGGGGGTGAAGAGGCGGAAGAGGGAAACCACTGCAGGATCTCGTCCTTCTCAAGGAGATGGCCCCCTGCTGGGAGAGCACCACCCCCTCCGACCCCTGCCCCGGGCCCTCCCGTGTTCTGCCATGACTTGACGTGAGCACTAGAAAAGAGCTCTCTCCGAAAAGCAGCAGCTCTCTCTTTCTTACCCAGGTCTGAACTTTCACCATCGGGATGGGCAAGAAGACGCCATAGAGGTGAGCGGCCCCCCAGAACAGTTTTCCCTTGAGGAAAACTCAGGTACGTAGATGCACACCACGGCACACGTCTTCGTCTGCACGCCCACATCCCCCAGAGTGAGGCGTACAAGGTCCCCCTCCCAGCTTTGTGTTAGTTAGCTCTCTACAGCCATACATGGGGTCTACATGAGGAAGATGTTCATTAGAGCCTGTGAAGTCACATTCACCGCAGGAGGAGGGGACCGAGGCTCACCCCAACACTTTACGATCACCCTGACGGACATCTCTGCCCCTACTGTCACAACTGGGTTTATTTATGGAGACGTTGTTTGACTGGGGTACTGAGTTGAAGTGCAATCCCTTCTTCCTATCCGCCAAGGCAGTCTTCGTGTTCCAGAAGAAGGAAGAGGCTTCTCATGTTCCAGGGGAAGTAAGACAAAGTAACGACAAAGACCCATGGTAGAAGGAGAGCATAAAATGAACTCAGCGCCAACATTTCTGCCGTCTGGAGAAGCAGTGAACCCAAGGCGCCGTAAGCCACAGAGACTTAACAGTCATGCGACTGCACACGCGCTTGTGAGGTCTCGCACATCGTGGGTCATGAGCTACACAGAAGCTTATTTTCTTAAAATGATGGTGTCTTCAGCGGTCTTAAAAATATCAAAAGCAAAGAAACAGAAAGCGTTGACCTTGGGAAGACCAACATGATCAGTTTCAAAAGCCACCTTCGTGTGCTAATAATCCCTGCGGAGTGTGGAGGCCGTAAAAATTGAGCGTTAATTTTACAAGTATCAATGCGAGTGCAGCTTCTGATGTCTCAATTACACAAGCCTCCTCTCAACCAAGACTCAAATTGGACCTTATCGAACCCCGAAGTAAACCTATCAGTCTTGAATTTACACTGAAAGTAGGAGATGAAGGAAAGTGTCCGTGAGTTTTTGGTGCTCTATTCATAGCACTTTCCCCTTTTTCTATCGTACTCTTGTATGTTACTTTGTCTCTTCGGACGCTACTCTGACTGGAGTAAGAGCAAACTCAAAAGTACTGGAAAACAGTGTCTTGCTCAAGGTCACGAACTAAATAAACAGTGGTAGCCGCTGACCTGGGACTGGTATAGCCAACTCCGTTTTCAGAGGCAAAGCCACATATATTCCACCAAAACTCGACAGAGAGGGCGTAGGCCTCGGGATACAAAGTCTCGTGAGTATCACGGGCCTCATAAAAACACACTGTGAGGAGGAACCAGGATGATGTTACAAAACCACGTGAGGTGGCGTAACCATTACGTTCAATGAAGAACAGAACAGAAACTTGTTTCAGGAGATGGGAAGTTTTTTTAGGTGGAAATTAACGCCAAAAAAAGCTGGCTGATCTACCTAAGATCACATTGTTAGAGACCAAACTGGAACTGGGACCCATGGTTTTCTGATATTAAATTCTGGAGGGAAAACTGTGCTCTAAACATGCCCACTTAGTATAATGGCCATCGTTGGACGTACGGATTCAATTATAATTGCAAGTCAGCCCTAAAATGCTTCTGTAACTCTCTACAGACCAAGTCGGTGAAGGTGGCTGCCATATGCATGCACACATTTGAATGGAGGATGTCACTTATCTATGGACTCAACAAGCAAGTGTTCCCTGAGCACCTACTCAGGGCCAGGCACTCTGACGACCTCTGCGATTACCACATAAACAAAACAAACACTCCCTTCCAGGAAAGTAGGAATCTCAAGGGAGGCCATTATGTTGAACAGACCACCACAACACAGAGAGATTAAAGCGTGGACACAGCTATACGCACTAACGGACGGGAACGTGACCAGCCTTATGGGAGTCAGGAAATGTCTCAGGGATCAGCGATGCCTGAACTTATACCAAAGGGGCCGAGGAGACGCATGAAAAGGAGGAGGGACCCACGGAAGACCAGTAGTTCCGGAAAGCATGTATCCAGGGAAAGCGCAGAGACGCGGAAGGTAAAGCTGAGATGGGCCCAGAGGGTCGTTAAGAAACTGGGACTTCCTCTAAGGTGTGCGACCAGAAGTCGCCAGAGGGCGTTAGGCACAGAGGTCACATTGTAGGATTCGAACACCTGCCCGCTGATTTTGGCCACAACGTATTGGCATGGATTAGCAGGCAGGGAAGTTACGAGGGGCTGAAAGGGAGGCCCCACCTCCTAACACCATCACCTTGGAAGACAGGATTTCAACACATGCGTTTGGTGGTGGTGGGGGTGGGGGGTGGGGGGAGGGGGGAGGTTTGCAACATTCAGGCTAAAGCACAGGTGCTGTGAACAGAGCCATGTGGCTCCTATCCCGAGCGACGTGCCGTCCGCCGGGTGAGCCGGGACGCACACTTCCGGTGTTTCTGGACGTGCCTCCACCAGGCTGTCCTCAGCTCCCCAAAGACTCCGCATTCTTTTGTGGAGACCTCACGTGGGAAGAAATAAGGAAGGTGAGGGTCAGCTGCATTGAGCCGCAAATATCCTCAAAATGAAAACTCACAGCTAGCGGGGAGGGTGAGCTGAGGTCTGCAATCCCCAAATAGAAACCTCACGATGGCCCCTCACTTCGCCTGTTCTAAGCCTAGCAGGGCTTCTGCCGACGGAGGACGGACACCGGGAGTGAATGCAGTGCTTACATTAGAGGCCACACTCCCGATTCCTTCCGATACGGCCGAAGCGTTTATCCTGGGGGTGCTACAGCGCCTTTCACCCGCCAGTTCCGTTCTGGAGAGTCGCATCCGCCTCAGTAAACTACTCCTCGAACACCAACCCACCTGCCTGTTGGGATAACCGTGCTCGATCCTGAGATCCTAGAATGGACTGTGCCACCACCGTCAGGGTGGTCGCCACCGGTCAAATTCGATGGTCACTGGAAGGGTGAACAAGGACACAAGGCGTCTGCTACAGCATTCAGCGCGCGATCCACACGCGAATATTTCCTGCGCGAACAGGCATCACAGAATATGCCTGACGTGAAGGTCAGGCCTCGAGATAAGGGCTGACCCTGCCCAATTATTTTACAGAGCTGGACAGAGGACATGGTCTCTTTCCTGGGACATCTCGTGGGAAAATCTGCTGGTGGAGGCACGCCCAAGCCTGCTCTCTCGGGCCCCCACGAGACCCCCGCACCCACCAGCTGCTACAGGGCCGCCGCCTGAACCGTGTCACTCCCTGTCCTGCCCTTGTGGGTGCTCTTCTTTGGCTGAACAAACCTCAGGAGCACCCTGTATACATCCCCCGTCTCCTTCCGGAGAGGTCGGATTGCCTGGTGCTGTGCAATCCCTCCCCCAGCCTCCCTGCTCTGACCACACCAGTCCCTGCTCTTACGGCTGCTGACGACTGTTGATGAGCCCATCGGCCCCGGGAGACCAGAAGCCTCTAGAGTCGGGGGCCATATCGCCTGTTCTCCTGCCCCGGCCGGCAGGCCTCCGGGGCCCGTGCAGCAAAGGGAAGTTGCACAGAGCTGCTCCGGCAGAAAAAAAACCAAACGAGAATGATGGGCAAGTTCATAATGATGGCCTCGGGACCTTTATCAGATCCCAGCCCCTTCCACCCTCACCCCAACACACATTCACTTGTCCCGCAGACGGGCAGAGCCAATGGGAGAGTGCTTTCCAGGCCCTGGTTCCTTCTGCCCCGTGTCGTGCCCGAGGAGAAGGAGGAGTTGGTTTGGAGCGCCTGGGTGGCTCAGCTGGTTAAGCATCCGGCTCCTGATTTCAGCTGAGGTCATCATCTCACGGTTTGTGAGATCGAGCCCCGAGCGGGGCTCTGTGCTGACAGCGTGGAGCCTGCCTGGGATTCCGTCTCACTCTCTCTCTCCCTCTGCTCCTCCCCTGCTCGCACTTTCACTCTCCCTCAAATTAAATGAATAAACTTAAAAAAAAAAAAAGTAATAAATAAAGAGGTCTCAGCTTTGAGGCCGCGGTTGAGGGGTGGAGAGTTCACGCTCTGAGTGTGAGCTTTGTAAGCGTGGGCAGCTGGACTGGACGGACCCTCCTACGGGCCGGTGCGCTTGACTCGTGTTCTCTGGTGCCCCGCGCACAGCCCCAGTGCACTGGGCATCGCGGAGCGAGGAGAAACACCCGGCCGAATGCGTCTGCACACACGTGAGTGTGCAGGAGGACCAAGGTCACGGGAGGGCTGGGGTGAGGCGGTCTGACTGATCGCAGAGACCTTGCGCCCTGCGCGTCACCTGGAAGCCGGCTGGTATCTCGGGCAGGGCGGGCGTTCTGTGCAGCCTGTTGGCTCTGAGCCGCCTCGGGGCCTCTGGCTGTGGTCCTCGGTTCTCGTTTTCCATCCTCCCTGACGCTGTGCGACCCTGCCCTGCATGTTCTCATCTTCAGACGGATGCGTGATCAAGCGTTAAAAGGCGCCCCTGCTTTCTGAACACCAAAGCGTCCGGCTGCAAGGGGCTGGATTTAGCCACCCGACCATCAGACGGTCGCGGGAGGGGAAGAGGCCGCAGTGGCGGCTCAGGGGCGTCGAAGCTGCGGGTGCCCCCCGACGCTCTCCTGTGCGCAGATGGCCCCACGGCTCGGGGGACAATGGGGGGACGGAAGCCAGCCCGGGCCCGAGGCTCACCGACCTGGCGTGAGCACCAGGGAAGGAAGCCCACCCCGCATCCCGAGGGCGGCTTCCTGTGTTTTCGTTTGAAAGAAGTGAGCTCTTCCTCGCTGATCGTGTAGTTACAGACCCCGCCGCGGATTTCATTTTTATAGCTCTGCTCTTGCATACTTCCAAGCTGCCGGCAAATCACTCGTATGTGAAACACGGAAAAGGACCCTAAACAGACTACTGATTTTTGAGAAAGGAGCCCTGGTAAAACACTCAACAGGAAAGAGAAGGCCCAGCACACACAAAATTAAATTTATTTGGGTACGGAGCAGGTCCTCAGCAGGGACATTCAGGTCTACGGAACCAGAGAGCAGACAGCACAGTCCATAAGCTGTCAACGACCCCGAGTTTCTTTCATCAAAGTGAATCACTCGTTGGGGAAGTCTGCTTATTATATGTGTCTCTGCTTCAGAAGAGGTGTATAAAGAGGCAATATTTTATTTAAGAGTTTTGTGGTTTTTCTTTTTTTTCTCTCAGTTATAGACGTGTGGAGTTTTACTGTGCAACGTACATGTTTGCAGCACGAAATTACAGAGCGTAGATGTTTTAAGCTGTTGCCGTAACATTTCAGAATTAAAGGTGGGCCTTCAGGTAATGGGAAGTTTATACTTTGTGTCAGCGGGTTGTGACGGCTTCTGAATGTAGCGATCACCATTCTGCCCTGTGATTTTTCTCCCGCGCTGCTGAACAGAGCCGCCTGCTGGCTCCTTGGGGCCGTCTAAAAGCTCGCGGCTGGCCACGAGGCCTTGGCTGGCCTGACCCACTGGAGGCCTCACCGAATCATGACCATGGCACTTGGGCTCAAAAATGATAGAACAAATACACAAAAATTCGTAATTACGGGCCTGATCGAATGGAAAAGGACTCGAATCCCACACACTTCAGATAGCACAGAGGGCAACAGCGTATTATGGTGACGGGGGTGGGGGTGGAAGGCCTAATGAGAAATCTGAAATAAGAAGAAGG